>NC_135659.1:87445412-87749662 GCF_964188315.1 Podarcis muralis | reverse complement strand
GGTGCTGTGCTTTGGTAAGAAGACATGAAGGTCTGATCAGGTCCTAGAGTTCTCCCAATACCTTTTAGAAGTGTAGGTGGGTTCCCACAAGGCAAGACACAGTGACAATAGCAAGAACTTTATTGAACTAACAGAACTGGACAACAGGGACAAAGCAACTGCTTTTCTGAAGGCCTGGGCCACTCCCACTCCCAACATGATTGGCTGTCTAAACTTCCAAGCTGCGAATCATGACTCAGAGTTTAAGGGCCAGTGGCAGAGGCCCAAATCCTGAAATGTTCTGTGATTGGATATCATGTATCGAATCAGAACACAGGGGCTCAGAATCCTTAGTCTAGACTCAAGCTCAGGCAAACACAGACCACTGAATACACAATACTTTCCCCAAGCCTGGCTAGTGCAGGGTTGCCATATTTCAAAAAGTGAAAATCCGGACACAGAAGTTGTTGAGATTCTTTTTTTTAAAAAAAAACAAGAGTTTTTGAGATATTTTTCATGAAATACGGCAAAAACTACACTTCCGACATGGGCTGCCGTATGTCTGGATTTCCTCGGGCATTTCAGCAAATTCTGCCTGGAGACTGTTTATGAGGGCTGAATGCCAGACATATGGCAACCCTAGGCTAGTGCTTTCCGAGCTTTGGAAAGGAGGTAGGAGGGCTCTAGGACCCTGCCAGAGCCCTTGCACCTCCTTCCTAAAACCAAGTGCCTCCTTAGCCACCTTTGGGAAGGCAGCGCAAGGATTGGGGGGGGGGGCGCACCAAATGTTGGCCTCGCACAGGGAACTGGCTGGACTACAATTCTAATAAGATTTGCATTTCTGGTTTAGAAACTAGACTCTCATAAACATTTTGTGTGAAAAAGAAAATGAAATAATGACATTTGGATTTGAGGATTGAGGATAATGTTTGTTTATAGAAAGTGACTTTGTTGGTTGTTCTATTGGAGTGGATGAAGTGAATATTGTTTATAGATAGTGGAAGTCCCTTACCTTCTGAATTTTATCCCCCCCCTTTAACCTCTTTTTAATTTCTATTTCTTTATTTCTCCCTGTCTCTTTATTCCTCCCTCCCCCTTATGTTTTTATTGCATTTAGAACAAAGTCTTAGTTTGGACAAAAAAGGAGGGAAAGATATTTCATATTAAGTTTTGTATTTTTCTCTATAAACTCTAATAAAATTTATTCCCCAAAAAAGAGAGAGATTTGCCTTTCTACAGTGGGCTTTGGGGAGGCGCTTTTCGTGACCTTTACAGGCACATTTGGTGAGGAAACAAGACAGCGCCTTTTTGTGGCTGCTCTTGCCCTTTCTCTGTTTTCCTTTCGCTGGCAAGCAAAGACTTCAGGGGCCACTAACTGGCTTTGCGGTATGGATGTTCTGTTGTGCTCTTGTGAGTATGTGCTGTTAAATGGTGTTAAGTGTTTTCAGTGCTGCTTTTTAAGGAGAGCTATTGTGAGGATGATTTGACTGGGGCATCTGCCACTCCACGGATCACCGGCTCTCACTTTCAGGAAGTTTTTCCTGGTGTTTAGTCAGAATGTCCAGTCATGCAACTTGAATCCATTGGTTGAATCCTACTCTCTGGAGCAAGAGAAAACAAGCTTGCTCCCTCTTCCATGTGACAGCCCTTGAGATATTTGAAGATGGCTCTCATATCTCCTCTCATCTGAAGATGGCTCTCATATCTCCTCGCAATAACTGGATGTGAGTGTGCAGCTCAAGTATTTGGGTGCAGCAGGTGCACCGATTCAACATTAGTTGAATACAGTCATACCTTGGGTTACAGATGCTTCAGGTTGCGTTTTTTCAGGTTACAGATGCGTCAAAACCCGGAAGTAGCAGAATGGGTTACTTCCGGGTTTGGGCAGTTGTGCATGCGCAAAAGCGCCGAATCGCAACCCGCATGTGTGTACATGCGGCGCTGTGGGTTATGAACTTGCTTGTTATTATTCTGATTCCCTCCTTTGTAAATCCACACAGATCTTCAAGCCCAATGGTTGCCATTAATTTGATTTGAATTAATTTTATAATGAAATGATTTTAGAATGTTTTATCATTTTACTGTTGTTAGGCGCTCTGAGCCCAGCTTCAGCTGGGGAGGGCGGGATATAAATAAAATTTATTATATTTATTATTATTCCTGCATGGATCACATTCGCAACCCGAGCGTCTACTGTATAACATGTAAATGTCCCTTTTGTTGTTCAGCATTAAGTGACAGAAGGACGGCAGCACAGTGGCAGAGCATCTGCCTTGCAGGTAAAAGACCCCAGCTTCAATTCCTGGCATGTCCAGGTAAAAATGGGAGGGACCCCCTTCCTGAAGCCTTGGTGAGCAGCTAGCCAGTCAGTGAGATGGTACTGAGATGCATGGCCCAATGGCTTAGTTTGTGTTCCTCAGCATCTCATCTGGTGTAGCTTCTCAGTGGGAATTCATAATACACCTGCGCAAGGGATCTGGCAATTAGCTTGGCACAGGGTGTCGTGCCTTGTCCTTCCGAGGAGCTCTGCTATCGGTAGGTATGTGTCATATGGCTGTCGACATGGCTTAGGCGCGAGGGATGGAAGATGCCTGACTCTCTCAGACAAGCGTATGAAAAACATTTGACATTTCCCAACTCTCTTAAGGGGTAATAAACTGTGGCAGGCCATAATGTTAATGGCGAGAGAGAGAGAGAGAGAGAGAGAGATGCAGTGGGGATGTAGGAAAATCGCCTGGCACTTTGTTTTAGACTTTATAGTGTCTCTCATATTTCAAGCCATTTTTCTCCCACCGATAAATAAATAAATGAAAAATCTTTTTTGCTCCGCCGTTGGCTTTAATGTTAGAAAGGCGAGCCTATCGCTCTGAGCTGACTCTCCCGCCCTCCCCCTCAATGTTTCTCGGGGGGTTGTTTGGTACAAATGTCTTTTTTC
This sequence comes from Podarcis muralis, assembly GCF_964188315.1. NCBI lineage: Eukaryota > Metazoa > Chordata > Lepidosauria > Squamata > Lacertidae > Podarcis > Podarcis muralis. The sequence goes on along the minus strand of NC_135659.1, from coordinate 87,746,748 downwards.
TTACATCGGTTATGTCTGGGGGGTGGATAATGCAGAGGAGAGCACGGCAAATTCTTCATTCGACGAGACACTGGCGAATAGAGGATGCTGTGAAGCGGCCTTTTGGAAAACATTCGATGCTGCTGTCTAGACAGGGGGAAGAAGATGCGCTCTCTCCTTAATACCTCCCCTTCCCCATTAAGCCCCCTGGAGCGACTTCATAGAGCTGTGTCTGTCTGCTCATTAAACTGGAGGGCTTTTCTCTTTTTTTGGTACCTCACCCCCTAGGAGGGTCCCCCACCCCTCGGTCTCCTTTCAGTAGAAATGTAGGTCATTTGATTGACATGTATATTTCTCATCCTCTCTACCTAAAGTGAGAGAATGCAGGAAGGAAGCAGAACATTCAAAAGAAGCAGCAGCTATATTTAAATGCAACGGGGTGGGGTGTGGAGTGGGGGGACCTTTGCAGCAGAATACAAATGGAATGGTTTATTGCATAAAGGTTTTGGAAAGCCACTTTAAAAAGTGTGTGTGTGTGTAAATCCTGCAAGCATAAGCAGTTACAGTACAATGACACTGGGACAGGATGCACTGAGGCATAGCCAGACAGCAGCGGCTAGGAGCAAAGACTGCATTTTGAACGTTTGCTCTTGAACTGCATGTTGGGATTAAGCGTTTGTGACATAATGTTCAATATTCATATATGTGTGACTATGCTAATGGGAATGTTAATTCGGGCCTTGACAACCTTTGCTGCAGTGCTACGAAGACGCTTAAGAAGTCTGCTGCTTTTCCTGGCAGTCAAACGGAAACTTCCTTTCGGGCAAATGTATTTAGGCTGGACTTCTTAATCTCTTAAGTGTGGAATCCTCTACACGTCTACTCACAAGCAAATTCAATGGGACTTAGCTCCTGGTAAGTGTGGATATGATAGGCTAGATATAGCCAGCGTGGAACCATCCAAATATTGTTGAACTGCAATTTCCTACCTCCCTAACCATTGGTCCTGCTGGCTATGCTCTGGAGGCAGCAGTGCTTCTGAATACTAGCTGCTGGAAACCACAGGTGGGGAGAATGCTCTGGTATTTGACTCAAGACCCTCCAAGTGTCCCTATTTTCCAGGGACGTCCCAGATTTTGAGAAGCTGTCCTGGTTTCTGATTTGATCCTGGAATGTCCCACTTTTCATTAGGTAAAGGTAAAGGGACCCCTTACCATTAGGTCCAGTCGTGACTGACTCTGGGGTTGCGGCGCTCATCTCGCTTTATTGGCCGAGGGAGCCAGCATACAGCTTCCAGGTCATGTGGCCAGCATGACTAAGCTGCTTCTGGCGAACCAGAGCAGCGCACGGAAACACCGTTTACCTTCCCGCTGGCGTGGTACCTATTTATCTACTTGCACTTTGACGTGCTTTCGAACTGCTAGGTTGGCAGGAGCAGGGACCGAGCAATGGGAGCTCACCCCGTCGTGGGGATTTGAATTGCCGACCTTCCGACCGGCAAGTCCTAGGCTCAGTGGTTTAACCCACAGCGCCACCTGCGTCCCTATTTTTATTGGAGAAATATTTCATTAGGACATCCCTATTTCCATGGGAGAAATGTTGCTGGGTATAGAGCTGTCTGACCTCTGAGCCATCTGAAGGCAGTTTTTAAAAAAATGTTTAATGTTTTATTATGGTTTTATATATGTTGAAAGCTGTCCAGAGTGGCTCTGAGCAACCCAGTCAGATGGGTTGGGTTTAAATATGATGATGATGATGATGATGATGAATGGAACAGCCCTATTTTCATCGTAGAAATGTTAGAGGGTATGAGGTTTCCCACAGTCATCTGTTTGGCCACTGTGAGAACAGGATGTTCGTCTCGATGGACCACTAGCCTGATCTAGCCAGCTTTTCTTTTATACTGACTGGGGCTAAAGTGTACCATGTTGGCTACTCTAACTATAAAGATGCCAGGAAATGTCTCATTAAGCTTTCTTGGGTGGAGGCATGTATAAGATAGCACTGCTAAAAGATTTAAGAAGACAAATCCAGATATATTGTGCAGGATCACAGCCTAGCTGTGGTATTCCATACTAGTTCTACTCAAAGCAGACCCAATGAAGTTAATAAATATGGCTAACGGGTGTGTTGAGCTCAGCAGGCCTACACTGAGTAGGACTTGGCTGACTATAACCCAAAGGGCCAGATTTAGCTAACCTGTTGTGCTAACAGAAACCAGCACAAGGAGTCCTGCAAGAGGACTTTCCCTTCTCTCTTTCCCACATGACCGCTTTAAACAGTCATGGCTTCCCCAGGGAATTCTGGGGACTGTAGTTTGTTAAGTGTGCCCTCACACAGCTAAAACTCCCGGAGTTAGGGGTGCCAACTTGAATAAAATACTGCAGTTTCCCCCACTTTTGAGAACTATGGCATATATACAGCACGTGTAGATTTTAATCCCTTATTGATGAGGTCTGAAGAGAAAGAATGCATGTACGGAAAATCTCCAGAGAAAGTGTAGAATCCAACATGCCAGACGGATTCTCCATAGAAACACATGGATCGTGACAAATGTGGTTTTATTTTGCATGACCAGGTGGCGACAGCCCCAGCCCCCAGGGATCATAAGGAAGGAATAAAGACTCTGACAACGTTATGTGGAATTAAAATTAGGCCACAACTTTATTAAACTTCCGAATGTAGGAAGACCTTCATAGAATCATAGAATCATAGAGTTGGAATAGACCACAAGGGCCATCGAGTCCAACCCCCTGCCAAGCAGGAAACACCATCAGAGCACTCCTGACATATAGTTGTCAAACCTCTGCTTAAAGACCTCCAAAGAAGGAGACTCCACCACACTCCTTGGCAGCAAATTCCACTGTCGAACAGCTCTTACGTTGGCTTAGGCCGTGGGCGTGTATCCCTCCAAGCCCCCCAGCCGGGGGGAACTGGGGCTCATCAGGGTAAATGGGATATGGGGGTGCTCTGCAAGACGTAAATGTAGCAGGCAGCCCAGCCCATATCCCCACACGCAGGGTAGTTCACTGACGACTTTTCAGTGTATGGACAGTGACACCCATATATATAACTCCTTTAAGAGGGGGACCCTGGAATCACCGCTGCAGGGGGGGGGGTGAGTCACCACTTCATGCCCCTCCCATACAGAGAGAAAAGACTAAAGGATTCCACCCAAGGCCAAAGCCGTCAAAGTTGTGACGAATTGATACGGGGAAGCCAAACCTTCCAATGCAGGAAAATTTATTCCCGGTCCTTCAACAGCAACCAGTCAAAGACCGTAGCAGCACCCGCTAAACAGGAAGAAAAAGTTAACCTGCAAACAAGAAACGTTAAACAAAGGGAGAGTAGGGAGGGTGAATCTCCAGAGCCCACTGCCTGGCTATTGTCAGCTCCACCCCCTATTTATAAGCAAGAAACTTGATTACTGAAATATACTCAAAGTCGAGAGTGGATTTCATGCTCTTTATTCAGCTCATAGTGGTGAGGAGGAATGGAAGTTCCCCCAGAATGTCTGCTTTATATACATTATTTATACAATGGACCCCATGTGATTGGCTGATCCCGGGATTCTCCTGTAGGCCAATCAGGTTGCGGATTCACTTCCACCTGGAGCTGGATTGGGTGGCTCCTGTGGACCAATCAGACTGCTGCATTCTGAATCCTATTGTTCTAGGAACAATCAGACTGCTGCATTCTGGATCCTATTGTTCTAGGACCAATCAGACTGCTGCATTTTGATCCTTTTAAACTCAGTACATAACAATTACTGAGTCTGGGCGTGAACCTCCAAAAATTAACACTGAGAGGCAAGCCAGCCCCTGTTTGCCAGCAAGCACCCTGGGAACTGGAGCACCACGCGCGATCCCGCAAAGGGCACCCACAATGTAAAGTGTGAGTGCTCATTATTGTGAAGTTCTAGATGCAAATTCAAATGTACATATGCGCTCCTATCAAAAACGAATCTGCATGAAAATTTTTCAGTTTTTCAAAACCTGTATGATGTGCCCCCCCCCCCATCCCTAAGATCTGACTGGGTTATTTTCGTTTAAAACTACTACTACTACTTTCACTTGAGTGATTGAAGCAAAATGATAGTTAAGACATTAAGGAGAAATTCTGTAATTTATAAATCAGCAAAATGTAAGATGCATTTCCCTGCACTGTGACTCGTGCAATTCCAAATGTTCTGGAATGCTTTTGATTTTCTCCTTTGATACTAAATTCCCATAAGCCCGAGTTTCACAATAAAGGAGACACACCCTCCCCGTGCACCGAAATCCGTGGGGTCTGTCACATTAACTCAAGCAGAAAAATGACAGAGAACTTTAAAAACTAAGCCAAGACATATGGGTGTTTGAAGCGCAGCAACAACTGAAGGCAAGCTGTGTGCCTCCAAAGAATTACCGTTAATCGTGGGCTGTGAAATACGATGACATGATGAAAGGCAGGATGAACAATTAAGGCTGATACATAACATATGACAATCATAAACTGCCCCACAATGTGGCTAATCTAATAGAGTAATGAAAGGGGATGTCACACAAGACGGACGGGGAAAGAGAGTAACACATGAAAACTATTAATGGGAGCTGGGCTGGCTTGATTTAGATCTCCATTTGGTTTGGTTCTAAGCCCACATTTGCGTGCAAGTGTGGCTCAGAAATTCTCATCGGAATGGAGAAAGTAGGGACAGAATAAGCAGAGGCCTGTGGATCCGCTGCCTGTTTTGCTTGTTTGATTTGTAAGACAAGGGGAGAAGAGGCAGCTGGTTGTCCTCTCCAGTGGGTGACCTGGAACATGTTTACACTTTGGCTCTGTATGCATGTAATAAGAATAATATTTATTTATTATTTATACCCTGTTCATCTGGCTGGGTTTCCCCAGCCACTCTGGGTTGCTTACAACAAAGTATTAAAAATACATTAAAACACCAGTCATTAAAAGCTTCCCTAAACAGGGCTGCCTTCAGGTGTCTTCTAAAAGTCAGATAGTTGTTTATTTCCTTGACATCTGATGGGAGGGCATTCCAGAGGGCGGGCGCCACCACTGAGAAGGCCCTCTGCCTGGTTCCCTGTACCCTCGCAGTGAGGGAACCGCCAGAAGGCCCTCGGAGCTGGACCTCAGTGTCTGGGCTGAACAATGGAGGCAGAGACGCTCCTTCAGGTATTCTGGGCCGAGGCCATTTAGGGCTTTAAAGGTCAGCACCAACACCTTGAATTGTGCTTGGAAATGTACTGGGAGCCAATGTTGGTCTTTCAGGACCAGTGTTATATGGTCTTGGTGGCCACTCCCAGTCACCAGTCTAGCTGCCGCATTCCTGATTAATTGTAGTTTCTGGGTCACCTTCAAAGGTAGCCCCACGTAGAATGCATTGCATTGTTCTACGTGTGCTAAGATGTTCACATGGCCAGGTGTCATACTTCACTAAGGTTAGTCCTCTGAAGGACTGTCTAGTCAAGGTTCTGTTTATAATAATGATAATAATTTTATTATTTGTACCCCACCCATCTGACAGGGTTGCCCCAGCCACTCTGGGTGGATTCCAACAAATATAAAAGCCTAATAAAGCATCAAACATTAAAAAAATTCCCTCTGTAGGGCTGCCTTCAGATGTTACTTATCTTCTTGACATCTGATGGGAGGGAGTTCCACAGGGTGGGCACCACTATCAAGAAGGCCCTCTGCTTGGTTCCCTGTAGCTTCTTGCAGTGAGGGAACCTCCGTTAGGCCCTTAGAACTGGACCTCAGTGTCTGGGCTGAACGATGAGGGTGGAGATGCTCATTCAGGTATGCATAAGAAGCATAAGAAGGGAGTGCATTAATAGATAACAACAACAACAACATAATCTACACTACACCAGCAGGTCCCAGCGCAGGTCACAACAATTTAAAATACAACATTAAAACCAGTTCCAAGGAAGCTGCAGTCACAAAAGTAGGCTGGGTCCTACAAAGGAACATCTCATGGTCAAAGTCTAGGGTAAAGAGGAGAGTCTTTGGCATCCACCAAAAGTTGTCTAGTGAAAGTGCAAGAAGCATCTCTGTGGGGAGGGAGCTCCATAACTGCCACAGAGAACATCCTCTCCCAGGCCACCCCATTTGAATTTCTGAGAGCAACAGACAGAGGAAGTGTGTCCCATTTTACCACTTGAAGTGAAATGGGAAGTGCCACCCTGCCCTGCTGCTGCCACGTGCCCCACCTGCCTCACTGTATCCACCACGAATGGAGAAGTGGAGCAGCATCAATACCAATTTCAGGCAAGATATTGTGTGTTCCGCAAGACCTTGTGCCCCCAGTTGGTGTTAGTGCTGCTTCCCCAACAAAGGCGGATGTGGCTGGCAAAGCGCCTTCCACTGTCGGAGGCGGCAGCCTCACCCCTTCTACTTTCTGCGTTGGCCCTGGCAGCAGAATGACCACAAACGCCATCTTGGCTGAGAGACAGAGCTGATGGAGCATCCATTCAAAACAGTGGCTTCATATAGATGTTAAATAGCATGTGAGACAAGATGGGACCCTGCAGAACACCACAGGAAGGCTCCCATGCAGGGCCATCTTATCAATAGGTGCTAGGGGTGCAGGGCACCTGGGCACCGGGCTCTCAGGGGTGCCAGGCTGAGAGTCCGGGGCCTGGGAGTTGAGTCCAGGGAAGAGTCCGCCCGTCGGTTGGAGCGCTGCGGTGGGCTCTTCTGCTGTGGGGGGCTCTGCACCACGAGTTTGGGGGCTACCGAGCCAGCGAGATGCTGAGGCAGCCGGCTGACTCCGCCCTCCTGCACTCTTGGGACTGGGCAACTTGGAGGGGGGCCCTGGGTGGATCTTAAGCATATGCTTAAGACAGCCCTGGCCCCATGGCATTAAAAATTGGTCTTCGGTAACTTCCTTTCTTAAAAAGTAGAGACATCACCTTGTCAACAAAGGTCCGTATAGTAGAAGCTATGGTTTTCCCAGTAGTGATGTATGGAAGTGAGAGCTGGACCATAAAGAAGGCTGATCACCAAAGAATTGATGCTTTTGAATTATGGTGCTGGAGGAGACTTTTGAGAGTCCCATGGACTGCAAGAAGAACAAACCTATCCATTCTTAAGGAAATCAGCCCTGAGTGCTCACTGGAAGGACAGATCGTGAAACTGAGGCTCCAATACTTTGGCCACCTCATGAGAAGAGAAGACTCCCTGGAAAAGACCCTGATGTTGGGAAAGATGGAGGGCACAAGGAGAAGGGGACGACAGAGGACGAGATGATTGGACAGTGTTCTCGAAGCTACAAACATGAGTCTGACCAAACTGCGGGAGGCAGTGGAAGACAGGAGTGCCTGGCGTGCTCTGGTCCATGGGGTCATGAAGAGTCGGACACGACTAAACGACTAAACAACAACAACTTGCTTTCTGGAAGTAAGAACAGAACCACTAAATGCAGTGCCCCCCAACCCCATGAGCCATTCCAGAACCAGACTATGGTACCAAAAGCTGCCAAGAAGTCAAGAAGAACGAGCAGGATCACACTCCCCCTTTCTCTCTGCCAACAAATGTCATCAGTCCCTTGTGGCCAAGGCTGTTCCTGTGCCCAAAACCAGACTAAAACGGATCCAGATATTCAGTCTCCTCTCAGTATTTGGCACGTGGCAGGGTGGGAGGAAGAAGCAGGAAGCAAAGGGGCTGGGGGAGTTTTAATATCCAACACATTTCAGACCTCTCAGGCAGCTGAACAAATAAAAATATTTTGTATAATTTCAAAACTATGTATAGAATTTTTTCCTACGCATTAGACGAAGCCAACAGGTGGCACTACACTTTACAGAAAACTGTGCTTTGCGGGAGATGAGAAAAGTGCATGTTGTAATATAAATAATATTTTCAGTATCTCATAGGCAGCTCCCTCTCCCTCCCTCCCTCCCTCCCTCTGTCCCTCTCAAATATCATTAATCGAGCGGCATCAATCCATTTTTTTAAACTACACAGACATTACTCAACTAGACACTAAATAAACAATAATGTATTAGATCAAGGGCCCTAAAGACTCATTAAGCTATCTAATTAGTTTCACCCTAAAGGCCATTTAAAAAGAATCTTTGGCATGATGTTTAGAGGCTGAGATATTCAGATTCCATCATCGCCAGTGAGGTTAGCTGATACGGTGCAGCGCATATCGTAGGCTGGGTGTGGTGATCAAAAGCAGGTGTGGTTTTTTGGGTGGAATTCCAGCTGAGTCCCACTGATTGATGGTGGACTATCTTAGGGGCAAGAGTGGCCAGTGGGGAGGGGCAGGAGGGCACTGCTATTGCTGTGGCTTACTGAGAAGGAGAGAGGGATGAGCAAGGTGGTGTGGAGGTCAGTGCAGTGCAAACACCTGTGGGAGCATTGGATTGACTCTGCTGGTGCATCTGCACAGCACTGACCTCCTCACCACCATCCTATCCCTCTCTTCCTCCTGTTGACTACTGCTGAGGGCTATCAATGTTTGGCTTTCATGGTGCCTTTTCTTTTCCTGCCCAAAGACAGTTGCAGGAGCCTTTGGTTCAGGAAGGAGTGCTGGGGGAGAGGGTTTTAACCAGGGGTAGGCAACCTAAGGCCCGTGGGCCGGATGTGGCCCAATCGCCTTCTCAATCCAGCCCTCGGACGGTCCAGGAATCAGCATGTTTTTACATGAGTAGAATGTGTGCTTTTATTTAAAATGCATCTCTGGGTTATTTGTGGGGCATGGGAATTCGTTCTATTTTTCTTCTTCAAAATATAGTCCGGCCCACCACATTGTCTAAGGGACGGTGGACCGGCCCATGGCTGAAATAGGTTGCTGACCCCTGGTTTTAACCCATCCTCTGCATACTGTAGTTCCCTCAGTTATACTGCCCCCTAGAGCAGTGTTTCCCAACCTTGTGCCTCCAGATGTTTTTGGCCTACAACTCCCATCATCCCTGACTAGCAAGACCAGTGGCAAGGGATGATGGGAATTGTAGGCCAAAAACAGCTGGAGGCACAAGGTTGGGAAACACTGCCCTAGAGGCTGCTATTGGCAGCTATTCATGCCTGCCCATGAATCTCCTTCATTGTGTACAGTTAGGCATCAGCTATAGAAACTGCATCCAATGCCTTAGTACAGGTCATGCCCAAAGGCTATTTAACATAGGGGGCATTGCCCCCAACACTGGAAAAAAAATGTGATGGGGATGACATAAAATGTTGGTTTTAAAGCTGTGTTGAATAACACCTCTCTCATTACACGGTTAATGATTTCAACATCCATCCCCCAATCTTTTCTGTTCCTGTACATGAATTTCAAACTTTTCAGTGAGTTCATAATCTTGGATTGCATGCACAACCTTCTCCCCGCCATGTTCCAGATGTTGAGAGGAGATCTAAAGCTTGAAGAATTCCTAGGATATATTTTTGCTGTTGCCCCATAAAGCACAACATCTCTCAAATCATCTTAACTGCTTCTCCTCCCTCCACATTTTTTTTTTTTTTTGGCATAGCTTAAAAGCTCAGGATGTTTCTAATAGATGAAATGTGTTGTGTCTCTTATTTGTGTCAGCATTCCTCTGGGGGAACCGGATTGTTCTGAAATGTTTTTTGTTAGTTGCACATATAGATGCAAATCCTTCAGACCTCAGTTGGAGGCAAGAGCGCTATCCAGGGAATAAGGCTAACAGGCTTTCATCAAGTAAGAAACTGAGGGCTGCATTTCATAAAGTGTGATCTTCAATGATAGGCCGCCTTAACAATTGTGTTCTGTTTGGCATTCCTGTGCATCTGATTAACTTCATCTCTAAATAGGCCAGGCTTAAAGCAGCAGCAAAAAAACTCCAAAATCTTTGGGTGCCCGACACTACAGGCTGAACAAAAGGGAAATCTGAATGGTAGTATATAGCTACAATTCTTTTTTCTTTTCTTTTCTTTTTTTCTATTTCTATTTCTATTTTCTATTTCTCTGTTTTTGTTTTTATTTAGTTTCTTTTATCTTAGTGTATTATGAAGAAAAAAAAGGGACGCGGGTGGCGCTGTGGGTAAAAGCCTCAGCGCCTAGGGCTTGCCGATCGAAAGATCGGTGATTCGAATCCCCGCGGTGGGGTGCGCTCCCGTTGCTCGGTCCCAGCGCCTGCCAACCTAGCAGCTCGAAAGCACCCCCGGGTGCAAGTAGATAAATAGGGACCGCTTACTAGCGGGAAGGTAAACGGTGTTCCATGTGCTGCGCTGGCTCGCCAGATGCAGCTTGTCACGCTGGCCACGTGACCCGGAAGTGTCTCCGGACAGCGCTGGCCCCAGGCCTCTTGAGTGAGATGGGCGCACAACCCTAGAGTCTGTCAAGACTGGCCCGTACGGGCAAGGGTACCTTTACCTTTACCTTTATTATGAAAAAAGCTGTAATAAAATCTTATTATTTTTTTTAAAAAAGAAATGAAATGAAATGAAATGGAGGACAGGCGATTGTCACTGATCCATCATGCCATCTGCTACTCTGAGAAAACTGTAAGTCATGCCAGATGCGGTTGGACTAAAACTCCCACCATCCCTGAACATTGGTCCTGCTGGCTGGGGCTAATGGGAGTTGGGGTGCAGAGGTATGCACCCGACAGTGCCTGAATCATAGGGAGGAAATAGACTCCTAATGAAATTATCAAGCTCTTTGACCCCCCCGCCCGCTACAATCAAATTATGACCCCTCCTGTAGCCTTATAATAATAGTAGGTAAGGGGGCTGTCAGAATAGATAAGGGGGGCAGTACACCTCCGGCTCCCCATAATTTGAACACTGCCACCCTCCTCCAGTTTTGTCTAGACGTGCTCATTATGCTACCTGTTGTGATGAACAGTGCCGGAGTTATTTTTCCAGGCGTTTGTGATTCAGAGACTATTCTTTTGGTTACTAAGCATGCCTCACTTATTGTAAGTTCATTCATAGTGATTCATGTAGCTTAACTGCTATTTTTAACTTATCTCTTGGCATGTACTAGAGGTGAGAAAGAGCTTCGTCTCTTACAATAAGGACCCCAATGTCTTTCTGTTGTCGTTTTAAAAGAGAGGGGCAACTACCGCAAGCATATAAAATACAATGAACTTAGAATTATCTTCGGTTTAAGAGAAGAGTTAAGGCACTTACGAATCCATTTGCAGGCCAAAATAAACTAAACTGGCAGGGCGTTATTAAAAGCTGCTTCATCTTCTTAGAAGCAAGACATGTTTCCTACAACAGCCTCCCTCAATCAATGCCATTCAGATGCTTTGGACTACAGTACCCATCATCCTCAGCCAGCTGCTTGGGAAAGGCTGTTCTGCAGTATTTCGAGAAATAATTCTGAAATTATCAAAGATGCTAAAAGAAGTGGTGGCGCTTAGTTGACCTCTGGCGGATCACATTCCTGCTTCTTACCAGGCGGTAGACTGGAAGGGCTGAAGTAGAGAAGTCATCACGGTGCAAACCTGCTGGCGGAAACACTGGATTGGCTCTGCTGGTGTGTTTGCACCGCACTGACCTTGCTGCCCATCCGTCCTCATCTACCTCCCAGTAAGCAGCAGTGATGCAACCAACTAGAGGTCTTGTGAGCTCTGCCACCACACCAGACAATCTGTGATTGTGCCTAAATACAAAAGGATGGAGTCTGACGTATAATTTTTTTGATTCCAAAGGCTCCAGGAAGAAAGTTCCACCCAATGGTTGCTCGGCTGGATTTTTCTCCAGTCTCTCTCCAGCAGTCCTTGGATAAAAGTATCACGAAGCTCCCTGGGCTCTATTCAGAAAGAGAGGAAGTACCGTATCCTATGCAAGGCTCCCCCAGTCATTCCGAAAACATGAGGGGTTTGGTATGGGAGGATATATTCCTCCAGAATTCTTTGGAGAAGGCCATGTCATCCGCTTTCAATGTACGATGTATATGCAGCCACTTGATTTCCAGTGGCTTGCCAGAGGTTTCTGAATATCAATTGTTTAACAACGGCAAGAACAAATATGCACATTTCTCCCTTAAATTAAGCTTCTTAAATGAAGAAAGCTGGGAGTAATCAGAAGTGAAATGTTGTGTGAAAGAACTGTGGCTGCAGTTCAGCCCTGGCCTGCCCCCTATGGCTTTATCGCCAGTCAGATCTGCATACATCAGCCAACAAAGCTTTTCACTACCCGGAAGTCAGCCTTTTAACCCACTAATTTCTGCAGTTCACTGTTAAAGGCATGGCTTAAGGAATTGGTTCAAAAGGTGGCAGCCTTCTCCGTGATGTTTAAAATTACAGCTCCCCTATTCAGCCAGCCCTTTTAGCTGTCTCTTCAGCTGCAGGAATTGCTAAGTGAAGCTTTTCACAGCACACAGATAGACATGGTCACATGCCAAGGTCCACAGATCAAGCTGCTGTCTAATTCCCACAGATCAGGCTGCCACCAGCACTGGTTAAAATGTTGGAGAGAGAGGCCATACTTGTAAACTGCTAAGGTTGGGTTTTTTTTGGGGGGGGGGAGATTGTTACAAAAGTTGAGTGTCACCCCCACTCTCTGCTGAGCGATAGCAAGAGCCCAGGATGTTCCAGGCACTCACCTAGGGTCTGTGTTCCTCTGGATAATTGAGACATTGCAGAGACTGTTGTAGCTTTAAGAAATATGGTTTATTCACCTTAAGTCTGCATGGAGGGAGTCCTGATCTTACAGCATGGTCATTTCAAAGGGGGCTTGTCCCCCACAGTCCTGAAATCCAAGGCATCCCTCCCAGCCAGCTTTCAGCCAGCCTGCCCAAGATGGATCCAAGTCTTTTCTCTCTCCTCTTCTTCTTCCCAGAACACCTTGCTCAAAAACTCTCTTTCCCTGTCACCTCGGCAACATCTGTCTCCCCAAGACAAAGGATTCCTCTCAGATGGTCCATCAACATCTTTTGTCATGTTAACAGATTTGCTCTTCGCTAGGTCAGCCGGGTTGGTTTGCATAAGACCAGGGATTCCTTGTCTGGCACAGCTCCACAGCTTGTACTTTAATTCATAACCTGATCAATCCAAATCCTACCATTTATTAATTTCTAGGGAATGGGGGGGGGTCCCCCCTAATCTATAACATCATTAAAGGGGTAACTAATCCATAGTAATTGATCTTGAGTGTGACCTCCGTTATCTCCTAAGGGTATATTTCTATCATAAACATATATAGATGTTGTCCCTGTCATGGCTTTCCCCCAAGAATCCTGCAGTTTGTAGTTTGGTAACTTTAGTTTAAGAGCTACATGCCCTCCCTACACAGGAATTAAATTCTCAACATTTTCTGAGGGGGACGGAATGGCTATTAATCCAGTATAAATCTGAGGATATTCTCTTAGCAGGGTTGTATGTTACTCTAACTCTTGTGAACTTTCCCCATACCCAGGAAGATTTGTTTTCATCTTCCTTAATGGGTTCCTCATGTCTCCTCTCCTCGTCTTCCCCTGCCCGATTTCCAGGATTCCTGCTTATTTTCCCAGCAGTTTTCCTTCGCTCCACCAGCATTTGCTGACATCTCCTTTTCTGACCTGCTTTGGAGCTGCCACACAAGGTTCTGCTTTCCCTGCTTCTTCCTCGGTCTGCAGCAATCAAGGGCGTTGCTTGGTATTTATAGGACTCCAGGGAGGAAGGGACACAAGGCACAACTTTGCATAACATTTGCACACGCTAACTTACATGTATAGTGGTTGGCACCCATCTGTCTCGAGTTGCCGATCTGATACCAGCAGATGAGAGGCAGAAAATAACATTTTGACTCAAGAGTAGGGATGGACTGATCTGTTGGTTTCTCCCTCATTGTCCAACATCTGCAGGCTGGGGGAACTGCCTCACTGGTAGGGCTGCCCTGATATGGAAGCCTAGTCTGTTAATTCCTACATAGACAGAATTAGGATTTGCCTGGACTCTGCTGCCTTTGGGACCAACCCAAAGACAAAACACAATTATTCTGGGCACTGAAGTCTGGGCAGCTTGTGATTAGACTTAGATTGGAAGAACAATGGTTATATTATCTGATGAAAAATGCCAATTTGAATGGTTTTTCTTCTTCTTAAAGTTACCAATTGCTAACATTAAAAATATTACCAAGTACTTAGTTAATAAGAGATGCTTCGTGTTTTTGAAATACTATCAGCACAAATATGTGTACTAGCCACAATTATGAATTTTGGGAAGAGCTGCCAGGCAATGAGAAAACTCTGTTTGCAAGAACTTGGCTTCCAATTTCGATTTGGCAAACTCCCCTAAAAAAAGAAAGAAAGTACAGTTTAGTTGGTCCTTTGATTCTGTAATTTCAAGGAACTGAAGTATATATATGCTCTCAGAGTGAAGAACTTGCTCTGTTTCAAATGTACCGTAACATAGTTAAATGAGTTGCATAATCATGATTTATATGTTTGTTTAGAAAGATATCATGGACTTTTGGAATGTCTTAAATAGCAGCTTTGGATTTGTTTCCCACTGTCTTTTTTAAAATGCCAAAATGCAAAAGGTGGCTCCATCTTGGTGTTTGGTATTCTTGAATTGGATAGTTAAATAGTGGCTGCATCCCAACATCCACTCACCCCCCTCACTTGTGATGAGACGTGATGAGAAGGGAATGTGCAACCCACATGGGATTCACTGTTTTAACACACATATTCTTCTGCTTAGGTAAAATAGCGTTGGGAAGAGTTTCCAATCATGGAGAGTGCTTCCATACCAGGGTCTTCCACAAAGGCAGTGATGGCCACCAACTTGGATGGCTTTCAAGGGGGATTAGAAAAATCCCTGAAGGATACAGGTATCAATGGGTATGTTCTGCCTCCACTATCAGAGGCTGTGTGCTGGGAACCAGTGCTGTTGGGCTCAGGTCCTGGTTTTGGACTTCCCTAGATGTTGTCAGCATGTGACAGTAGCCACACTCTGGGAAACGGCCTCAACTGGCCAGCTAAATCAGGTGAGGGTAGCCTATAGGTCTCAAACTGATGGTGAGCTAGGGATTCCCTTGCATGTGACTTGGTGAGTTAGGGACTTCCCTTGCTCTGGCAGATAGAGTGAATGAGACCAATAGTGGGTCCAATGGTCAAGAAGGCAGCTTTTGCCCATGCTGTAGAGGGAAATGGGGGGCAGATGAGGCTCATCAACCTGGGAAGGCAACCCATTCAGGGCTGCCTTGCAGGATAACTTCAGGAGAAGAAAAGGCTAAGGAGTGAACCCTACACAAATCCATATAATGCAACATCTCATATCTATTTGAAAATACAAAAAATTCTAGAGGTTGCCATCCCTGCTCACATTTCTTGCTACCCACCGCACCACCTCCTGGCCAAACCCTCATCTCCCCACAACTCCTTTAACAGCTCCCTCAAACCCCCATCCCTTTATAATCCCTCAAAAACCCCATCCCCTCAACGTCTCCTTCACCCTGTTGCATGGCAACTTTTTTTCTTCTAACAACAATATTGAACAGATAGACAACGGAAAACAGCAGCCACACAGTGTACTGTTGATTGCTCTTACTTAGAATACGCCATTCAATTTTCCCTCTCAGCTGTCAGTCTTTATTCTGGGCAACCTCAGTCCTCATTGGGCTTTTATTTATTTTTTTAAGGGGGAGCTGGCCCTCTGTTGAGTTTTTCTCTACCAATTTCTTT
Organism: Podarcis muralis; assembly: GCF_964188315.1. NCBI lineage: Eukaryota > Metazoa > Chordata > Lepidosauria > Squamata > Lacertidae > Podarcis > Podarcis muralis. The sequence continues at coordinate 87,731,192 of NC_135659.1, read as the reverse complement.
TACACTTCTGCCGAACTCAAGGCCCCCCCCCCCCGCCACAAAGCCCAATTCACAGGTAGAGCTGTTTTGTTTGCATAAGGAACGGCACTCACAGCCCGAACATTGGAAATAAAGGGAAGAATAAAATAAAGTTTCATTTTCAAAGTGCTTTGAGAAGTTTCCATTAGCCTCAAATCTTGGAAATGTCATTCTGCGCCGTCTATCAAGGGCTGGCTTGACAAGATTTGGGGATTGCTCATTATGGGCAAGAGTGTGAGAATCAAAGCTTCCATTCACCCAAACTTTAAAGATGATTTTCTTGACAAATGGCTTCCATTTATTACCGATGTAGGCAGAAGGAAAGAAATATCGAGGTGACCGGCGAGATTAAGGTTCATTTTTATTCTGCGATGCTAATAGAAGCTCACAATAACACAGGTGTCGTAATCAACTTACGCAAGCTGGATGGTCATTTGTAAGAGCCATGGCGGTTCGAATGAGGTGATATCAATTGTCCTGGACTTGGATAAATTAAATTAGAGTTATTTGCTCTCGTCTCTGCTGTCCGGCCTGAGATACAGGCAAAGGTGGCAGCAACCCCCTCCACTGACCCACTGTAAAGAGTAGGGGCCTGAGAAGCAGGAGATAAGGGCTAGAATCCTACTCACCTTGAACAGAAGGGTCATAGCTCAATGACAGAGCATGCAAAAGACCCCAGATTTGATCCTCAGCATCGCCAGATAGGACAGGGCATGTCCCCTGTCTAAAACCTCTGACAGCTGCTCACAGTCAATAGGGAAGACAACAGTGAGCTACCGTATTGGTCCGAATATAAGCCGCACCCGAATATAAGCCGCACCTTTAAAATTGGAAGGGGGGAAAGAAAAAAAGAAAGGGAAAAATACTTGAATATGAGCCACTCCATTCCTTGCTGCTCCTGGCTGCATACTGCATACTTCCTTGCTCTCTCCCTTCCCAGCCTTGAGGGAAAGGACAGGGGACTACGTGCGGGACGGGCGCTGCTTTGCCGCACTCCCGGCGCTGTTTGCCCCACGCTCCTGGCTGCATAACGTAAGGTCGTGAATATAAGCCACACTTTAACTTTTCCATGGTCGGAATCTGGGGGGCGGGGGGGCTAGAGTGAGGCTTATATTCAGGCCAATACGGTATATAGACCAGTGATCCAACCTGGTGTAAGAAAGTACCTTATGTTCCTACATCCCTCGTATTATCCGGTTTGTTGCCTTGCTATTGTTATGGGGGAGGGGAAATCCTCAAAATAAATTTAGGAAAGGAGAAGAATCAGTTTAGGCATTAGACTCCGCCCCTTTCCCATCTGCAGGGGGGTGGGGTGGCAACAGCTGTTGACTTTGCCATGATGGCAAATGGATCATTGAGAAAGGGATGCAGGACACTTAAAGCAGTTATTTATTTACTCGTTGATTATTTCGTAAAATTTATACAGCGCTTGGTTGCATGAAAACCCAGCTCCGTGTGAAGTGCCGGCTCTGAGGGGAGGGCAGAGGGCAAGGCAGCCCTGGGCAGGAAGAAAGGAGGAGCGGAGAGCAAGGAGTCTCGATCTTTTTAAAAAATACTTTGTGTATCCGTGTCTAATCTTGGGGTTTCTTCAGCATGGTGGAGGGCTGTGTCTTGTTGGTGCCTTGTTTCTGATAGGAAATGCTCTGTGGTGGTGGGACAAAAATGGGGGGGGGTCAAGGAGGGTCAGTGAGAAATGTCCCTATTTTCATCTGAGGAACGTTGGAGGGTTTGCTAAACGTGTCTCTCCTGCATCGGTTTCTACAGCCACAGCAGGCGCTGTAATTCCCAACGGTTTGACTTCATCCCAAAGGCGCACTCTTCCGTGGTCTCCCGAGACAGATGGATGCAAACCAGTATTTGACAAATACAGTTAGCTGACTGAGATTTATTTAATTCTGTGACATCACACAGAGAAAGGGAGTAGATGTGTCTGTGCGCGCCTGTGATTATAAGCACAATATATTCCCAAGACTGTTTAATCTGTCTGCGGAGCAGTCTGGGAGAGCGGCAGCAAAGGAGAGCTCTTGCACAGCAGGGAATATACTCGGTTCTATCCAGCAGGGGACACATCTTTTGCACATTGTTCCTTCTGCCAGTTTGTTTTCATTAAGGGGAAAGAGAACAGGGACAGTTCTAGAGGAAAGGCCTGGCCTTGTTATTTCAGCTGGTGGAAGGAGCTCCTAATAAAAATCCTCTGGAAATAAAAGTCCTGAGAAATACGCATTGCAATCATGTTAAGCATGTGAAATATTTTTACTAGAACAGGTTTGTTTTTATTCTCCGCTTCAGATGTTTAGATTTGGAAGAGGATGGCTGAACCAAATACAATGTGGTGAGCCCCAAAAGGTAAACACTCAGACAACGGTCACTGCCGCTTGTTTAAAATATCGCAGGGGCAAAAGAAAGGCTTTCTCTGTCCTGATCAAAACCAAAATTGAACCTGAAGAGCAGGAAGAAGCATGACTTGTGACATGCATTTTCTCTTTCCTTTCACAAGCACAGGAAGAGTGGAGGACACGGCACCTGAATGTTCAGTTTTCAGCATGTTGCTGGTCCTCAGGGCCACAAACTTTGGCCATTTACTGCAAGAAGATCAAACGTATCCATTCTGAAGGAAATCAGCCCTGAGTGCTCACTGGAAGGACAGATCCTGAAGCTGAGGTTCCAATACTTTGGCCACCTCATGAGAAGAGAAGGCTCCCTGGAAAAGACCCTGATGTTGGGAAAGATGGAGGGCACAAGGAGAAGGGGATGACAGAGGACGAGATGGTTGGATAGTGTTCTCGAAGCTACCAGCATGAGTTTGACCAAACTGCAGGAGGCAGTGGAAGACAGGAGTGCTTGGCGTGCTCTGGTCCATGAGGTCACAAATAGTCGGACACGACTAAAAGACTAACAACAACAACATATGCTATATGGTAATTTATGGACCTAATAGGCATCTAAAGCCATTTGCTGTATGTAGGTTTTATTTTATTTGTTTTTTATCTTATATTTTGGAAATGTACATCCAGTTTTTTTCCCTTTAATTTTTTTGGGCCCCCCAAGAAAGTGGGGCCCTAAGCTATAGCTTGTTTAGCTTATACATAAATCCAGCACTGCTCACAGTAGACCCAACTGAAATTAATGGGCCCCATTTCAACATGTTCGTTAATTTCAGTGGGTCTCTACTCGGAGTAAAACTTCACTGAATACCATGCAGTGGGCCTCCTCTAGCATTGGATACAACCCACTGTATGAGAAGTACAGTGGTACCTCAGGTTACATATGCTTCAGGTTACATACACTTCAGGTTACAGACTCCGCTAACCCAGAAATAGTACCTCGGGTTAAGAACTTTGCTTCAGGATGAGAACAGAAATCGTGCTCCGGCAGCGCGGCAGCAGTGGGAGGCCCCATTAGCTAAAGTGGTGCTTCAGGTTAAGAACAGTTTCAGGTTAAGAATGGGCCTCCGGAATGAATTAAGTACTTAACCCGAGGTACCACTGTAAAGCCATGGTCTTCCCAGTAGTGATGTATGGAAGTGAGAGCTGGACCATAAAGAAGGCTGATCGCCGAAGAATTGATGCTTTTGAATTATGGTGCTGGAGAAGACTCTTGAGAGTCCCATGGACGGCAAGAAGATCAAATGCATCCATTCTTAAGGAAATCAGACCTGAGTGCTCACTGGAAGGACAGATCGTGAAGCTGAGGCTCCAGTACTTTGGCCACCTCATGAGAAGAGAAGACTCCCTGGAGAAGACACTGATGCTGGGAAAGATGGAGGGCACAAGGAGAAGGGGGCGACAGAGGACGAGATGGTTGGATAGCGTTTTTGAGGTTACCAGCATGAGTTTGACCAAACTGCGGGAGGTAGTGGAGGACAGAGGTGCCTGGTGTGCTCTGGTCCATGGGGTCACGAAGAGTCGGACACGACTAAACGACTAACAACAACAACAACAACCACTGTATCTGGTAAAATCTCTGATGCTAGGGAATACCCAACCAGATTTCCAGCAGGCAAGGTTGAAGTTTGAACAATGGTTTGCCCAAAGCTACGCTACTGGATTGCCCAGATTGAATCCAATGGATTTTAAAATTTGGGCAGGCTGTCTCCACATGAATTTTTGCTGTGGGGCCAGTATGCTAGCTCCATGTGTAGGGCTGGATTAGACCCCTGAAATATTGTCTGAGTCTTAGGTGTGGGGGTATGACTCAGATTTATACCTGGCAAATATTTGATCTGAGTCCTTCCCTGGGAATTTGATGACGTGATTATGTTACTTCCAACTCCTGCATAATTTCAGTGTTTTGGGAAATGCCCCAAACAGTAGTAGATGCACAATGTTATATATAACCCAGTCATTTCATGGAAGATCTATTTTATGTTTGGTGCAATGCTTTCATTGTTGTTAGGGTTTCTATGGATCGTTTTATTGTTTTAGAGTTTGATGAATTGGTTCTGTTGTACTTAGAGCTTGTGTTTATGGTTTTTTATGTTATGTACCCCACTTTGAGGGCTTTATGCCATGAAGCAGTCTATAAATTTGCTTAATAAATAAGCATAGTTGTGTGCGGTGAAAAGTTGGGATGTCACACTGCTTGGAGATATAATCCCATCAGGAATTTGCATATGCAATGAGCAATGCAAACAGGTGGTGAATACCTAAGGGCCAAATGGCATATTGCATGGGAGTTCCATGTTTCATGTCAATTTTTTTAACTTTAAAGCATGAAATAGAATAGAGCACAGGTGCTGAGGAATGTTTAACCCTCCCTGCACTATCCTTCTCCTTATCTAAACCACCCCAAGCTGCAGATTGCCTGTCGGAAAGCAGAAGCTGGGTACCGTGTGGTTTCGATTGTGGATAAACTTGGGATGGTACAGTCTGTTCTGGTCTGTGTCTCTTTTGCAGATGTTCACTCATAAGTCCACCTTGTCCCCTTTTTTGTATTAATCTGCTAAATTGGTTTTGAAAATACACATGGCAATTTGCATTTAAATATGCTTTTAAATATGGGTTGGGAAACATATTTTCTCTGCTTATTTTTAAATGCATTTTGATTTTTTTTAATAAATTGAGTTAATAAGCATGTTGCAATATTTGGGGAAAGACGAAACCCAGTGAATAGCTATCATATGCACCACATGAATGTTTTGGGGTGTGTGCATTAGAACAGCTCATTTTGAAATTGAATTCCTAGGCTAAACTGTCAACTCCCTCTGGGTCTGTTGTGGTTAATAGGTACACTAGATAAATGGAACATCCAAATTCAGAATCACAGTTCCTGATGAACAAACACAGCAGGGTCATTTAGTCTGCCTCATGTGCTTTTTTTTGGGGGGGGGGTCAGCTCAAGGACCTTCCCTCTGGTCAAGAATCCTTCTCATGTCTCCAAATATCAGGGGTCTGGGATCTGTGGATTTTTAGAAGTTGTTGTTGTTTAGTCGTTTAGTCATGTCTGAGTCTTCGTGACCCCCTTGACCAGAGCATGCCAGCCCCTCCTGTCTTCCACTGCCTCCCGCAGTTTGGTCAGACTCATGTTTGTAGCTTCAAGAACACTGGCAAACCATCTCGTCCTCTGTCGTCCCCTTCTCCTTCCAGTGAGCACTCAGGGCTGATTTCCTTCAGAATGGATAGGTTTGATCTTCTTGCAGTCCATGGGACTCTCAAGAGTCTCCTCCAGCACCATAATTCAAAAGCATCAATTCTTCGGCGATCTGCCTTCTTTATGGTCCAGCTCTCACTTCCATACATCACTACTGGGAAAACCATAGCTTTAACTATATGGACATTTGTCGGCAAGGTGATGTCTCTGCTTTTTAAGATGCTGTCTAGGTTTTTGTTGTCTTTGTCCATTGAGTTTTCTTGGCAGGGATACTGGAGTGGCTTGCCAGTTCCTGCTCCAGGTGGATCACATTTGGTCAAAACTCTCCACTATGACCTGTCCATCTTGGGTGGCCCTGCACGGCATAGCTCATAGCTTCTCTGAGTTATTCAAGCCCCTTCGCCATGGCAAGGCAGTTAACTTCTATGCAGCGTGTCCAAAGGTGAGGGATGCTAGGACCTGGAGTCCAACAGCATCTGGAATGCCACAGGTTCTCCATCCTTGCCCTAGACACAAGTGCTATAGAATCATGGAATCATTGAAATGTAGTGTTGAGAAGGGACCCCAAAGCTCATCTAGTCAAAACCCCCAAGCAGGCATCTGTTTCCACAGAGTGTAAAACTCCATTAAAAATCTTCAAAACCACCTGCAAGATGTTAAGCATTCTCAATGCAGGCACACCTGCCTGGGACAGTCTGGACACTAGTTGCACCATCTATGTACAGAAGCAAACATTTAAGAAGTTGCCATTTTTAAATTTGGCTTCAAATGGCATGGTGAAACCCAAGTTGTGGAGGCCTGCTTCACACAAGACGGAAGAGCAGAACTCAGAGGTGGATGCAGAAAGTCCTGGGTTCAAGTCCTGATATTTTTATTTTCTGTTTAGTGCTTTTCCAGGATTGTCCTGACAAAATTAGGACAGTTGACAAAATGGCACGCTGCGCTTCATCCCTTCTAAGAAGACCATTGCTTGCTAGGAAATAACAACGTTGCTTGCGGTTCAAGCACTTCTCTGCAAAAAGCGCTTCCTTGGAAATGTGACCAAGCCACCAACCTCAGTGCTCTTATAAAGTCAACTTCAATTACGTTTCTTTTATTGTGCAGATATTAGGCTTCTATTGCACGTGGGACAGCTCAAGCAAGCAAACGGCAGGCCCATTTAGTTTATTTCAAAGGCTTTTAAATTCATCTCCTTTAAGCTCGAAACAAATCTCTCATTCGGGCATTCCATGTTGCTGAAACCCCTGCGCCCGTAATTCTTAATGACGTGTGCGTCTAGCCAGAGTAATTCTCTTCATTCAATTTGCAAGTTTTCCAAGTCAATCCTTTCAGCATTCAGACCGAAGCAGTTTGTTTATTTTTCCATTTGGAGACACACAAGCTTGCTCATACTAAACGATCCCGAATCTGCAGATGAAGCAATGCATGCTAATTGCACCTAGGTTATTCTTTGGGGCTGGCAAATGTAGATGGGAAATGGGGGCAGATAATGGGGGGGGTATCTCCCCCTCCTCATTTAATCCCACAATAACCCTGTGAGGTAGGTTATGCTGAGAGGCAGTGACCGGCCCAAGGTCACCCAGTGAGCTTCATGGCTGAGTAGAGATTCAAACTCTGGTCTCTCAGGTCATAGTAGAACAGTCTAACCACTGCCCCACACTGCCTCCATATGGTTTGGGGCCATCCAAGGCAAGCTCCCTATCTGGAGGTCCTCTGTCCCACACTATATGTTGAACTCGCTGTTTCTCTGCAGATGATTGAGTTGCCCACCTGACATTACCAGATGTGAATCACTGCTCTGCAATGCAATGCAAAATGTGTTTTGCAAGTGCCATTATCCAGGAAATAACGTTGGTGCAAGTGGCTGAATACTTTGCAAGGAAGCTGGCAAGAGGGTGGCCGCCAATGTGATGACTGAGAATGAGATGGCTGCCTTTGTGGTTAGACACATCCAAGAGATCAAAGGCAAAAAATATATATAATTCTTTAGAGATTCATAAGCAGCAAGAGGAGACTCAGAGATGATGCGCTACATCCTGAGATCTCCTGATTCATACAATGAGTTTCACAAGCAATTTCAGCCAAGCACATTATGGAGGTGAATCAACTTAATCTCAGTCACCATCACTCACCCGGCCCAAATGACATTATTTCTTTTCTTGGTTGCTCTGAAGCAAAACAAAAAAGATTTGCGGCAATGCGGGATAATAGCCTGGCAGTGCATTTATGAAATAAAAAAGCTGCAGCAAAAATATGTGGCATTGAGGACCAGATTATTTGAGGGTTGGTGTATCATTCGTCTCCGTTGCAAAATCTGGACAAGAACAAATAAAAATGTACAGACATGATCCATCCTAGATTAAGCCCAGTGCCAGCAAACAGTGGGATTGACCAAAGATTGTAAATTAGTGGTGGTGTGCATGCTTTTCCTGTAGAGAGTTCCTGGTTCAATCCTGGCAAAAGCATCCAGTGGCAGGTGATAGAAAAGGCCTCTGCTGGCTGGTATCCGGGAGAGCTGCCACCATTTGGAGCAGACAGTTCTCAGCTAGATGTACAAATTACTGCCCTGGTATAGGACAGCTTCATATGATCCCTAAGGCCCATAGAGTTCTCTTGTTCCCATTGACACAGCCCCATATATGTGCATGTTGGAAGAGCAACAGCAGGGATCATTCAGTTTGTAGCTTCAGTCAACTAGCCAAGTGGAAGATGTGCGATGGTGTTGCTTAGCCACTAGGCAGAATGGCATGACCTTCACTAACGTTACATGGTGACATACATTCTGGCCCCGAACCGGAACAACATCTTTTGGGGCTGCACTCCTGTGCCAGTCACATGACCCAAGCAAGATCGTGCACCCCCAAAAAGCATATTTTGGGGCACAATGCCCCCAAAAAGTGGGGCACCACACAAAATCGCTGCTTTATCAGGGCAGAGATCTTGCACAGCACCCCAAACTGCTTGTTTTGGGATGCCACCCCCCCCCAAGTGCAGCTCAAAATCACACAAGATCATGGCGGCCATGATCTGTCCTCTCAGAAGAAAAAACGGGATGCCCTGTTTTTTCTGGGGCAGTTGATGGGTATGTGGCTATCTGATTTAAGGTTACCAGATTTTTTTCAATGACTCCGAGGACACTTTAAATAAATAACTACTACACATTCGGAACGTTGATGCTGCAGCGATGGCGGGGGCAGAGGGGCGGCTGCCGCCTTGACCTCAACTGCCATGTTTCCCCTTCCTCCGATGCTTTTATCTCCTTTCTCCATGAGCCTGGGCACCCCTGAGTTGTTGGTTCTTTGGTGGTGGTGGTGGGGAAGCGGTGTGCAGTGGGTCAGGCATGGAAGGTGGAGAAGGAGGGCAAAGAGTGGTGGCAGCGAGGCTTGGGCAGCATGATTCCTCCCTTCCAAATGGAGCAACCCCAATCCCATTCCTACTTGCGTGCAAGCAGGAGGGGGCAGGGATCCCCCACCTGGGAAGGGAGGCTTACCATTGCCTAACTGAGAGATCCCTGCCCCCTCCTGCTTGCACGCAAGCTCTCATAGGCAGCGTGAAGCCTCCCTTCACAGCTGAGAGATCACCCCCCCCCGCTCCTGCTTGCACACAAGTAGGAGTTGGGAGGTTGCTTCGATAGGCAGCATGAAGCCTCCCTTCACAGCTTAGTTGCTGGGGTCAGGGAAGGTTGAAGCAGCCTGGAAGCTGCATCTTAGAGCCCCTGCACCACCATCATATGGGGACTTCCGAGCAGCTCCTGAAGCCAGCCAGAGCATAGCTGTCAACTTTTCCCTTTTCTTGCGAGGAATCCTATTCGGAATAAGGGCATTTCCCTTTAAAAAAGGGAAACGTTGACAGCTGTGAGCCAGAGCCAACTGCTCCGGGCTGCTGAGACTGCCACTGCTGCGTTTCCCGGTGACATTAGATGAAATCCGGGGACATTCCTGGGATAGAATTTGTCCGGGGACTTATTCGCAAATCCGGGAACTGTCCCCGGGAAACAGGGACGTCCGGTAACCCTAATCTGATTGGCTGTGTAATTCTGAGGGAGTTTTCCCTCTATATGTTTGATTGAAGTGCTATCTGGGGCCTCCAAAACATCTGGAGGTCACCAGGTTGATGAAGGCTGCTCTGAAGAACTCAGAGTAGCCTTTCCGGCTCACAAAGTGGTAGGTTTTGACGGAGACAAAGTTCATTTCATTTGGCCTGTTCATTGCTGTCTACAGTGTCTGTACATACTTAACATAACCCAATTGTATGTGTTTTCTTCTGACAACTGTAGGGGTGGTGGTATTCCTTTATTAAACACCTTCTCCTCCACTCTGGCCCTGAACAGAGAAGAGAGCATAATTTTCTAAGGCCTCCTGAGAGCAAACTCATTCTTTTAGTGCAGTTCTCGCTATGCAAATCACTCTTGTGGGCTTTCTCCGGATTCATAATGGCTGTCATTATTATTGTTATTATTATTATTCCCAAAGATTAATTAGTCGCCACAACAAAATTACCTTTTGCAATTAAAAGCATAATTTGCTCGGAATGATTGAGTCGATGGCACAGATTCATCATTAAGCTGCTCCTAAACTCCTAACTCCGAGCTCCTCTTTCTCCCCCTCTCCCTCCCTTCCTCCTGCCTTTATTGCTAGCATTGGAGTGTCAGGAAAACAACACTGATTAAAAGAAACAACCCAAAGTTAATTTGTTGTTTAGAGTGACTCACACTTGTCCTTTGGCATTTGGGGGGTGATGGGTAGGGATTGTTATCTACATTATTAATAAAGATCATTTGGTCGTTGGGAGCTGCTGAAAGGGACCCTTTTGATGCACAACCATAAAGGCCAATAGACAAAATGGAATATTATTCAGACTCTCACCTCTCTCCCTCTCTCACTCTCTTGCTCTGTCTCTCCCTCCTTAAAGAAAGTACCTTGAAAGTTGTTGCTTTAGTGAAAAGGCCATATGATTCAGCTCTTGCTAGTATAATTGTTTAGTTATCCATCAAATTACTCTCGACTGGATGTGTGTAAATTTCAGAGCGCTGCAGAGCAGACAGATCCAGACCTTTGCTGTGGAGCAACCCAACGATCTGCACCCCTCCGGGAATCGTGGGGCTCGCCGGAGTCCACTTAGTGACACTGACGGGTCAATTCTCTGGCAGAGCAAACAACTCATCTTCATCATCTTCTTTTGCAACTTCACATCTACTAACGATCAGTCCTGGTAATGAAGGCATTTTTCACCGTCAGGAGTCACAAGGAGAAAAATTGATTGACAGAGTTATCTGGATTGTAGTAATTAAATCAGGGCAGACAAATCCCAACTCTCATTATATTTCAGACATGTCTGCACCAGGAAAAACAGAGGTGAAAAATGAGGGGCTCCTTCTTGCAGATTGAAAGGCCAGCATGAACACACACGACACACACAGATTCTGAAGCAAACGCCCAGCATTTGGTAAACGCTGAAAATCCCAGTGGGATTTAGTGAACACTCACATCTCCCCCCACCTTTTGGGTGCATACAATGGAATGCTGATAAGCCCTTTTAGGGGACTGTCAATATTCTCTGGCGAATCTTTCAGTTTCCAAGCACACGTAAAATTTGTCTTGGTTTGTCAGTGTTAACTTGTGAATACGTTGACTTTCACTGCATGTTTGAATGCTTTCCTTCAGGGCTAGCAAACCTGCTAGGGTTGAACAGGCAAGATTCGTATGTGTTTAGACTGGGAGGCTTTCAAATATGGGATTTCCCACACCTGTAGTTTGAAGCTACGCTAAGAAAAGCTTTACTGATTGATTTTGCTGAATTTGGGGCCCTCAATGGCTGACCTTGGCAAATCATTCTCCCTGAATGGAGTGCATATGGGTGCAAACCAAATATTCTGTTGTGAAGACAACCCAATATAAATGTTTCAATACACAATCAGAAAAGGCCATATCTTGGGGGTAGAGCATCTCCTGTACATGCAGAAGTTTCCAGGTTTAATCCCAGGTATTGTTGGTCTCCATGATCACTGCAGATGGTGACAGCAGTCACAAAATTAAAAGACGCCTGCTTCTTGGGAGAAAAGCAATGACAAACCTAGAGAGCATCTTAAAAAGCAGAGACATCACCTTGCCGACAAAGGTCCGTATAGTTAAAGCTATGGTTTTCCCAGCAGTGATGTATGGAAGTGAGAGCTGGACCATAAAGAAGGCTGATCGCCGAAGAATTGATGCTTTTGAATTATAGTGTTGGAGGAGACTCTTGAGAGTCCCATGGACTGCAAGAAGATCAAACCTCTCCATTCTGAAGGAAATCAGCCCTGAGTGCTCACTGGAAGGACAGATCCTGAAGCTGAGGCTCCTATACTTTGGCCACCTCATGAGAAGAGAAGACTCCCTGGAAAAGACCCTGATGTTGGGAAAGATGGAGGGCACAAGGAGAAGGGGACGACAGAGGACGAGATGGTTGGACGGTGTTCTCGAAGCTACTAACATGAGTTTGACCAAACTGCGGGAGGCAGTGTAAGACAGGAGTGCCTGGCGTGCTCTGTTCCATGGTGTCACGAAGAGTCGCACACGACTAAACAACAATAACAACAACAACAAGTGCTGGGAATGTCCTCTGTGTGCAACCCCCAGAGAACTGCTGCCAGTTAGCTAGGCAATACTGAGCTGGATGGGCCAATGGTCTGAGTCCTCATAAGGAAGATTCCTATGCACAGATACTGACTCACCTGGTGTGTGAATTGCTTAACTTCACTGGAGGTATTGAAGTGGTGGTTGAATGGACCACTAACGGTTGCATTCTGCATGGTAGATCCTTCCATGGGGCAGAACCATGCAGCAGATGGCGGAGGGTGGCAAGCAATAGTCAGTGATTGGACAGCAAAATGGTCTGTATGTTATATGCTGTGCCTAAACTAGTCTACTAAAAGGGACGTGGGTGGCGCTGTGGGTAAAAGCCTCAGCGCCTAGGGCTTGCCGATTGAAAGGTCAGCAGTTCGAATCCCCGCGGCGGGGTGCGCTCCCGCTGCTCGGTCCCAGCGCCTGCCAACCTAGCGGTTCGAAAGCACCCCTGGGTGCAAGTAGATAAATAGGGACCGCTTACCAGCGGGAAGGTAAACGGCGTTCCGTGTGCTGCGCTGGCTCGCCAGATGCAGCTTGTCACACTGGCCACGTGACCCGGAAGTGTCTCCGGACAGCGCTGGCCCCCGGCCTCTTGAGTGAGATGGGCGCACAACCCCAGAGTCTGTCAAGACTGGCCCGTCCGGGCAGGGGTACCTTTACCTTTACCTTTAAACTAGTCTACTGCAGTGGAGAAATTTCCAGTCACCAAGTGCTTAGGGACAATGAACGGCTCATCTGGTTTGAGCATGGTGCTGATGAACCCAAGGTTGTAGGTTCGATCCCCATATGGGTCAACTGCATATTCCTCCATTGCAGGGGGTTGGACTTGATGATCCTCAGGGTCCCTTCCAACTCTACAATTCTACAGTTCTATGATTCAGCTGCCATTCTGGTTGGCTTCTAGTTGAGGAATGGGTACAGTTCATGTTGTCCTTTGCCCCGGACAGCAAAGCATCATTGGCCAGCCCTGCATCGAGTAGATGGGTTGAGCTATATGACATCCAAGGTCTCTTCCAATTAGATTTTCATGGTTTTATGTATTGGGCATCTTGTCTTGCAGTGACAGCTGATGACAATTTCATTTGATTAGTTCCTATTTCTAAATCCTCGCTAGACAATCCACTCAGATGCATGATTGACACGGGCGAAGCTGTGATTCACTCTGGCATGAATGTGAAATACCTGCGCTTGGAAAGAGATGAAATACTGCAACTGACGTCGACCTGCCACTGTCTGTACACAGCACACGACTGGCATCAGGCAGCCTTCTTTGGCATGCTCATTCTTCCTAACAGTTGTAGGCTCTTCTCATGGAGATGGCACTAGATGCCCTTAAATAATTTTGCACAGCGGAGTCCATAAACTGACTCATCACTTGCTTTTGCCTAGAGCCTCCTTGTAATAATATCCTTCTGTCCTGGAAGCTTCCTCTAACCTCAGTCCCAGATGATCTGGGGCTGGTTTACCATGAACTGGGTGCTGGCCAGCTGGTAATAATAATAATAATAATAATAATAATAATAATAATAATAATACAACTTTTATTTATATCCCGGCTGAAGTCAGGCTCAGGGCGGCTAACATCAGATATATAACACTGGTATAAAATCAAACAATAATTAAATTACCTCCTAAAACAGGTCAAAATCAAATTAAAGTCGAATTAGTTGGCTTTCCTCAGGGTTAGGGTTGGGAACAGTAAGTGCTCATTGGCCCAACTGTTTACGCTGATCTTATGTGGGCCTGTGAGAATGCTGGGAGGCCTATTTCATATTAGTTCTTATACAAAAAGAAAAGGGGAGTCAGACTGGGCCCTGAGCACAGGCCTGCCATTGACCCATGGCAGGGCCTTCTTGGTGGCGGCTCCCCATTTGTGAAATTCCTCCGTGGTGAGATATGTCTTTCTCCCACATTGAAAACCATCGAAAACCATTCCTGCTTCCCTAGGCATTTGATGACTAAGATATTGTTCATGGCAACCCTGAAATCATTAGCGGTGAGGGTTTCTTAAATGTTTTTTATTTTATTCTTTAATTGTATCTTTTTACCGTTTGCTGTCCTGGACTACTTTAGGAGAAAGATAGAATGTTAATTACAAAAATGATAAATAAATTGAGACCTTTTTGATACATGATCAGAAGCCCTGTTTTCTTACCTGTTAGCCCTACTTTCCTGGGTTGAATGCTCAGACTCAAAATCCTGGTGACCCACGAATCCTATATACCGTAGTTCCAGAATCAGAAGCATTGTGATGAACTGGTTTGAGTTTAAGCACAATAAAATCAACTCCATCTTGAGCAAAGCGTCTCCTTCGCAGAATAGAAGCATATGCCTTGGCATTTAACTCGACTGCTAATAATTTCCATCACATTTTTGAGGTGCCAGGGCCTGTTGCGGCAACATGTGACTTAGGCGGCCAATCACATCGTAAACAAAAAATGCCAGTTCCAACTGGGGAGAGCCGCACTGTAAATCAGAAATCACAAACATACAGCTTCATGGAAACATTTGCAGCGGTAGATACATTGATTAAGATTGCCAAGTTGTCTGTTTGTCCTGTCAAAAGAAAGAGAAGGGGAAGCCACAGGATAAATGGCTCGCTGCAAATATTTACTCAGCTGTAATGCCCAACAGAAGAGCCGAACAAGGTTCTATTAGAAATAGGAAAGACAAGTGGAAATCTGTTATGAATCACGTTGGGCTGATTTGGGGTAGTGGTGGAGGAATGTAGACTGGTACATTTCTGTGATCGCTTTAAATTTGTGGATACCTTTTTCACTCCTTGGGAGAGCTTTGTGGGAATAGAGAAAAGGCTCCTTTAGAGACTCAGGCTTCATTGTCCCACACGGGGAAAATTTTTAATGGTAGAATCCCAAAGGTGATAGAGTGGACTGCGCCACTTCAGTTGCCAGATGGGGGCTGCCGTGCTGTTGGTGTAAATAAAAAATTCCCTATAAGTAAAGAAAACCAGCATGCTAAATGCTCAACAATCACAACCATCCATTATCCAACAACACATGAACTTCACAGTTACTTATCTTTAAAAAAAGAAAAACTAAGCATGGATTCAGGGACGCGGGTGGCGCTGTGGGTTAAACCACAGAGCCTAGGACTTGCCGATCAGAAGGTCAGCGGTTCGAATCCCCACAAAGGGGTGAGCTCCCGTTGCTCGGTCCCTGCTCCTGCCAACCTAGCAGTTCAAAAGCACGTCAAAGTGCAAGTAGATAAATAGGTACCGCTCCGGGGGGAAGATAAACGGCGTTTCCTTGCGCTGCTCTGGCTCGCCAGAAGTGGCTTAGTCATGCTGGCCACATGACCTGGAAGCTGTACGCCGGCTCCCTCGGCCAATAAAGCGAAATGAGCACTGCAACACCAGAGTTGGGCACGACTGGACCTAATGCTCAGGGGTCCCTTTGCCTTTACCTTAAGCATGGATACAAGGTATATTTTGAGGGATTATATGTATTGTGTAATAGATGAGCCCCGTGGTTTACAATTCTATGATTCTCAGAGCCTTTGTATATTATTTTGGCTATCCCATTTTAATTTTCAACACATATAGTAATCTGGTTTTAATCCGCTTTATGTATATAACTTTAAAAATGGTTTTCTATATGGAATTGTTTTAACTGTTTTCATAGATGTGCAAATGTTTATATATGTTTTTGTTATATTGTAAATTGCTTTGGGATACCTCCGGGTAAGTAATTCACATTTGAAATAAATTAAATTATAAATAAAAAAACAGTATCTTCACTTTTATTCACACTATACATAGCTCAGTTGGTAGAGCATGAGACTCTTAATCTCAGGGTAGTGGGTTGGAGCCCCACATTGGGTGAAACTTTCCTGTATTGCAGAGGGTTGGTCTGGATGACCATGCTGGAGGAGACTCTTGAGAGTCCCATGGACTGCAAGAAGATCAAACCTATCCATTCTGAAGGAAATCAGCCCTGAGTGCTCACTGGAAGGACAGATCCTGAAGCTGAGGCTCCAATACTTTGGCCACCTCATGAGAAGAGAATACTCCCTGGAAAAGACCCTGATGTTGGGAAAGATAGAGGGCACAAGGAGAAGGGGACGACAGAGGACGAGATGGTTGGACAGTGTTCTCAAAGCTATCAGCATGAGTTTGACGAAACTGCATGAGGCAGTGGAAGACAGGAGTGCCTGGCGTGCTCTGGTCCAGGGGGTCACAAAGAGTCGGACACAACTAAACAACAACAACAGCCACAACATGTGCTGTAACTCTCTGACAGTTTAACTTTACCCCCAAAGACACACTCTTCCATTGTCCCAGAACGCAGATAGATGCCAACAGCAGTAATGTCTTTATGTATCTCCATGCCTTTCCATGTGCCTAGTAGAAACTAGAAAATAATAAAAATTTTCAACGAAGATGCCTCAACAGTTTCCACTACCCACCTACCCAGATTGTAAAGACTTGTGAGACTCCCCTGCTTTGTGGGAATGTTGGGATTGCAAATGTGCACTCTTTCGGCAGGGGGTCTACAGAGGTGACACCTGATTCCAGGCAGCAGGGCCTTCTCAGTGGCTGCTCCAACTTTGGAACTCCTTCCTTGCTATCCTTCCGCTGCCTTCTTGTTCCAACAGGCTTTTGGGATCAGACTGTGCTGATACCCTGAGATCAAGGGTCTCATGCTCTACTGACTGAGCTACCTTGGCTACTGAGGCAGTTATGTATATTCATTCACAGATGTCTCTACAGCACATGTTTTGTATTCCATGGCCTAACTGCGCTTGATGTTAATCAAAGTGTCATTAGCGGCTGTGCCTGTTTTAAATAAATTAATAGCAGGTGCCTAAGGCGCTGGTTTTCAACAGGACCACAACATACAGGGAAGGTTTAACTCATCTCTCCCCAGCTGTAGTCCCAGCAGAAATGACACACCCTCCGCTGCTTTTAGCCTTAGAAACAAAGTTCCTGTTGTTGCGCTGTGTGGTAGTTGTGGCAGGGTTTTTTTAAAGAACTTTTATTAAGAACATTTCTAATGTCATGTTTAGCATCTTGTGTAACTAGGCTCTATATCTTCAGTTTAAAAAAGGTATTTGAAGGAGGACTGGGAAATCGTAGAATTGTAGAATTGGAAGGGACCATGTTCAGGGTTCCCAAACATAGGTCTCCACCTGTTTTTGAACTACAACTCCAACCATCCCTAGCTAGATGGACCAGTAATCAGGGATAATGTGAATTGCAGTACAAAAACAGCTGGAGACCCAAGTTTAGGGAACCCTGATCTAGTCCAGTCCCCTGCAATGCAGGACTCTTTCACCCAACATGGGGCTCAAACCCCCAACCCTGAGATTAAGAGTCTCATGCACCACCAAATGAACTATCCATCAGCTTCCTTCTGCCTGTGACCTGGGAGAGCTGTTGGAGCTTCCGGCTCTCCAGATGTTGATGGACTACAGCTCCCTTCACCCCTGACCACCTGCCATGCTGGCTGGGACTGATGAGAGTCCAGATACACCAGGAGGTCCACAGGCTCCCCATCCCTGGAGTAGACTGCACTAGTGGACTAGATTGGCCAGCAGTGTACGACAGCTTCTTGGATGAAACCAAACGTTAGAGGAATTTTTACAAATAATGACAAATCCACATGGAACAAGCACTTGAGTGGAACTGGAGCAATGTCCTGGATGAAGAAATATTCCCAGTTTTGGAGCAGGAAGGGAAGGCAAATAAGAGTCAGAGACAACTTCAGAAGTTCACCTGGAAACAGACTGTGCAAGCTGATTCTCTCTCTCTCTCTCTCTCTCTCTCTCTCTCTCTCTCTCTCTCTCTCTCTCATTTTCTCTCTCTTGCAAGATATCCACAACCATTTGCTCTCTAGTTTGAACAGGGGAAAGAAGGGCAAGCATCCAGAACAGCAAGATGAAAAATGACATGTGGCTTACTCACAGCCTTCTCCATTTCACAGAGCTTTCGGAGAGGGCTCGCTTATTTGATGAAGTCGGGATTTTATTTTTTCTATTTTTTTTCTATTTAGTCATAAACAGATGAATCCTATAATAGCCTTTGTTTCCTCTGCTACAGGAGGTCTGTATGATTAATCAAATCTCCTGCAGTCAATGCCAACCCAAACAGATGAATGCAAGGCGCATCTGCTGTAGATTAAACATTTGGAAAAACCATTTTATAAATATTTTTTTTCCAAAACAACACATCCATATGGCAAGTTAACTGGGGTATATATTTAAAACCTTCTGTGTACACTCTGTAGCCTTACACATGTATTTATTAACATACAGTGTCTAATTGGTACACTCGTCATTCAACAGATAATGCTCCGGTCCCATTTTTCAAGTGTGTACACAATTTGAGCGGTGAAACGGCTGTGGAAGCACACTCCCTGCATTTTAGGGAAATGTACACTCTTCCTTCTGGATTGAGTTCAAGGTAGAAATTGGCTGTGTGCAGTGGCGATTGGCTGGGAACAAGTGATGTCATTCACCACATCTCCGTAGCAATTTTTCAGGGTTATAAAAGAATGCTGTATCTGCTTATTAAAAATAAAAAGGTACATATGCATATTTACTTGAATAAATGGACATGTGATGCTTCCCAAAAAAATTTTTTTTTAAAGGATGGTCAGTCCCCAGAAGCATACAGGTCATGATTTAAATGTTTACATGCATCCTTATTTTTCTCCATGATGACATCTTTGTGAAGGACTGGTTCCCCAACTTTGCTTGGTGTGCCCATTGCAGCATTCCTTAGAAAAGATCTGATAATGAAATATGTCCTGGATTAATGCACTCCACATGGGGTTGCGTTTGCAGAGTATTCAGCAACTATAGCTGGTCTAGAAGGCACCGGCTGTTGATTAACTAAAAACCAATCCTTAAAGCTTTGAGGGCTCAAATCCAAGCCCAGTTAAAGGTGCTGTTTTTGTCGCAGGAACCCCCCCCCCCCAATCATTCAGTTTGTGCAAACTACACACACACAACATACGCTACTCTTCTGTTATAAATTCATAGAAAATCAACCATACATCAGATCTGCACTGTTCCACTTTTATTTTACTCCTTGAAGGAAGGGCTACAAAATGGGGAAGGTTTGATACAGGGCAGCCATAATCCCTTGAGCATACCAGCACATACACAGGAGCCCTGCCCAGTTGCTATGCCAACCCTGATGGTCCTATACAGAAGACCATCAAGGTCACAAAGGACTTGCATATGGGAGTGGATTCAACACGGACTTGAACAAAGGACAATGATCAGCTCTTCCCTCTGGGGGCAGGAAACTGCAAACTCCCCTCTGTCCTCTGGAAATGACTCATGGGGAGGGGAAAGGAGGAACCAGTCAGGTGACAAGATACTCAGGTTACCTTCACAACTCCTCCCTCGACCTCTCCTTTTTGTGATGTGTCAATGATGTAGTCATGATGTAGTTGTGATGTAGTTCTAGGGGTGTAGTTTGGGGGATTAGTAACTAATAAAAGTTGGGATCTTCTTTTGTTCTGGGCTTCCATTTTGTTTCACCTGGTGGCAGGTGGGAGTCCTGTCGCGACAGTCTTCAATAAAGACCAAGCCTACTGGCTGCTGTCTTGCTCTGGTATTCCTGGCTGGTGTCCTTGTTTTTTTGTCCAAGGGAGCCCTCGGATTTCTCCGTCAACAGTTTCAACCTATGAAGCCCCCAAGGCATGAATCCTGCACCCACTTACTTGGGAGTGAGCCCCATTGAACCCAATGCGAATTACTTCTGAGTAGGCATGCCTATGATTGCAATGCAAATTACTTTGGAGAAGGGCATTTGAAACACAATTCCTCCTCCAAAGGTCGTCGGACTCCAACTCCCATCAGCCCCAGCAAGTGTGATCATTGACCAGGGATGATAGGTGTTGGAGTCCTACAGAATTTTGGGGGGGGGGGTCACAGGTTAGCCATCCCTGCCTTGTTATCTCCCCACTCCCCACTCAGTTTGTATTTTTGAGAGGAATAAATATTTGTTTGATTATTTGATCCAGGCTGCTCAAGGTGAAATGGTTTCTCTCCGCGCTCCCCCCCCCCCATTTTATCAACACAACAACACTGTGAAGCAGATTAGGCTAAGAGAACAGTGGACTGCTCAAAGCCACCCATTGAATTTCATGGCTCATTGCAGATTTGAACCATGGGGGTTCTAACCATTATGACACACTGCCTTTCAGTAGATAACAAGTGTTCAGTGCCCTTTACATCCTAAGGAAATATTATTTAATCACATTATTTAATAACTGTCTCACCAGAGTGGTACATGCCCTAGTTTTCTCCCACTTGGACTACTGCAATGTGCTCTATGTGGGGCTACCTTTGAAGGTGACCCAGAAACTGCAACTCATCCAGAATGGTGACTGGGATTGGCTGCTGAGATCATATAACACCAGTCCTGAAAGACCTACATCGACTCCCAGTACGTTTCCGAGCACAATTCAAAGTGTTGATGCTGACCTTCAGAAAACAACCTTTCTCCCTCCTCTATATGACATCCTTTTATATATTTGAACATGGCTATCATATCACCCCTTAACCTCCTCTTCTCCAGGCTAAACATGCCCAGCTCCCTTAGCCGTTCCTCATAAAGCATCGTTTCCAGGCCTTTGACCATTTTGGTTGCCCTCCTCTGGACACGTTCCAGTTTGTCAGTGTCCTTCTTGAACTGTGGTGCCCAGAACTGGACACAGTACTCCAGGTGAGGTCTGACCAAAGCAGAATACAGTGGCACTATTACTTCCCTTGATCTAGATGCTAAACTCCTATTGATGCAGCCCAGAATTGCATTGGCTTTTTTAGTTGCCGCGTCACACTGTTGGCTCATGTCAAGTTTGGGAAACCCAGCCAGATG
Source organism: Podarcis muralis (assembly GCF_964188315.1). Lineage (NCBI taxonomy): Eukaryota > Metazoa > Chordata > Lepidosauria > Squamata > Lacertidae > Podarcis > Podarcis muralis. The sequence goes on along the minus strand of NC_135659.1, from coordinate 87,710,132 downwards.
GGTGGGGTAAAATAATTATTACAATTATTATTATTACTACTATTAATAATAATAATATCTCAATTTTGCTGCAGGGAACTCAAGGTGGCACATATGGTTCTCTTTCTCCCCGTTTTCTCCTCTCAGCCACCCTGTGAGGTAGGTTAGGCTGACTGATCCGAGGTCACCCAAGTGAGTTTCATGGCTGAGCAGCAATCTGAGCCAGCCCCTACTCCAACACTCTAACCACTACACCACACAGCCTCTGTAGACCTGTAGAAGCTGCCCTTGGATCTTCCCATTCCTTAAGGTAGCAAGGAGCTGGGCATCCAAGGCATCCTAAACTGGTTCTCTTTTTGTCTCATCCTTATGGACCAAAAGGCCTTTGCTTCCCCTCCAGGGAGCAGCAGTTGGCTTACAGCTCTGAAAATCTCCTGCCTCCCCAGATGGAGCAAACACTATTTCTCGTGGGATGGAGAGTGGATGGGGGGGGGGGAGGCCCATGCCAAGCTCGGTCATCCTTAGTGACAGCTTGAACTTGGAAACAAGGATTTTTTTTTAAAAAAAAAACCCCTCACCACCCAAACAGTACAAGCAGTTGGGCTCTGAGAAAGGAAGTTTGTGTTTCCATTAGAACTGAGATAAAATGTCAACTTTGTACAACTAGAGCTCAGATCTGTTTGGATCCAAATGTAAATATTAGCATTTCCTGCCCCCTACACTGAATGTCAAATAAGAAGGGGGTGGGGAGCTGCTTACCTCTTTCCCCTTCTCCCTGGAAAAGACAGTAATGTCATTTTGAGTTTCATCTCTAAAGATATGGGACATCTATTATAAATACCAAATGAAGCTACAGAAAGTCTGGAGGTACATCATGGTTTTTAGGCCATTGTGGGGGTTTTTAAAACCAGTGAGTTGTGGGTTTGAATGTCACAAGTTGTCACTACTGTCTTTGATGGGACGGAGGGAGGCGGCTACTTGCGGCCCTAGCATGGTTAGGTCCCAGGGCACAGGGTGTGGGCTTTTTGTTCACAGCTAACTAAGATTTGGCCTGGTGCCCAACAGCCTCTTCTCCCTGGGATATCTTATTGGCAAAACCTATTTGGTCTTTCACAACTTTCTGACTAGTTGCAGGACCTTAGCCAGACCTAGCAGAGTACACACAGAATCCACGGAAGCAATTGGCAACTTGGCTGCAGATAGGATATACGAAGCAGGAACCAGGAACTGGTAGTTAGGTGTTTATTATATACAGTGGACTATTTACAGGAACAGAACACGGATCTTTTGCTAGCTCTCTCTGACACGACTCACAACTCCTACACTGACACAGAACTCTGAACAACTGAACTCTGAACTAACACATTCCAGTTAGTAGGCCATTAATTATCACTCCCTTGAGAGAGTTTGACCAATCAGGAAACTGTCTCCATGTCTCTGTTATCCCAGGCAGACTTACTCCTTCAGATTGCCTTCTGGCTGTCTGCCAAACCTTAATTGACTCTGTGTGAGTAGTTGCACATACGCAGTTTCCCAACATATTTAAGTTGACGTGCGTAGGGAAAGTGGTTGAGGTAAAGACCACCGATGAACCAGGGTTAGGAAATGTCGTTTCCAGCAAGGACCCTGCTATGCCAAGGGCCATTGGTGTGGGGTTGACTTCTGCTCACCCAGTGGAGTTTTGGGGATGTGGTCTCTTTTCTGACAGACTGATATCTGCCCAATGACTTGCAAAGGGGAAGTGGGGTGGGAGTGGGTGGGTGGGTGGGAAAATAGCATAAATCTCCAGGAAAGACAGGGATTGGAAGGAAGTGTAACGCTCCTCAGGCAAGGACTACGTTTTCCCTGGGATTGCCAGTGGAGATGGACTTCTTCTGCTCCCTACTCAAGGACTTTTGGAGACACAGTAGAGGTTCTTCATTGACTTGCATAGGGGAACGCACAGATCTGGGTGAAAAACGAACACAGTTTTGATCCCTCCCCCAAATCATGACTGGAGTGCCCTGGGGAAATTATTCGCTACGATTAAAAGCCGTCTGTCAAAACAAAAGATCCTTCTCCTTCCCTCTAAAGTTCTGGACATTTCCTCAACTTGATTTAATTTCTCAAGGTGGTGTTTTGTTGTTTAGTCATTTCGTCGTGTCCGACTCTTCGTGACCCCATGGACCAGAGCACGCCAGGCACTGCCTCCCACAGTTTGGTCAAACTCATGCTGGTAGCTTCGAGAATACTGTCCAACCATCTCGTCCTCTGTTGACCCCTTCTCCTTGTGCCCTCCATCTTTCCCAACATCAGGGTCTTCTCCAGGGAGTCTTCTCTTCTCATGAGGTGGCCAAAGTACTGGAGCCTCAGCTTCAGGATCTGTCCTTCCAGTGAGCACTCAGGGCTGATTTCCTTAAGAATGGATGCGTTTGATCTTCCTGCAGTCCATGGGACTCTCAAGAGTCTCCTCCAGACCATAATTCAAAAGCATCAATTCTTCGGCGATCAGCCTTCTTTATAGTACAGCTCTCACTTCCATACATCACTACTGGGAAAACCATAGCTTTTACTATACGGACCTTTGTTGGCAAGGTGATGTCTCTGCTTTTTAGGATGCTGTCTAGGTTTGTCATTGCTTTTCTCCCAAGAAGCAGGCGTCTTTTAATTTCGTGACTGCTGTCACCATCTGCAGTGATCATGGAGCCCAAGAAAGTAAAATCTCTCACTGCCTCCATTTCTTCCCCTTCTATTTGCCAGGAGGTGATGGGTAGTCTCAAGGTGGTAGTGGGAGACAAAAATGGCTGTACACCTATTGGACAGCTGAAGCCACAGAACCATTCAGAAGCTTAGGGGGTCCCTGATCTGCAGAGAGTAGAAACAGCTTAATGCTAAATTGGACTGAAAGGACTGGCAACAGCATCTTGTTTCCCTGGCAAGGTAGTTTCTTTTTCCTTTTCCTTTTTTTATTCTGTTGTTGTTGCTTTCTTATGATGTGTGCATGTTACCAATCTGTTTATGGAAAGTTAAATGGGAAGAATGTGAACGGAAAGGACACCAAAGAAAACTGCACCAAAGAAGGGGCCAGGTGAGCCTCTCTGGGGAGAGCAGCTCACGACCTGCATGCCACCACTGAAAAGGCCCTGTAGCCGCTTGCCGCACCTCACTGGGGAAGGGCCCCCAAAGAAGGTATGGGTAGATATGGAGAGAGGTGGTTCTTTAGGCAAACATTCATATGATTGCGCAGCATAAAAACATTGGAAGCTGCCTTATACAGAATCAAACCATTGGCGCTTCTAGTTCAGTAATGTCAACACTGGCACTGACTGGCACTAGCTCTCCAGGGTTTCAGACAGGGGACAAACCCAGACACCCCATATGGAAACCACTGCTCTAAATTCTAAGTTTATCAAAAGCTGTTGTGCTGCAGAGTTCCACTTGGGCTTCCCCTCTTCTCCCCTGCAACACCCCATGGTGCCCCCTTAAAATCTACTCCAAAGGATCGAGGAACTCCCAGAGCAGAAGGGGTACAGGGGACGGGAGAACAATCCTTGAAATTGTAACTCATTTTGTACCTTCTACTCTTGCACTCTTCGCGATCTTGTCTGTGCACAGAGAATACGGGCATGATTGCTTTTATATATGATTATATAATAAGTGTCCTATGAACAGATGCTGTATACTATATTATGTTGATTTTTCATTAGCACAATGTATTAGCATGCGCGAGGATATAATTCTCTTGCTTGAGCTAAGTATTTCCTTTTATTTTATTAGTAATTTTCATTTGGACTTACAGGCTATTAAGGAATCAATAAAATGTCTAGTGCCAAATGGCTGGAGAACTGCGGTTTTGACATTCATCATCTTGATACGCTTCTCGTCTCGGTGTGATTACTGAAGACCTTACGTGATATTTAGAAGACTTAATTATGTAGCTGTTTACATGCTTGCAACATTCTTCCTGGCAAACTTCTGGATGCATATTCTTCTGTTTAAGATATCCCTTGACTTCCAGGCTGAGAGCACACCAGGAACAGCGCAACACCCTCCAACATTTCTCCGATGAAAATAGGGACATCCTGTTTCATCGTCATATCATCATCATCATACGTTGCCCATCTGACTGGGTTGCCCCAGGCACTCTGGGCAGCTTTCAACATTTAAAAATGTTTAATGTTTAATTATGTTTTTGTATAAAACATTAAACATAAAAAACCTCCCTGTACAGGCATGCCTTCAGATGTCTTCTAAAGGTTGTATAGTCACTTATATCCTTGGCTTGGGGCTACATACCTGCATACCCTCCAATATTTCTCCGATGAAAATACGGATGTCCTAAGGAAAAGTGGGTGGCGCTGTGGTCTAAACCACTGAGCTGAGCCTAGGGCTTGCCAATCTGAAAGTCAGCGGTTCGAATCCCCACAATGGGGTGAGCTCCCGTTGCTTGGTCCCAGCTCCTGCCAACCTAGCAGTTTGAAAGCATGTCAAAGTGCTAATAGATAAATAGGTACCGCTCCGGCGGGAAGGTAAACGGCATTTCCATGCACTGCTCTGGTTTCGCCAGAAGCAGCTTAGTCATGCTGGCCACATGATCCAGAAAAACTGTTTGCGGACAAACGCCGGCTCCCTTGGCCTGTAAAGCGAGATGAGTGCCGCAACCCCAGAGTTGTTTGTGACTGGACTTAACCGTCAGGGGTCCTTTATCTTAAAAAGTGATACATTCCAGGATTAAATCAGACACCAGGATGGCTTCTGTAAATCTGGGACTGTCCCTGGTAAATAGGGACACTTGGAGGGTCTGTAGTGTTGTTATCAGAGCCAGATTTGACTGGACAAGGCATCCACCAGTTCCCAGCCCACTCTCACCCTGAAAGCTTAGACAGAATGTTGGAAAATTCAGAACAGATAAGAAAAATAATTTCTTGTGCAGCACTTAGTTAAAATTATGGAACTTGCCGCCACAAGAGACAATGATGGCCACGAGCTTTGAAAGGGGATTAAACGAATTCATGGAGAATGGCTACTAGCCACAATCAGAGGCACCATCTTCTGAAGCACATTAAGGGGGTTGACATAACATTCTGTCGTGGCAAGACATCCTAAAGTTGGCGGAAACCACAGGCGGTGAAGGCGTTTCTGTGTTCAGGTCCTGCTTGTGAGCTTCCCAGAGGCATCTGGTTGGCCGCTGGACTAGATGGGCCACCGGCTTGTTCCATTAGGGCTGTTTTTATAATGTGCAATAGGGACACGGGTGGCGCTGTGGGTTGAACCACAGAGCCTAGGGCTTGCCGATCAGAATGTGGGCGGTTCGAATCCCCGCGACGGGGTGAGCTCCCATTGCTCAGTCCCTGCTCCTGCCAACCTAGCAGTTCAAAAGCACCTCAAAGTGCAAGTAGATTAATAGGTACCGCTCCGGCGGGAAGGTAAACGGCGTTTCCGTGCGCTGCTCTGGTTCGCCAGAAGCGGCTTAGTTATGCTGGCCACATGACCCGGAAGCTGTACGCCAGCTCCCTCGCCAATAAAGTGAGATGAGTGCCGCAACCCCAGAGTCGTCTGCGACTGGACCTAATGGTCAGGGGTCCCTTTACCTTTATAATGTGCAATGGCAACAGGCCTTGAGGAATGATAACAGGAAATGGAGAGGGGAGGTGTCCCCCCACCCCATTGCCCTTCTTTCACCTTCTGAAGAAACGACTCTGGAAAAGTGGGAAGTTAACCTTAATATATATCCCCAACAAATTAATAAAAATAGCAGACTATATTAATTGACCTTCTTGGCGGAGGGCGGTGGGAGCTTGTTGCCCTGGATGAGATGAAATCTCATTACGAGATTTTAATTACAGAAAAGGCTAAAGATGGCTCCTCGTTCTCCCTTTGAGCACTTAATCACAAGGAAGATCCACCCCCCCTTCCTGTACTAGGGTAAACTTCTCAAGATCTCTGGCCCCACAAATATTTACCACAGAATATGTCACCATTGCCAGGATCCGCTCAATTGGCATTTTTGCCCTTTTCTTTATTAATAGTAGTAATAATGCTTTGCCGTTTACAGCTGTGCGATAGTGTTTGACAATTGTCAAATGATTCCCCTCCCCCGCCCTGCATAGAAAGGAAATTTGCGGAGGTTGAGAGTGCTATCCTCATCCCATTTTAAAGGCGAAAAGGTCATGTGATTCCTCCTTGTGTGTGTCTCAGCCACAATAACTTACTTTAGAAAGCACTTACTGCTCTAGGACTTTCAGTTGCCCCTACATTAAGGTTACCAGACGTCCCCGTTTCCCGGTGATAGTCCCTGGATTTACAAATCAGTTCCTTGACAAAATCCATCTATTTAGTAGGGTGTTGAAAAGTGTCCCCGGGTTCATTGAAAAAATTCTGGTAACCTTACCCTACATCTAACTCAGATCTAAGAAAACATCTAGGGGACATATGAAAAGGACATGAGTCAATACTGTGATGCAGCAGCAAAAAGAGCTAATGCTATTCTAGGCTGCAACAACAGAAGTATAGTGTCCTGATCAAGGGAAGTAATAGTACCACTCTATTCTGCTTTGATCAGATAACAACTGGAGTACTTTGTCCAGTTCAGGGCGCCACAATTTAAGACGGATATTGACAAGCTGGAACATGTGCAAAGGAGAGAGGCCAAGATGATCAAGAGTCTGGAAACCAAGCCTTATGAGGGAATTGGGTATGTTTGGTCTCGTAAAGGGGAGACTAAGAGGAGGAATAATAGCCAGCCTCAAATATCTCAAGAGCTGTCACATGGAGGATGGAGCAAGCTTGTTTTCTTCTGCTCCAGGGTAGGATCCATACCAATGGCTGAGGGGTGCCAGCTTGAATAAAATATGGGGGGGGGGGGAGGTAAGCCGTGCCCTGCATTACACATGACACATAATTGATCACATGACACACACACTATGGCAATGCCCAGCAACTTGCGCAGGGGCTCCAATATTTTATTGGGGAAGACCCCTCCACTCCAAGAAGAAGAAGAAGAGTTTGGATTTGATATCCTGCTTTATCACTACCCGAAGGAGTCTCAAAGCGGTTAACATTCTCCTTTCCCTTCCTCCCCCACAACAAACACTCTGTGAGGTGAGTGAGGCTGAGAGACTTCAGAGAAGTGTGACTGGCCCAAGGTCACCCAGCAGCTGCATGTGGAGGAGCGGGGAAGCGAACCTGGTTCACCAGGTTACGAGACTACCGCTCTTAACCACTACACCACACAGGCTCCTGTACAATGGCTTCAAGTTACAAGGAAGGAAACTCTGACTAAGGAAGAACTTTCTGGCAGTAAGAGCTGTTTGACAGTGGAAAGGTCTCCCTCGGGAGGTTGTGGACTCTCCCTCACTGGAGGTTTTTAAGCAGAGGTTAGATGGCCATCTGCCATTTGTGATCTAGCTGAGATTCCTGCATTGCAAGGGGTGGGACTAGTCTCTTTCAACTGTATAGTTCTATGATTCTAACATTCTGTGATCTATATATGATGCAAAGATGCATAATGATTTGGATCTCCGGACTGCAGCGCTTCAGGTGGAGGGGTCATATCTTCAAATGGTCCTCCACCTTAAAACTACCCCCACAACAGCAACCCTCCCTGGATGCAGGAAACTATGTAAAAACCATCAGGGCAGAAGTCTAGGGTCCCAGTCAACAGAAAGAAGCAGACCCACAAGTTGAAGAAAATGAAGTACAGTGGCACCTCTGGTTACGTACTTAATTTGTTCCGGAGGTCTGTTCTTAACCTGAAACTGTTCTTAACCTGAAGCACCACTTTAGCTAATGGGGCCTCCCGCCGCTGTCACGGGATTTCGGTTCTCAGCCTGAAGCAAAGTTCTTAACCCGAGGTACTATTTCTGGGTTAGTGGAGTCTGTAACCTGAAGCGTATGTAACCCGAGGTACCACTGTATTGCATGCTGAATACTTCCACCCCAAGCTGGTCCATGAAATCTAGAGTCCAAATGATCTAGTTGCACCACTGAGGTTGACCCTTGTGTCAGAAGCCTTGATGGTGAGGAGCTCATCTTACCAGGCTTGTTGGTCGTCCTGGTCTGAGGTCTTCCCTCAGCCGCTTACAGGGGCACATCAGAGCATGCATGGGGCTCTGGAACAGGGTGCCTGTCTCTCACCTGACACCCTTGATGAAAAGCACAGTCTCATGTCGCATTGCACCTCTGGATTTTTCTAAGGCCTCATGCATAATTCAAACTGTATTTACTGCATTAGCGCAAATATATTCGAATTACACAATCTCTCCCCCCCCCCCCAAAAAAAAATCATGTATGACATGGTGATGAAATGAAGCAAAAGTGAAAAATCTCATTTAATATAACCCATACAATCAAACACATCGGTCTGGGCATCAGTGGATTAATGTGCCAACCAGATGACTTCAGGCTAGAAAGTGTAACATCACTCAGTAAATTAACATCAATAATTATAAGCTGTAAACAGTAGCAGATATAATTAAGATCTGAAGCCCAAGGGTTGTGTACGCCTAGCTGCTGTTGACATTCTTCAGCACGCAGTTCTTAATGTCTGAGCCCCCTCAGGAGACAGCAAATGTACCAATCTTGCACTTGGTTGAAATAATGTGCCAATGTGCTAAAAGAATTGGCAACTGGTGTTTTTCTTCTTCCCTTTTAGACAGGCAAAAACCTTCCTTTTCAAAAGATACAGGGGGTTGGGGTGGGAATAGTTCTCCATTATTAGGCCTCCATTAGCTTTCCTTGTGTTGTCCAGGGTCACTCAACAGTCAAGTATGTGTCAGCACATCCTGTGGGGGGGAAAACCACTATTACATTTCTCTCTCTCTCTCTCTCTCTCTCTCACACACACACACACACACACACACACACACACAGTTTAAATTAAACAGATCTGTGTGCAGAAAGTACTTAAGTGGAAATATTTAAACTAGTTGGAGACAGACTGAAGCTTCTGTGGTGGAGGGAGGTGATAATTCTCACACCACCTATACCAGATTGTGTCCTCCCTAAAAGAGGGCACATGTTGCAGTGAGACCTGGAGACTGACCTCCTGGTTGTGGGTGGGTCTATTGGAGAACCACAACACCCAATTGGTAGGTCCTTCGTTGCTGGGTTTAATCTGGCCAATGGGGTGCAGTCTAAACGGATCAAGGGACCTATATAAACCCATGCACATGTCCCAGAGCTTCCTCTTTCGGCTCGTCCATCAGAACACCTGCCCACCTCTTCCTAATTTTAGGGCATTTTGCGATTGACTTTGCTATGCCGTGGTGTGTCGTCTGTCCTTGGGACAGGGGCACGGCAGGAATCTTCCCCACTTGGCTGATTGGCTGTAGCCATTTGGGTTTCGCCTGCCGCATAGCAATTCGTCACAACTTGTAAGGTTGCGGATAGGCTCTGGTTCAGGTGATAGGGATGGGATAATGCTCTCGCCATCCCTATGTGAAGGGCATTCCGTTAGAGGGATCCAGGGACTCAACTTGGTTTGGTAAACCCCCAAAAGGGGGTTGTGTCCATGTCTGAGTCCAGGGGAGCATCTGGGGAGTGAAGAGAGTCTGTTCCCAGGCTTTTCACCTGCCTCAGGTGTTCACCCTTGGCTGACCTATGATAGAGCTCTGGGTCAGTGCTACCTCCAAGGGTGTAGGTAGCTAGTCGAAACAGAGCCTGTGCAACCACTCACTTTTCTGTAATCACTAAAGTTGTGGCCTAAATTCTGCCAAAAACCAAAACTAAAATTTGAGTCAAATGTGTCTTTACTTAGGGGGGAGGTCTCTGGGTCTGAAGATGCAACTGTTCTGGAAGTGTTCCAAGCTAAACCCCTAGCACAGTTATTCTATGGGGCTCAGATTTGGACAGTTACTCCCCTTGGATCTACGGAAGCTGTCCAATCAAAGTTCTTAAGGCAAACTTTCTTTGTACCACCCTGTGTCCCAAATGCATCATTGCGCCTAGAGGCTAATCTTCCCTCAGTAGAATTACGGATCTGGCGCAGGACACTTAACTATTGGCTTCACCTAAACTCAAATCTCCCCGGTCTAATATTGCTACTGCTGCAAGAACTCTTGGACTAAAATTGTCTATCAAAAACTTCACTCTTGTGGTTTATCACCACAACAGCTACTCACTTTGGGTTTTAATAAAGCAAATAGTCTAATTTGTCAGCACCTAAATGATATCAAGCGTCAGAACAACTTGGCCACAATAAGGAAATTTTGCCCATGGTATGACTATTTTCCACCTTCCCATTTCGACTCTCTGGCACTCTATCTGCATAACCTAGCAATTCTAAAATATAAACACACTTTTACTCTCGCAAGATTGAATGTATTGCCCTCGGCTGTACTTGAGGGACGATTCCAACAGATTCCGTACATAAAACATTTATGTTCCTATGGAGATGGCAGTACCGAATCGGTGGTGCATGCTCTTCTGACTTGCACTCTTTATAAAGACTTGAGGAATGAGATTATCACCCCTCTTTTATTGTCCATTCAGGGTCACCCAACCACTGCTACAGTGTCCTTTCTCTTGGCAGATCAAGATGAGCAGGTGACAGCAAAGATTGCAAGATTTTTAGCCAGGGCAATCAGAATAAGATCCACTATTTGACTATTAAAGAAGGCTGATCACCGAAGAATTGATGCTTTTGAATTATGGTGCTGGAGAAGACTCTTGAGAGTCCCATGGACTGCAAGAAGATCAAACGCATCCATTCTTAAGGAAATCAGCCCTGAGTGCTCACTGGAAGGACAGATCATGAAGCTGAGGCTCCAGTACTTTGGTCACCTCATGAGAAGAGAAGACTCCTTGGAGAAGACACTGATGCTGGGAAAGATGGAGGGCACAAGGAGAAGGGGGCGACAGAGGATGAGATGGTTGGATAGTGTTTTCGAGGTTACCAGCATGAGTTTGACCAAACTGCGGGAAGTAGTGGAGGACAGAGGTGCCTGGTGTGCTCTGGTCCATGGGGTCACGAAGAGTCGGACACGACTAAACGACTAAACAACAACAACATTTGACTATTGATTCAAATGTATTTTATATAATCGACTTTTTATTTCTATTCTTTGTATATTGTATTGTTGTTTTATTGCTATGGCCAATGGCTGACGCAAATAAAGTTTCATTCATTCATTGCTTGTGAAGACCCCCAAAACCACCCCCAAATGAAGACACAATATAAACAGATTTTAACTCAAGGTTTTTGGCATTAAATTTAGGCCACAACTTTATTGATTACAGACTGTGAGTGGTTGCTTAGGCATTGGTTCCAGACTACCTGAACCTGCACGGTGGCAGGAACAGGACTGACACTGGGCACCACCATATGTCAGTAAGGGAAAGCATCCTGGGGGAGCGAGAACTCCTTCGATCTCACAGCTCACCCCAGATGCTCCCAGGGGCTCTGGCATGGCCCTAGCCCCTTGACAGGGTTTGGACAAAAGCAAGGCGAGCCCCTGGATTCCTTTAACGGAATTCCCTAGCAGCAGCAACCATATTGGCTGAGGGAGCCGGTGTACAGCTTCTGGGTCATGTGGCCAGCATGACTAAGCCGCTTCTGGCAAACCAGAGCAGCGCACGGAAACACCTCGAGGAAGGCATATTCTATGACTCTCATCTTACCCTAATAAATTGAGCATTATGCCACACAGTTCTGCTCTTTAGTAGTACGAACGTATGTCTCTCTGTGTGTGCGCATGCAAAGAACAGATATACTTCACTTAGGTTTTGGAACAAAAGTGAAAGTAAGGAGATGTGTATCATCCTTTTGTCTCTAAAGTATCGAGTCTTTTGGGTTGGGGGGGGATAGCATGGATACATTGGTGTATTAGAGAGGATTATCAAATTAGGAATGGCACAGAGAAACTCAATGAAATTGAGCTGCACCAGTTTTCAACATGGACAAAGGAAAATGTGTAACTAAGCTTAAAAGAACTCACTCATTGTGAAGGCCACTCATTCAGACAGCTTTTTAAGTGGATTAAGTAGGGAGGATAGGTCTACCAATATTGGTCATGGTATCTCAATGGTAGCTCCTTGTATATGTCTCTGGACACCAAAGGACAGCAACATAAAACAGAGGTAAACTGGACCCAGACATCTACAGTAGTTGGCCACTGTCTGAAATGGAATTCTAGAATAGGTGGACTTTTGGTCTAATTCTGCAAGATAGCTCTTACATACTTATGTTTGTATGTGTTCTTATGGAAGAAATTAACTGCATGCTATATGTTTGCATTCGTCCCAAGCATTTCATAAGTGTCCACCACGCAAAACAAAACAAAACACAATTCTCTGTCTACATCTACTATTTCAGCACAACATTTCATAAGACCAAGCCCCTGATAAATGGCAAGGTTACCTTAGACCAGCAGTCAGCAACCTTTTTCAGCCGTGGGCCAGTCCACCGTCCCTCAGACCATGTGGTGGGCCAGACTATATTTTGGAGGGGGGGGGGATGAATGAATTCCTATGCCCCACAAATAACCCAGAGGTGCATTTTAAATAAAAGCACACATTCTACTCATGTAAAAACATGCTGATTCCCGAACGGTCTGCGGGCCGGATTTAGAAGGCAATTGGGCTGGATCTGGCCCCCGGGCCTTAGGTTGCCTACCCCTGCCTTAGACAACTCCCAGTTCCCTTCTCCTTGGCTGAATGGTTAAAATGTCCCAGACTCCAGCCATCACATCCCTTGATTCCTTTGCAATGAAGTGGTTACAATGAAAATAATTTTCCACCCCACACATCTGGAGACAGAGACTTTCCAAACTATCCTGCAAGAGAGAGGCACAGGTCCCTGCATAAAATAAATTTAACTTGCTCGAGCATACCAGCAAAATAATTACAGAAGCTATTGTAGTCATTAAAGTCAAAGGAACTGCAAGTTGAATTATTGTCAATTACTGCCGAAGGTTACAAAACTGATTAGCATGTGTGGTATTTGGAGGAAAGAATTATGCACACTTTGACAGTTAACAAATTCCCCCATCTCCATAAAACACACACACATTCCTGTTGACTAAAGAAGGACACAAACAAGATCCATGCTTGATGAGTTTGTCTGGCTCTTCATGCCAGGGGAAGTGACTGCTGAAGTTGCAAGCGATGGCAGAACAGTTGTCAGGTGAAGCGGAGAGTTAAAGGTTGGTATTCATCTTTTCATGGGGCCTAAACCCTGATTGTCTTTGCTTCCACAAGAATGCTGTGTATTTCACTTCAGCGACAAGTTGGCATTTTTCAAGTGTTTGCTGATAGATTTTGTTTACAGAGAGTTTAAGTTGAGGGCGTGTGTGTGTGTGTGTGTGTGTGCAAAGCTGTTTGCAAGGTGACAGATGCAGAAGGAAAGAGGGGTTCTGCCCCTGTTGCTGGGCAACTGGGATGATGCTTCTGCACCCTTCAGCTAGGCCATGTTCACATCGTACATTGAAATCATTCTGGTAGGCATGACATCCCCCAAAGAATCCTGGGAGCTGTAGTTTGTTAAGGGTGCTGAGAGTCATTGTTGTTGTTGTTTAGTCGTTTAGTCGTGTCCGACTCTTCGTGACCCCATGGACCAGAGCACGCCAGGCACTCCTGTCTTCCATTGCCTCCCGCAGTTTGGTCAAACTCATGTTGGTACCTTCGAGAACACTGTCCAACCATCTCGTCCTCTGTCGTCCCCTTCTCCTTGTGCCCTCCATCTTTCCCAGCATCAGGGTCTTTTCCAGGGAGTCTTCTCTTCTCATGAGGTGGCCAAAGTACTGGAGCCTCAGCTTCAGGATCTGTCCTTCCAGTGAGCACTCAGGACTGGTTTCCTTAAGAATGGATAGGTTTGATCTTCTTGCAGTCCATGGGACTCTCAAGAGTCTCCTCCAGCAGCATAATTCAAAAGCATCAATTCTTCGGAGATCAGCCTTCTTTATGGTCCAGCTCTCACTTCCATACATCACTAGCTGAGAGTCATTAAGACACCCTTTATAGAATATCTGGAAAGTATATGTGATGAACAAACAACGCTAGTGGGATTTAAAGAAGCTCTGTGAAAGGTAGAGGAGTATTGTAAAAAAGGAAAACAGGATAGGAAGGGTATACTAAAATGCAATATTAAATTTAGGGAATGCGTAACAAAAATTAGAATATGGATGATTGACAGAGAAGCTGATGGAAGTCAAAAAGTTAAAATTTGTGAAAATGATTTGTTATATCAATTTGTATAACGGAAAATTGAATAAAAATTATTATATAAAAAAGAGAGTCATTAAGACACCCTTATTTCCTGGTCAGGGGTCCCTTTACCTTTTATTTCCCTCCCAGAGCAACAATTCTCAGAGCAGTTTAACATCCAATCCCTCTACACAGGGAAGTCTGGAAATTGCAGCTCTGCAAGGAGAATGAGGTCTCCTAACAACTCCCAGCACCCTAAACAAATTCCCTGCGTATCTTCTGGGTCCTCAGGACACTTCCTGCCCATCAGTGCCTCTCTACTTTGCATGCAACCCCACCGTTGGGTCATAAGAACGGTGAAGAACGGCTTATGATGGACTTGCCCAAAGGTCCTGCTAAGATAACAGAATCATAGAATTGTAGAACTGGATGGGACCACAAGACTCATCTAGACCAGCCCCTTGCGATGTGGGGATCTTTTGCCCAACGTGGGGCTCCAAGCCACAAATCAGAGATTTAAGAGTCTCATGGAGGAGAAAACGACAGATTGCACAATCACGGGAATAAATTATGTTTTTAATGTTTGATGTTTTACTGTGGTTTTATAATTTGTGTCAGGAGTGCGTGCAGGAGCCAGGCCCTGTGACCAGGGCCTTGCAGAGCCAGGCAGAGGCCCAGGCCAGGTAGATAATGTGCACTCCCCTTTTTTACCCTGGGGATAACTGAAGTCTTATGAATAAGTAAGTATATAAATAATTTTCACAAAAGTTAGGCTTACAAATAATTTTATTTCAAGGCTTGAACCGTATCTGCATATAAAGACAAAATGGGAAATATAGATATACAATAATGTTTTTAAAAATACATAGGGAATGTATGCTGACTGAGGCCCCCTTTGGAATCGGAGGCCGGGCCAAGTGACCCATATGGCCCCCCCTCTGCCTGGGCCTGCCTGTGACTGGGGCTTTCTTAAGTTTGTTCTGGAGAGGCAAGGTGCGGCCACACAGGTGAGGCCAATTGGTAACTCACTGCACCTGGTGGCAAGAGCTGGGGAGGGATTTAAAGTCAGCATTTCCCTTTGGCTCTTTGCCACAGCAACACGCTTCCTGCCTTGCTGCGTTTGGCTTCTTGACTCCCAGCTGTCTGACCCTCAGACCCTTGGCTTCCAGACTCCTGGCTTCCGGACTCCCGTTCCTGCTCCCACCCTGCTGTCTTGCCCCCAGTCCGATGTTCTCCACCAGGATTGGCATATAAATAATAAATTATTATTAATTATTATTTCAAGCGCAAGAGAGTCAGAAGGGCTTGTTGTAAGCAAATGGGGCACTGACCTACCAAGCTCATTCTGTCCTCAGCCAGCTCCTTACTTACAACCAGTCTGCAGTCTTAGTGTTGCCCTTACTGAATTCAGGTAGGATGGGGACAAACCAAAATTAGTGTTCTCTGCTTCTCATTTGCTCCAGTATCACCAGCCATTTGCTCTCTTGCCCCCTACTGTTGGCCTCCCCATCATCCACCCTACCGGTTGCAATGGGCACCAGTCTTCACTGCCCTACTCCCTTGCAATAGTGCAAGTGGACGTGGCTTTTGTTTTACACCTGCAGAGATGTGGGTGTGGAGCTGGCAAGAAAGGCTTGGGGCAGGGCCTGATCCATTTCAATCTGGCCACAGATGTGAATGGGTCCAACACAAAATGGAGTGTTCCTTTTTTTTTTTTTTTTTAGGGAGAAGGAACTCTCCTTTTGAGCACCCTCTTGCTTGTTCTACCTCCTCTGATGGAGCCATTATGCCTCTGAGCTACTGGGAACCGCAGGTGGGCAGAGTGCTGTTGCCCAGTTTGCAGTTTCTTACAGACAACTGGTCAACCGCTGTGAAAACAGGATGCTGGAAGAGGTAGGCCTTTGGCCTGATCCAGCAGGCTCATCTTATGTTCTTGAATTTCATTGGCATCACTTCGTTTGGAAAGCAAACTGAATTGGCCTAGACACATTTTTTAAAAAAACAAGAGATTACTGCTGGGTGTATGGGTAACAAGGGTGGTGAATTAGTCAGACTCGGTTGATAAGAATAAAGGGATTCCGCTGTCTTGGCTAATGATTAGTCCACCCTACGTGAACTGGCTTTCCTCCTGCCTCTAACATATCCCTGCACAAAACCTTTTGCAGACCAATGCTGAGATGCTTGATAGCGGTACCTTTAATAGAATAAAAGTATTTGACAGTGAAGTAGTAAGTAAATGCTCTGCGGATTGATGAAAGCTGCAGTTATGCCAGAACTCTTCTATTATTAAATAGGACTATATGTATTTATAGGCAGGGAATAAACTGAATGCAGCTGAGTTGGTGCCAACCCAAGTTGGAAGGGAGCTGTTGAGGAGACAAGGGTTTGATGCGAAAGTAGCTATGGTATTTTCCATCCCTTGCCAACCTGGTGCCCTCCAAATGCTTTGGACTACAACTCCCATCAGCCCCATACAGTACCGGCTGCAGTCCAAAAGACCTGGAGGGCACCACGTTGGGAAAGGCTGGTGTATCTTTGCAATGAATGAAATTATTCTTTGGTACCTGAGTAGAAGGATTGGGGGTAAATAAGTTCTGTATAGTGTGTTTTGTGTGTGTGTGTGTGTGTTTTCATATTTCTCTAAATATAAGTTGTTAAAGTAACTCTTAAAGAGAGATGTTTCTTTATATAGGTATTTCCAGGATGCCAGCAATCTACTGTCCTGCAACATGTACTCTTTTAGTGGGCTGTGCAATTACGAAGCCATTTTTCAAGATAGATACAGCAGAAAGATACTGAAAGTGTCTGATTTGTCGAAACGTATCTGGCGATTTCACTTTTAATTTGAGATTTTGCCACTATATATATTTGTAGTGATTTCAACATCACATGCATGGATCTCATCAGAGGATTCTAGAGGAAAGAGTTCCATGTGCATTATGAACTCAAACTCTTATGTGTGTGTCTGAATATGCAACTCTTTGGGCTAGATGAATGTCCATAGGTTGTGCTTTCTGTAGCTGAGGTGCTGTGACTGTGAAGGCTGTTTCAGGTGTGGCCACCTGCCCAGCCTCAGAACAGAGAGCTGTGTGTCTTATGCTGAGTGACGAGAAGGATGTAGGTACTTAGAGGAAGAGACTAGTCCTTAAGGTGTTCCTGGTTCCACGCCATTTACAGCTTTGCAGGTAAGAAGTTTTACTTTTGAATTTGGGTTGAAAACAGATCAACCATCAGCATAGATGGGGGGAAATGCCAGTTTCACAAAAAGAGTTAAACAAACAGAGCCTGCAACAAAATGTTGCAGCATGGAGTGCTTCTTTACGGAATGCTCCCTTCCTCCTGGTTGTCCATTCCCCACATCCAACAGTCAACATTCTTATTGAGCATTTTTGTAGTTCTCCCAACTTAGCTTTTTTCTAAATATTGTTGTTGTTGTTGTTCTGCAAACCCTTGGCTTTCCACAAGCCTGCTGTTACTTCCTCCTTGTGTGCTGGTGGTGCTGTTTTTGCTACCAGCACCCATGGAGTCAAGTTCACTACTACTATAAGGTGTTCCCATACCAGGCTCTACTGGGCAACCACCCTGATGTTTATGCAGAACCTATGCAGGTAGTCTATGGTTTTTAGGTAAAGGTAAAGGGACCCCTGACCATCAGGTCCAGTCGTGACCGACTCTGGGGTTGCGGCGCTCATCTCGCTTTATTGGCCAAGGGAGCCAGCGTACAGCTTCCGGGTCATGTGGCCACCATGACTAAGCCACTTCTGGAGAATCTGAGCAGTGCACGGAAACACCGTTTACCTTCCCGCCGGAGCAGTACCTATTTATCTACTTGCACTTTGAAACTGCTAGGTTGGCAGGAGCAGGGACCAAGCAACGGGAGCTCACCCCGTCGCGGGGATTTGAACTATCGACCTTCTGATCGGCAAGTACTAGACTCTGTGGTTTAACCCACAGCGCCACTCGCGTCTATGGTTTTTACTTAGGCATTAACGACTGAGGTCAGGTCTGTCCAACCTTGGATGGGTCAAACTTGTGCAGGTGGACATACAGTGGTGCCTCGCAAGACGAAATTAATCCGTTCTGCGAGTCTCTTCGTCTAGCGGTTTTTTCGTCTTGCGAAGCAACCCTATTAGCGGCTTAGCGGATTAGTGCTATTAGCGGTTTAGCGGCTTAGCAGCTATTAAAGGCTTAGCGGCTAAAAGGCTATTAGCGGCTTAGAGGCTTAGAAAAAGGGTGGGGGAGCGAAAAAAATCGCAAGACTCGCAAGACATTTTCATCTTGCGAAGCAAGCCCATAGGGAAATTCGTCTTGCGAAGCAACTCAAAAACGGAAAACCCTTTCATCTAGCGGGTTTTCCGTCTTGCGAGGCATTCATTCTTGTGGGGCACCACTGTATATCTGAAGGCTGCAGAATTGCTTAGACCTGCTATGATTGCTATCTCTTCTCACCTTTGTTCTTCTGAGGTGGTGATAACGCATTTTTGCAACTTGTGCCTTCTGTTTCTGTTTGGCTGACCAGAAAAATATCTGATTGACTGATCTATACAAAGCTGCAGATATACATCTGCCCAGGAAAATTCTATGAAAATGTCTGAGAGTCAGAACCGCTCTTTCTCTGTCTCTCTCTTGCACCTTTGCCTTGGCTGGTGGCAAATAAGCAACGTAAACAGAAACGAAAGTGCAGCGGACAGCACGTCTCTCCCGAACTGAGGGATGGAAGCAGAAGGTGCCGCATTAAACAAACATCTGCCCTGGCAGAGAGTAAACAAATGTGTTTGCCTTGAAAACTCAGCAAACAGGGCATGGAAGACATAAAAATGAAATAGGACCAAGGAAGCCCAGAAAGGCCATTTCCCCAAATTACTTCCCCCCTCCCTTGCTTCAGCAACCACTGAGGTAATTAGGGGATCTCTAGAGAGACCCAAGGATGGTCTATTCTGTCTTCAGAGCAAGGCCAGTAGAAATGGAAAATGGTCAGGAGACTGAGCATCACTGGAGTTTGACTGTCTATTTCCACCAACCCAAACAAATCTATGCAAAAAAATAAACACCTGGTTCTGTTTATTTTGTTCAGCTGGATGCAGGACTTATTTAAAGGTCTACGTAGTTCAGAAGAGGAGACGTTTGGATCAGTTGCCTACAGAATAGTCAATAGCAGCTTCAGCCCCACTCATTCACTCCCCACAGACCTGCAGGATCAAACTCTAGTTCATTTGCTTATAAGGGGCAGAAACCCCAGCCCACCCACCAAAGACCCAAGAAGTAGAATATCACTTTTGCCTGTTCCTTTGGTCATTTCAGCAATCTCAAGCACCTGCGAAGCCCAAGTGCAGCACTTTGCAAACATCACCAATCAGCTTTGCAGGAGAAGACAATGGTAGCTGATCACTGAAGCTTCCATGCACAGCCATATGCCAGCCCCAACAACCAGCTGATCATTTGGACTGAGCCCAGAAGAAGACCGCAATGAGATGTTCTTCCTCCAAGGCGCAAGCAAACACCCAAAGATCACTTCAACAGCTGTGGCCAGCTGTGTGTGCCAAAAAGGGTGTTGTTTCGCCTGCCATGTGGATGTTAGGATATTTCCGTTCCACCTTAAGAGAGAGCAGGCTTGTGAGTCACAGAGTCTGCGTATTTCCTGTTGAGGATGTTTATGTTTGCTGTTTCCTTTCGATTTCAGTCGGTCGGAGTCACTGACTCAGAACGGTCATGTTTTCCCTTTGTTCTGTTCAATGCTAAATAAAGTCTGTAAATTATGCTCTCTTCTGCGGTGCAAGCTTTCTGGCTGTGGTTTCTGCTGATAAAGAACAGTGTGCACAAGCCTGGAATGTGGCAATCTATTTCTGAGGCTTTGTGTCGCTAACTGCTGGATCTGCCTGGCTACGGGAGATCGATGGACGTTCGGCAGCCGGCTTGGGGCCATGATGGACAATATCTCCCTGGCAGTTTCCCAACAACAAGGTTATGGGCCCAGATTCACAGCACCTACAGGAGAGTAAAGCTACAACAGACTGCGTTTGAGAGGTATGTGAAAAGCGAAAGCAGCGAGAGCAGAGGCTTTTCTGTGAGCCCCGGCAAGAGCCTTTGATGTCCGACAAGGCTTAATTGGCCTAGGAGCCGAGCCAAAAGGCATCGTGATTAATGAGCTGCCACGATAAGGAGTCTTTGAAGGCAAAAAAGACTCACGGCTGAAGCAGAAAGCTGGAAATGGAGTTTTTCCAAGCTTCTGAGGCAAATGCTGAATGCCTTAAGTTACATGGGCAGAATTATGAAACCTGGGCAAAATGGTGTGAGAGTTTGCTGCGTCAGTTTAGGGTGTGGCATACCGTGAGTGAGACCCCCCCAGTTCCTCTGACAGAGAGATGGAAAGCCGATGATTCGAAGGCGATAGACGTAATAGTCTTATCCGTATCTCTTGAGGAAATTAAGACGCTGGCTGGCAACACCACTGCACGTGGAATGTGGTATGCTTTGATGAAAGCTCACAAGTCAGTCATCCCAGCCCAGAGTTTGACTGCATCGGAGGTCCAAGCTGTTTCCCAGAATGCGAGTGTATGCAGGGATGCTGAGGGCACCGGTTGCAAGCTGCAGGGGGAGCTGACCGTCACGTCATCCCAGGCAGCATTCCAGCCTCCAGAGGGAGCCAAGGAGTCGGCAGCTGAGAGCTCTGTTTCTCGTGAGAACCAAGGTCATCGCCTTTGCAGAGGCCAGAAAGGCAAAGGTAAACAGGCGTCTGCAGATGGCCAGGAGCGAAGGGAGGGTGAAGAGCCCGCGCCAGGGAAAAACAAAGCTATGTTTGCTGGCACAGCTTCACCAAAGGCTAAAGGCACGTCTGCTGACCAGAAGCAGGGGGGCAAGCTGCAAAAGCCCACGCCAGTGGAAGACAAGGCTATGTCTGCTGGCACAGCTTCACCAAAGGCTAAAGGCACGTCTGCTGGCCAGGAGCAGCAGGGGGGGCAAGCTGCAAAAGCCCAAGCCAGTGGAAAACAAGGGTTTGCTTGCTGTGAAGACTGCTCCAACAGCCAAAGGCAGCTTTGTTGTTGATTCGGGCTGTACCTGCCACATCTCGAAGGATCAGCACCTCTTTATCTCCTTCAAGCCTCAGGAAGGTGAGATCCACCTGGCTGATGGAAGGACGTTGCAAATTGCAGGAGAAGGGACTGTGAAACTTGCAAGTTTGCACACAACCATCAGCGGTGTACTATATGTTCCAGGCGCTGCAAGCAATTTGTTGAGCGTCCCACAGCTGACTGGGCGTGGTTTTGAGATATCCTTCAAGAGGAGCGTCTGTGTCATCAGAAAAGGCAAAGAGGACTATTTGCATGCAAAGTTTATGGATGGTTTGTTCCATATAACTTATGATGACACTGCTGTTGTATCTAATGCTGATTCTTGTTGTGTTGCACAAACTAACAAAGTTCTTCATGCAGGTTGCATTCATGAAGCGCATCGAAGGTTTGGTCACCTCTCTTGGAAGGCACTGGCCAAGATGCCAGAGGTGGTTGAAGGTTTGAACATCAAACCCTGTAAATTTCACATGAAATGTGTATCTTGTGCAGAGAACAAGGTGAAGGTTGCTCCAAAAGGCAAGGAGTCTAGCAGGCAGGCTTCCAAACCCTACCAGCTAGTGCATGTGGACCTGGTTGGGCCACTTACGCCCTCTTTGGGAGGAGCAAGGTTCTTCATGGTTCTAATTGATTCTTTTTCTAGGTACATTCATGTGTTTATGCTCGAGCAGAAATCGCAAGCGTTTCCGAAGTTTAAAGCATTCTGTGCTTGGTTGGAGAATGTGCACGGTAAACGTATTTCCTGTCTGTTTTCCGATCGAGGTGGGGAATTCACTTCTCAGCAGTTTGAAGCTTTCCTGACTGAGAAGGGAATCCAGCATGACATGTCAACGCCTAGATCGCCATGGATGAATGGGCTTGCGGAGCGAGCAAATCAAACATTGCTGCAAGGAATGAAAACCTTGTTGCATGATGCCAATCTCCCTGAGAAATTTTGGGGGGAAGCTCTGTCAACGGTAGCTTATACCGTTAATCGCAGATTGTCATCACCCATTGGTTGTACCCCCTATGAGAAGATGTTTGGCAAGAAACCCAACACCAAACACATGAGAATTTTTGGTTCGGACATGTGGGTACGCACCCCACAAACCAACAAGCTTGGGAAGCGTGGGGCACATGGTTTGTTCATGGGGTACGAAAAAGGTGCATACAGGGTATGGATGACTGACTCTAAATCCATAAAGTTCACAAGGAGTGTTGAGTACAATCCTAAGTGGGGGGAAAATGTGGGAATTTTCCAGAGTTACCCAGAGGAGGATGAAGGTGATGTCAAGCAAGCAGCTAAAGCTGAGGAAGCTGCTGAGGATGATGATGATGAGGATGATGATGATGATGATGATGATCAGAGTTCGGATTCCAGTTCATTGGGCGGCGCTGCTGCTGATGTCAGTGAGAGTGATGACACAGCAGACTACAAGAGTGCAAAGGCCTCAGTCAGACCATCTGATGCGTCTGACAATGAACTGGAAGAACCACTGTTCACCATTGGTCACTTTTCTCCTAAGAAAGAGGAGATGAGTCCAGAAGACTTGCGTCTGGTTCGCAGGTCTGAAAGGGCGACCAAAGGCAGACCTCCTAAGAGATTTGCTGATGAGTTTGCTAAGACTGCAACTGCTGTTCTTAGTAGCTCAGAGAAGGTGTGGGAACCTTCAAGCTTCAAAGAGGTTCAGGAGTTAACCTCTAAAGATGCTGAGCCTTGGCTTAATGCCATGAAGGCTGAAGTTGATTCCTTGAACAGGAACCAAACTTGGGAGCTGGTACCGGTAGTCCCAGGTATGAGACTGGTTGGCAGCAAATGGGTCTTCAAGGCCAAGACAGACCAGAATGGCAAGGTTGTCAGACACAAAGCCAGATTGGTTGCCAGAGGTTTTTCACAGGTACCAGGACAGGATTACCACGAGACCTACTCACCCACCGTCAAATATGAGAGCATTCGGCTGATGCTCAAGATTGCTGCGGAGGAGAAACTGCATGTTTCTCATCATGACATTAATACAGCTTTTTTGTACGGGATTTTGAACGAGGAGCTGTTTATGCTTCCACCTGACGGGATGCAGATACAGAAGGGAATGGTCTGTAAACTGCGGAAATCCTTATATGGTCTCAAGCAGAGTGCTAGGTGTTGGAACACAAAACTCACTGAAACGTTGCTTTCTCTAGGTTTTCACCAGGGCAAAGCTGATCCATGTGTGTTTGTCAAGGAGGAGGGGCAAAACAAACTGTATTGTTTATGTTTTGTTGATGATCTTCTGATGTTTTGGAAGAATCAGGCTTTCTATCAAAGCACCCTAGCTCAGCTGAAGGAGCACTTTGACATGAAGGATCTTGGTGAGGTATCCAACTATCTTTCTCTGCAGGTGGAGAAGGACCAAGCAGGTAATTTTCTGGTACACCAAACACAGAAAATTGCTGATGTATTAACCAGGTTGAATTTGGTTGATGCAAACCCAGCAGACACACCGATGGTGACAGGTTACCAGGTAGACAGTACTGCTGAAGCGTTTTCTGACACAACGCTGTACAGATGTGTTCTAGGCAAGCTGAATTTCATTGCCAGATGTTCAAGACCTGACATAGC
This sequence comes from Podarcis muralis, assembly GCF_964188315.1. Classification (NCBI taxonomy): domain Eukaryota; kingdom Metazoa; phylum Chordata; class Lepidosauria; order Squamata; family Lacertidae; genus Podarcis; species Podarcis muralis. The sequence continues at coordinate 87,686,387 of NC_135659.1, read as the reverse complement.
TGTAAGCTGTAATCTGCTTAGCAGACATGCCAACAATCCTACGGTTCAGGATTGGAAAGCTCTGAAGCGCATAGCCCGCTATTTGAAAGGGACTATGCACTACAGGCTGAGGTTCACCAGTCAGAAGACTGGAGGTCTTGAAATCTTTGCAGATGCAAGTTTTGGAAGTGACACCACAGATGGTACAAGCACTTCTGGAGTATGCTACATGTACAACCACTGCCTGTTTGACTGGTTGTGCAAGAAGCAAACAACAGTGAGCCTAAGTTCCTGTGAAGCAGAACTCAATGCTCTGTCATTTTCACTCATGGATTGTGAATGGTTGATGCAACTGTTTAAGGACATCGGGGTTTCTGTGAAATGTCCTATACAAGTGTACCAAGACAATAGATCGTGTTTGGCTTTGCTGAACTCTGAGAGTTGCAAGCAAAGAACCAAGTACTTGCAGATTAAGCTACATCGTGCAAGAGAGTGTATTCAGAAAGGACTGATTCGGGTGTCCTACATGGCAGGAAATGAAATTCCTGCTGATCTGTTGTCTAAGGTTGTTAACAGAGAACAACATAAGGTTTATGTACAAAGGTTGCAATTGAGTGAACCACAGGTACTACAGGTTACACGGAAAGGGGGAGGATGTTAGGATATTTCCGTTCCACCTTAAGAGAGAGCAGGCTTGTGAGTCACAGAGTCTGCGTATTTCCTGTTGAGGATGTTTATGTTTGCTGTTTCCTTTCGATTTCAGTCGGTCGGAGTCACTGACTCAGAACGGTCATGTTTTCCCTTTGTTCTGTTCAATGCTAAATAAAGTCTGTAAATTATGCTCTCTTCTGCGGTGCAAGCTTTCTGGCTGTGGTTTCTGCTGATAAAGAACAGTGTGCACAAGCCTGGAATGTGGCAATCTATTTCTGAGGCTTTGTGTCGCTAACTGCTGGATCTGCCTGGCTACGGGAGATCGATGGACGTTCGGCAGCCGGCTTGGGGCCATGATGGACAATATCTCCCTGGCAGTTTCCCAACAGTGGAACCCCCAGTTTCCACCCTTGATTGTTCACGAGCAGACAGACTAACCTCAAAAACAGAATACAGATAACACCCACCTCCACCATCTTCCAGTCCATGGGAAATTGTGCTTCTCAGGCAACTTAACAATACATATCTTTAAGATTTCATCTGCTCAGAGGAACAGGGGAAACAAATTGTCAGTTTCAAGGAACTGCCTTTCAAACTTCTATTGTGTAATGCATCACGCATATCTAGGGGTGTAGACAAAATACTAAGGACAAAAATGCATTGATTTAACTTGTGAACTCCTAACAGACCTTATCCCACAGGTTTGCACAAAGTTTCCCCATCATTCGGCCTGGACACTGAGATTTTGCGCTGAGGTCTTTCTGGTGGTTCCCTCACTGCGAGAAGTGAAGTTGCAGGGAATCAGGCAGAGGGCCTTCTCAGCAGTGGTGCCCGCCCAGCGGAACACCCTCCCATCAGATGTCAAGAAAATAACAACTATCTGACTGTGAGAAGGCATCTGAAGGCAGCCCTGTATAAGGAAGTTTTTGATGTTTTTAATGACCAGAGTGGCTGGAGCAACCAATCAGATGAGAGGCATATTTTTTATTATTATTATTATTATTATTATTATTATTATTATTATTATTATTATTACCTCTTTTCTTTACTGTCCCCCTGAATTTACTGCAGGCATAAACTGAGCTGGTGTATTCAGAGAGAGAGAGAGAGACAAAGAGAGAGGGAGGGAGGGAGAGATAGTTCTGCTCACTTTGAACATTGCAGGGCAAACCTATTTGAGTTGCAGTGTCTCTTGCAATTCCCTGCTCTGAGACTTATTATAAATAGCACCTTTCATTTTCTTCCTCATTCCACTAAAGGATCCAAATTACAAAGTCTGTATTGCTTCCCATTTCGAACCATCAGGCTGGGTAGCTTGCTCCAATCAGACACAGACACTTTTATAAACTGCCCAGTAGCCTTCACAAATAAAAAAACAACCCCATTCCCTTCCGATTTTGTTGTTGCCCTTGACACTTCTTAATTCAACACATGGCAAATTTTCATAATGACATCAAACACCATAATATATAACTGTACTTTACTTAAATGGAAAAGACAGGGAAATGAAAGTGCAACCCATTTTTTTTGCAAGGGGGGGGGGCGTTATTATTTCTTGATTTCTAAAGGTCCATATGTGACTTGGAGGAAACAGTAGACTAGTCAATCCTGGTTTCTTTTCATATGATTGTTACTCCGTCTATCCCACAAATTAACAAGATGGATATTTAAATGTATTTGAAACCCCTTATTCTTGTTCTTAGTACCTTTGATGCACACGGAACAAAATTAAGAGAGGTTTACACCATTACAGATTTTGGAAATCTTTTGTAATATGGCGAGGCCAAAATTTGGTGCCCCAAAATTGATCTTTTCGATTAGGGGGTCTTCTCAATTTTGGGGCCCTTCGGCTTGGCACCCTGTGCAGGGGAACTGCCCATACCACCTTAAATCTGGTGCTGCTTACACTCTACATTAGCCTTCCCCAACTGGAGCCTTCCAGATGTTGTTGTACTACGACTCCTATCATCCCTGACCTTTGGCCTTGGGGACTGAGGCTAATGGTAGTTGAAGTCCAACAACAACAACATCTGGAGTGCAGTAGTTTGGGGAGACGGTTGCTCCATGTTTTGGCTGCGATGGAAACAACAGAGAGCTGGGCGGGAGCAGACAGACAAGCAACGAGGAGTGGATCTGAGCAACTGCGACTGCAGTTGGGGGATGAGCTTTGGGTTAAGGAAATGGCTTCATAGAAAAAGTTGGCTTTAAAGGGGAGCCGAAAGACAATTGGGATTTGACAACCGGGAACTGGTGGGGAACTTCAAGACCTCTTGGAGACATAGCAGGCAGCGAGGGGGCATCTGAGGGAAGAGAGTGTTCAAGACACATTAATACTTTTGATAAGCAGGATATAGATAGGTAAGAGTCCAGAAAGCAAAGGCCATGGGCAAGGACACAATGGAACGTCAGAGCAGAAAGGCAGGGTGGTGCGAGGTCATTTACAGTTTCAGGGAACAGGGATTTTTGAAATTTAATGTATTGATTAATTACATTTATATACCTTTCATCAAAAGGCCAAAGGACAGTTCACAGCATGGAACATAACAAACATTATATGTTAGGATTACCATACGTCCGGGACTCCAGTGGCAGAATTAGCATCCGGGGGGAATTTTGGGAAATCAGCCAAGTCAAGAACTTTCCCCCAAAAAGCTCAGGAACTTTCTTTTTGTGTCCGGATTTTTACTTCTTTAAATATGGCAACCCTATTATATGTAAATCCAGTGGTACCTCAGGTTAAGTACTTAATTTGTTCCTGAGGTCCGCTCTTAACCTGAAACTGTTCTTAACCTGAAGCACCACTTTAGCTAATGGGGCCTCCCGCTGCCGCCGCGCGATTTCTGTTCTCATCCTGAAGCAAAGTTCTTAACCCGAGGTACTATTTCTGGGTTAGCGGAGTCTGTAACCTGAAGCGTATGTAACCTGAGGTACCACTGTACATAACACAATATCTACATAATACAAAGAGCCACTTATAATAATAAATGCCTACAAAAATACAGTCTCATAAGTTATTAGGTTTTAGTATTGATTTTTATTTTTATTTTAAGAAAAACCTCTCTTCCTAAGAACTTTAAATATGCCTCTGTGTATTCTCACCTTTTATGGCAGAAGTGGTTTTGGACTCCATCTCCCAGCATGGTCACTTGTCAGGAATGATGGGAGTTGGAATCCAACAAGCCATAGATTGCCCACCCCTGTTTTATGGCATTATGTGTTGAGCTTCCTATGAGACTTTTCATCCAGTAATAAATGGGGGAAAGAGATGTCAGTGTTTGTAAATAGCAAAAAAAAGAAGGAAAGGGTTCTGACCTCCCTTTGTCTACTCAGCCTGGTCCTCGGACCCTTTTCGGCATAAAAGAGTCTATGAGAATATCCTTGCAGAGTTTTATTCTTAAAAGTCTTTGTGCAAAAGCGACTGGCACACTATACACATCAACACTAACCAACCAACCAACCCAAACACCAGCCTCAGCACAAACTAACATTTCTCACTTTATATATACAACTTGGTGCAGATCGCTGCATCATGCTGACCCAGCTTTATTCGCATTAAAGAAACAGCGGCCATTTTAGCCGTGACAAGAGATTTTATATATATACAGTGGTACCTCGGGTTACATACGCTTCAGGTTACATATGCTTCAGGTTACAGACTCCGCTAACCCAGAAATAGTACCTCGGGTTAAGAACTTTGCTTCAGGAGAAGAACAGAAATTGGGCTCCGCTGGCGCAGCAGCAGCAGGAGGCCCCATTAACAAAAGTGGTGCTTCAGGTTAAGAACAGTTTCAGGTTAAGTACGGACCTCCGGAACGAATTAAGTACTTAACCTGAGGTACCACTGTATACACACACACACGCTGCAGAGCATCAAGGATATAGTCATTTCCACGCATATCTGCATCACCCCAAACCCCCTTGTAAAACTAATAATTTAAGCATGGACTCAGGAAGGGGGTGGGGAGAGAATGATATTTCCCATTCAAGACGTAAGGTCTGTTATTCTTCACTTGAATCAGCCACCCAGAGGAAGGGGAAATGTCTATGCATCTGCACATCCTATTATAACCTAACTTCCAAATTGAGGAGTGTCATCCGAGTAGTAAAAAAGCTGTAAAAGTCATTCATGAAGTCTGCCATGACTTATTATGGATTCTACCTGCCTACCCATTTTAGCATTTTATGTATCCCCCATGAGCAGTCTTTTGGAAGGATGATCTGCAGCAAGCAACGGTTATGTCTATAGGAGGAAGCAAAATAATTTCCTTTTCTTGACACACATCTTTCTTAGCTTCAGTTTCTTTGGAAGGGGCCATCAATGTACAAGCCAGTGCACGCAGTTCCCTAGGAACCAGAGGGAAATTAAAAGCTCTCATATTATCATGTTTTCAAATATTGTTTCAAAGCCTGATGTATATTCATATCTACTCAGAACAAAATCCCTCTGAATTCAACAGGAATTACTCCCCTGTAAGTGGGTGTGGGGTGTCTGTAGGATCGCCGTCCCAAGAATTGACAGGCCAGTGACTCATTGTTAGGGATGCGCGATGAATAAGGTCCTTTTCGAAAGACACGCAAAGGCACAGCGTAGAAGATACAGTCATCATGTTCCATCATAATGGCAGTTTCCAGGGATGCCATATGCGAATGATGGAGAAAGGCAGCAGCCTCCCTTCCTTGTGTTTCAGAACACAGCTCATCCTCTTTGTCACTCTGCTGAGGCAGCTGTCACTAAACATCTCCCTCACCTTTGTCAAAACTGCAAGGCCGCTATCAGATCCCAAAGCACCTAGACAGAAAAGGGTCTCTGATTCCAACAGAATAATAAAAATTGATCATAGGAGCTAGACAATACAGTGGTATTGCAGTGTGGGGTCCTGGCGTTAATGATTCCAACCACTCCATTCCATTTCCTCCTTCCTCCCTGTTTTCTGTTTCACCACCGCCAACAAATCAGCCAGCATTTCCATACTCACTGAGCATGCTCAATCCTCACTGCGTTCTTCTGGAGTTCTCCCACCCTTTTGCACTCCTGTAAACTTTGAGGCTTCCCCTCTCTCATGTTGTGCATGGATGGTGCAAGAAATCAACTCCTCATCTCTGAATGCTGAAAACCAAGGGAGTGATAGAACCCCAAAGTGGCAAGAAATTGTTGTTCTGAATGATTTCCTCCAGACTAAAAGCATGTGATTAAACGATTCATCTCCTTGACCCATGTCAGTTTTGTTAAGTTGTGGGTGAACATATCAGACGACACAGCGATTCTTCAAACAGCTCTTGTTTATTCACAGGCCAGAACAGAACTGAACTGAAGGGTTCAGCCGCCTGCTTATATAGCGCTCCACTAGAATGCAACAGTAACCATTTTCTGTAACTATCCAATCACTGAAAGTCACTTTTGATCCCTTATTTGCATATGTGGACCTGGACTATCTACAGTATCCCCCTGCTGGCCCAGGGTGAGAACTTCAGTACATAACAAGTTTCATGTGAGTTACAGGGGTGGTCTGTGATCTTTGCTCTCCTTTGCATCAACAAGAGCAGCAACAGAATGGAAGTCTCCTGCATCATCTACCAGCTTTTTTGAAGGTAGGTTTTGGAGACACAACTGTCACGGGAAATGCTACCTTTGGCACAACCGCTACCAGCATTGAGCATTGTCCCTTTCTTTGTTCCGCCACTCCAGGTACCATATTTATGGAAATACATTGTCTCGGGATTCTCATCCCTAAAGCACATTGCCTTGTCCCCCAAGGCTGATGTTAACCATTAGTTCAGTATCTTTTTATACACTGCAATACCCCAGCTTCTTTCACTTGTCACCTCAAATTTCACACAGCGCTTTGCCCTTTGGCTTCTTTCAACAGAAGCTGTGCGGTGTCATTACAGTGGTGCTGTCTGCAGAAGGAAGCAGCACGTTCCAGCATTTCTGGTTGCCTTTGCATTCTGCAGCTGCTTGGGCAACAGTTGATTTGACACCACTAACTGTACACAAACATCTTCTGCTCAGTGTTTAGTGTCTCCAGGCTGAACTGTCAGAACAGCAGTTGATTTTGCATGGGAACCTTTTTCGTGTGGTTGCTTGGTATGTGATCTTGGAGCAGTGCTGTGCCAAAAGTTTCTTCAGTGTTCCCCGCACCACCACCCGGCCATTCGTCACCAGTTCATGAGAAAAGAAATTGAATTTGAAAAGAATCAAGGGGAGAAAGAAAAAATAAGGTGCAATTTTCATGGATGGGAGCGAAATTTGATTCAGTTCACATTTAAAGGTGAATCTACTTAAATCCCACTTTCCAAATTAATATGTTGTTGTCATCATCATTATTATCATTATTATGTGAACACAGCCTTCCTTCAAAATTGGCACTTCTCTGAATTTTGCAATGCAGTTCCCCAGCCAAGGAATGCCTTTGCTACATTAAAAGTGTAAATAAAAGCATCATCATCATAATAATAATAATAATAATAATAATAATAATAATAATAATAATAATAATTTATAGCCTGCCCATCTGGCTGGGTTTCCCCAGCCACTTTGGACGGCTTCCAACAAAATATTAAAATACAATAGTCTGTTAAACATTAAAAGCTTCCCTAAACAGGGCTGCCTTCAGATGTCTTCTAAAAGTCTGGTAGTTGTTTGTCTCTTTGACATCTGGTGGGAGGACATTCCACAGGGCCACTACTGAGAAAATGGGGGTGGAGACGCTCCTTCAGGTATACTGGACCGAGGCCGTTTAGGGCTTTAAAGGTCAACAACGAAAACAACATCCAAAGAACCCATCTCTGAGGGGGAAATGGTTTGCAAAAATGTGCTTAATTTGGGGTTTTTTGCACATATCTCTCATCAATGGTGGTCAATGAAGGACTGGAGTTGTGCACTTATTTTATCAGCTGAAAATGCTGTTGGCCAGCCTTTGAATACGTCTCCAACACGCATCTCCAACTTGAGGTCAGTCAAGAAAAGCAACACTTTGAATGAATGGGTTAGGATCAACATTCCAAACCTTTCATCTATTATGCTCTCTAAAATGCGTCCACCCAATGTTGGCACACAATTCAGCTTCTTGATGTCAGTTACTTTTTTTTTTCTTTTGAAAGAAAAACCTTCTATACAACCCTGGAGGAAACCAATTGAAATCCCTTTGCTTATAAGCTATAAGTAGCAGTACACGTGGAAGGACTCACTGTTCATGCAAATTAGTTTTCGGGCCTAATTCAAAGTGCTGGTTTTGACCTATAAAGCCTTAAACGGCTCAGGACCACAATACCTCCAGGACCGCCTCTTTCCATATGAACCTACCCGGATCCTGAAATCATCTTCTGAGGCCTGTCTTCATGTGCTTCCTCCTCGAGAGGTCCAGAGAGTGGCAACATGAGAACAGGGCCTTCTCTGCAGTGGCTCCCCACCTGCGGAATGGTCTCCCCAGGGACGTTCACCTGGCACCTTCATTATACACCTTTAGGCACCAGGCAAAAACATTCCTTTTTAACCAGGCCTTTGGCTGACCTGATCAACATCCCTTTTAAAATGTTTTTTTTAAGGGGGGGGACTCTTAAGTTGTTGTTTTTATTCTTATTATGTATTTTGTGGCTTTATATCTTGATTTTATTCTGTGAACCGCCCTGAGACCCCCGAGTATTGGGCGGTACAGTTGTACCTCGTGTTGCATAACCTCCAGGTTACAGAATCTTTGGGTTACAGCCGTGGCAAACCCAGAAGTGTATACTGCACATTGTGGCAAACCCAGAAGCGCACTGCACATTGTGCGCATGCACATAAGTGCTCAATCACGTCACATGCGCGCACAGTTTTTGGGATACGGCTGGTCCTCCGGAAAAGATCCCATTCGTAACCGGATGTGCCACTGTTTATAAATTATGATAACAATAATGTCGGATTTTGGCATCACACAGCTGCCACTGAAATTTAAGACTCCAAAGTCCTCCACTGCTCTACTACAACTATTCGCCATTTTAAATTTTTAAAGTTCTGTTTTGGATATTTATTATTCTGAGAGTTAAGCCTGCATCAATACGGTTGTCATTTACACCCTGGATGGCTTGCCCACCCATTGGGCAAATGGAATATTTGCCCGGAATGCTGGCTCTGCACATGATACTAAGCACTAAACAGATACTAATCAGATACTAATCAGGATGCTTTGTCTGCTATGGCTGCTCCTGGCAGATCTGACACTTCTGCCAGCGTTTATTGGCTTGCCATGGTTTGGGAGAGACAGCATGCTGCAAGCGCCCTTTCCCCACAACCCTTCTGGCGGTTCCCTCACTGCGAGAAGCCAAGTTACAGGGAACCAGGCAGAGGGCCTTCTCAGTAGTGACGCCCTCCCTGTGGAACGCCCTCCCACCAGATGTCAAAGAGAACAACAACTGCCAGATTTTTAGAAGACATCTGAAGGCAGCCCTGTTTAGGGAAGCTTTTAATGTTTGATGTATTACAGTATTTTAATATTTTTTGGGAAGCCACCCAGAGTGGCTGGGGAAGCCCAGCCACAGGAGCTGGGTATAAATACATTATTATTATTATTACAGATAGGTAGCCATGTTGGTCTGCCATAGTCAAAACAAAAAAATTCCTTCCAGTAGCACCTTAAAGACCAACTAAGTTAGTTCTTGGTATGAGCTTTCGTGTGCATGCACACTTGGTATCTGAAGAAGTGTGCATGCACAAGAAAGCTCATACCAAGAACTAACTTAGTTGGTCTTTAAGGTGCTACTGGAAGGAATTTTTTTGTTTTGATTATTATTATTATTATTATTATTATTATTAACCCCAGGAAATGCAGCAATGGCATGCAGAAGAAAAAATGGAGAAGGAGACTCCCATGGCAAAACCTGTATCTTATTCTGCAGTTAACTCTAAGCATGTGCAACTGAAACAGCTGCCTATTGCTCCCCGACTTTTTATTTATTTATTTGCTTATTCATAAGATTATTTTTATCTTGCTTTTTTTGACACACACCCCAAGTGCCCCCAAAGCAGCTTGCAGGAAAACCTCCAAAATATAATTGCAGTTACATAAGCAGCTTGCATAAAACATGACACAAAACAAAAAAATACAATTAAAAAAAGTTCTTTAAATAAACAATAAAACTGAGAGCAGAATGAAACAGCAAGTGAAGACATTTTCTTATAAACTAAAAGCGAGGCCAAAGCAAAATTAAAATTCTTTGCTTGCCTAAAGCTTATGACGAAGGGAGTTTGGGATAAAACCACAATCTTTTCCCTTCTATTGTCTATCCTAACCTTTGCCATGTAATATAATGCAACCTTCCTCTGTAATTGCCATTGTAATTATTATTATTTCTTTTATGTTGGATCTTTTGTGGTGTTCTAAAGGAACGATTTTTAAATCAACAAAAGTATTATATGAGGTGGGGGAAGAGAAACGAGGGAGAGAGCCAGCCAGACCTTTCTAAGGAGGGAGTTCTCATATATATATATATATATATATATATATATATATATATATATATGCAGGTTTTGGTGTCCTCGGGTGTCTTCCCGTGTAAAAGTTGGGGTGTCTAGGCGACGTTTCGACGAGGTCTCACTCGTCATCTTCAGGCTGGTGCTTTCGGCTTCTTGTTACTGGAACAGAGCCTATATATGGTTTTTCAGCTTAAAATTTTACAGTCATGTATCCAACATGCAACAGAGAAACAAGATTCCAAAGAATTTCCTCCTCCCCTTTGTGGGTCCTATTGTTAGTCATTTCCTCCTGTATCTTTTATAATAATCTAAATCTTTTACCTCTCCACTGTGTCCAAAATTCACAGTTAAAGTACAAGTGTTATTCCAATCGTACTAATGATTTTAGTTGTTTACAATGGTTTTGAAGATAAAATATAATTCCCCCCCCACACACACTCCTTATTAAAATTTTGGTCTTCCTGATTTCTGATTCTTCCTGTCATTTTAGCCATTTCAGCATAATAATCCATCAACTTGATCTGCCATTCTCCTCTGGTAAGGACTTTACCTTCTTTCCATCTTGTACAGTTGCTATGATAAAATGCCATCGCCTCGCTTTGCCTCCCAACCAGACAAACCTCCAATGAAGTGGGACACAGAGGAGAAGTATAATTGGACAGGCCATGTAAGCATTAGATGCCTATACAGAAAAATCAGATAATCAAAATAAAGTAAAATGTAAGGAGCTTTAAACTGTGGTCCCCAACACTACCCTCAGACATCCCTTCTTGATAGTCATTCAGGGCTCCTGTCCCACCCAATTTTTAAGGGTTTTTTTTAACCCTTTGTTGCTGTTTGATTGTGAATGTGGGGTTTTATTTTTTGGGGGGGAGCTGATTTTCTGACCTGTGTTTTATTTGTTTTGGAGTGTGTGTGGTTGTCTAAAGTGGGAATTTCGAGTACTGCCAATTTTTATTTTGCAAAATTACTCTGTAAAGCACTGTGCACATGAGAGTAGCAATAACAAATAACTGACAGGTTTTCCAGGCTTTAAGTTCTACCCAAAAGCTCCTTATGGCATTCACCCATCATTCATATTTACACACACACACATATACACACCCCACAGCGCCCCTCTTTTCTGCCCATCTCTCTTCTGTGGTTTCCAAGGTTACCTGTAGGTGGCAGCATAACATTTAACCTCCATCCCTTTTCCTTCAGGACTCCAAAATCAGAAGGTACAGTACAAACAACCATGTGAGAGGAGTTCAGCTTTTAAAAAAAATATGTTCAGCATCACTCCCCAGAGGATCATGTTTACAAAGTTTTTGTAACCTGTGCCAGATGTGAGTCAATAAGGTATTGTAGTGGTGATTGTTTCAAGTGGTTACAATGAAAGAAATTGCCATGTTCCTAAGCTAATATCAACACAAACCGGCCTGCGACATTTTAGGTTCAAGTCTATAGCAGAAACTTTTCAAAATGCAATACAATAAGGAACCCAGAAAGCAGCAGAAATATTTATCTGTATATTTTATAAATACCATATTGGGCTAGGTAAAGGTAAAGGTAAAGGGACCCCTGACCATTAGGTCCAGTCGTGACCGACTCTGGGGTTGTGCACTCATCTTGCTCTATAGGCCGAGGGAGCTGACGTACAGCTTCCAGGTCATGTGGCCAGCATGACTAAGCCGCTTCTGGCAAACCAGAGCAGCGCACAGAAACGCTGTTTACCTTCCCTCCGGAGCGGTCCCTGTTTATCTACTTGCACTTTGACGTGCCTTCGAACTGCTAGGTTGGCAAGAGCAGGGACCAAACAACAGGAGCTCACCCCATTGTGGGGATTCGAACAGCCGACCTTCTGATTGGCGAATCCTAGGCTCTGTGGTTTAACCCACAGCGCCACCCACGTACCTCCATATTGGATTAAGGCCTGGTTAACCACAAGAACATTTTTTGTTTTGTTTTGTAACATATACATTTTATTTTCTTTTGGTTGTTGTTGTTCTGGTTTTTTTGTCTACATGGGTACTTTCTTCTTTTTGTGTCCTATCATACTCTGTGCACTTGTAATTATGTATTTTTTATTTCTCAGTAAAGAATATAAAAAAGAAAGCAACAAGAATAAACACCAGGAGAAGCAGAAAAAACCCCAACCATTTAAAAGACCGTAGCTAAAGGAATGAGCGGGACGCGGGTGGCGCTGTGGGTAAAAGCCTCAGCGCCTAGGGCTTGCCGATTGAAAGGTCGGCGGTTCGAATCCCCACGGCGGGGTGCGCTCCTGCTGCTCGGTCCCAGCGCCTGCCAACCTAGCAGTTCGAAAGCACCCCCGGGTGCAAGTAGATAAATAGGGACCGCTTACCAGCGGGAAGGTAAATGGCGTTCCGTGTGCTGCGCTGGCTCGCCAGATGCAGCTTGTCACGCTGGCCACGTGACCCGGAAGTGTCTTCGGACAGCGCTGGCCCCCGGCCTCTTGAGTGAGATGGGCGCACAACCCCAGAGTCTTTCAAGACTGGCCCGTACGGGCAGGGGTACCTTTACCTTTAAAGGAATGAGCACAGAAACAAATCTTTCTTCAGTCTATGATTAAAAGCAGCAAATGAAGAGTTAAACACACCCACACACATACCCTGGTGCGAAGGGCTGCGGCAAAGTGGTAGAGCATCTGTTTGGCATGCAGAATGTTCCAGGTCTCTCCCCTGACACCTCTAGAGAGAACAGGGAGAGACCACTTTCTGAAACACTGGGCAGCTTCTCCTCGTGTAGCCAACACTGTACGGAACTCGATGGAGCAGTGGTTTGACTCATTAAAAGGCTGCTTCATTTGAAGAGGACTTTCCATAGCCTGGGAAGGCACAACAAAGTCTCTTTCATCACTACCAGCCAAACTTCGTCAGTGGGCAGGGTGGGGTGGGCAAGGGGGAACAAACTGGGAGGGCAAGAAGAAGGGTCTCCATGGCGGAGCAGATATTATTCTTAACTGTTGTTGCTTGCATGGCAGCTGTGCCTTGATGCTGTCATTCGGTTGGAGAAAGCCCATCTGTGACCTACTTGGCACCTAAACAGAATAGGAGATGTCGTGCTGCCGAGAATTTGTGCACCTTGCTGGGAACTCATCGACATTTCTGTTTCCCTGCTGCAGGATCTCTGGCTTCTGAATCGTGAATCACTGTCGGTCTCGTGTTTAATGTGATGCAACCGGTGACAAATGTCAGCCTCTGTCGCAGTTGCCCTTCCATCATATTGGGCCAAGAATATGGGGAAGTCTGTAAAGTGTGTGTCTGTGTGTGTCTAGGTCCTGAGAACAATTTTTTATGCTTTACAGCAGAACGTCCCAAATGCTGCCAGGGCGCATGAGTGTACCGAGGAAGAAACCCACAAATGGAAAATGGTACGTCCCCCACAGACTCATTGTGATGGTCTGGAATTCGGACTCGGATGCTGAACCTGAGGGATCCCAGCCTGCACAGGATTCCCCGCCTCCAGAACCAGCTGAGCCGGGGTTGGGGCTTGAGCCTGAAGGGTCCTCACCTGTGCTGGATCCTCAGGTGCAGGCACCAGCTGAGTCTGCTCTGGCTCCTGAGGTGATGGAGGACCCATTGCCTGCAGGTGCTCCACTCTCAGCCCCGTCAGAGGAAGCTGAAGTTGCCTCTGGGTTCAGTAACCCTCCAGCCTCTCCTGGGCTGCAGAGGCTCAGGGCAGAGAGGCGGAGGGAACTAAGTTCCTGCAGGAGGAGTGCTCGCCTCCAGGCCAGGAGGGGCGAGTCACCGGAGGATCGGGGCCACCCTATGGCTCGGAGCAGACAAAAGCCAGCCAGCCCCAGTCTCAAGTTGTGAGAGCAACATTGTTGGTTGCTAGTTCCTGCCTGAACCCTGTCCTGCTTTCCTGCCTGAGCTCCTGACCCGCCCTGGCTCCCTGCTTGCATGTCTGTTCCTGACTTCACCCTGCTCCCTGTCCTGCACCCAGCTTCAGCTACTACAGACTGCCTCCACGTTGCACCTTTGACCACAGACCGGACTTGGACCTCACCTCTTGGGTAACCCACGGGACCAGCACACCCATCCTGAGAGAAAGCTGTTCACTGCATCTCTTCATGATTCACAACACTAAAGTTTGTCCAGCCAGCTTCTGGATGAGATGAGAACTCTCCGACAAAATGTCCTACCCTTAGAGGAGGTGCATCCAGATAAAGAACTCATGAGGCCAAGTAGCTTTTACTCTGAGTAGGTGGGATAGCTCAGTGGGTACAGCATGAGACTCTTAATCTCAGGGTCATGGGTTTGAACCCCACCTTAGGCAAAAGATTTTTGCATTGCAGGGGGTTGGGCTAAACGACCCTCGTGGCCTCTTGCTACTCTACAATTCTATGTTTCTATGAGACAGCATCTTAAAAAGCAGAGACATCACCTTGCCAACAAAGGTCCGTATCGTTAAAGTCATGGTTTTCCCAGTAGTGATGTATGGAAGTGAAACCTGGACCATAAAGAAGGCTGATCACCGAAGAATCGATGCTTTTGAATTATGGTTTTGGAGGAGACTCTTGAGAGTCCCATGGACTGCAAGAAGATCAAACGTATCCATTCTGAAGGAAATCAGCCCTGAGTGCTCACTGGAAGGACAGATCCTGAAGCTGAGGCTCCAATACTTTGGCCACCTCATGAGAAGAGAAGACTCCCTGGAAAAGACCCTGATGTTGGGAAAGATGGAGGGCACAAGGAGAAGGGGACGACAGAGGACGAGATGGTTGGACAGTGTTCTCGAAGCTACAAACATGAGTTTGACCAAACTGCAGGAGGCGGGAGTGCCTGACGTGCTCTGGTCCATGGGGTCATGAAGAGTCGGACATGACTAAACAACAACAACACAAACCCCTTAAAGTAAACCTGGCTACATGTTTTCCACCTGCCACCTGGAGGAGGCCAGGCAAACGTTGATGCTTCACATCAGCCCTGGATCTGTCTGGAAACCCTACTGGAGATTGCAGTGAGGTGTGAGGCATTAACATACCCTACATTTCACAAATATTTTTCGAGATGCTTTTTGCATTTTAAAAACAGTGGTGCAGAAGTGCACTCTGTAAACAAGAAACCAGTGTTGACACTAATGGTGTTTTAAAAGTTATACTCAGTGTTCAAATGCATGCTGTGTTGATTTTGCAAAGCATAAAAAGGGGGAAGCTGTTCTTTGTATATTTATTTGGAATGCTTTCAGGGTATGTTTGACTCTGCCATTGATAGTGGTTCAGTTTGCAGGGCTAGTTGGATGGTTTGTTTGTTCCTATCCATTAAAAAGGGCCCTGCAGCTATTTGCAGAAGGAAACTGGTATTGTATTATTAGTGCTCCAGAAGGTATGGGCAAGAATTTATTATAAATAAAGATATTTTTTTTAATAGGAGTTTTCCCATATAACAAAAACTTTTCCAGCCCAGCACACAATCCAGTTGAGCTGCGAGTTCTTTGCTTTAAATTATTTTACACTCTAACCCTAAACAGTTTGGCTGCTGTTAACTGGCTGCAGGGCTGGCCATACAACTCTTGACATGCTATTTTTCTTGGTTACTAAAACATATTAGAGCGATACCAAATAGCATTAGGTTCATACTCTGTATCAGGGTTCATAGAGAAAAAGTTGCTTTGGGCCAACTCTGTTCGTGTAGCTCACACATCCTGAAAGATTGCTTATTAATTTTTCCTACGATCTGTTCTCAGTGAAATAGACTTAGGTTCATATTCTGAAGCAAAATATCGGTTTCAGTAGAAAAGCAACCATTGTTGACATTGTGGCACTTTTTTAAAAATGTGATTCTGAAGCATTGATGAAATAAGTTTAGCTGCTTCACTCTACTTGCTGCAAACCCCATCTTGTTTTGGCTGCCTTTTTTTGAATTAATTTTATAATGAAATGATTTTAGAATGTTGTACTATTTTATTGTTGTTAGCCGCCCTGAGTCTGGCTTTATTATAAATAAAATTTATTATTACTATTATTATTATTATTATTATTATTATTATTATTATTATTATTTTGTAAGATTTGCATGCAGGTCTCAGACCCCCCAAGTGTCCCCATTTTCCAGGGATTTACAGAAGCCCTCCCAGTTTCTGATTTGATCCTGCAATGTCCTTCTTTTCCTTAGGACATCCCTGTTTTCACTGGAGAAATGTTGGAGGGTATGGAGTCATTTGACCCCTGAGCCAAGGAGATAAGCAACAATGCAACCTTTAGAAGACATCTGAAGGCAAACCTGGATAGGGATGTTTTTTTTTTAAAAAAAATGTTTAATGTTTTCTTATGTTTTTATATATGTTGGAAGTCGCCCAGAGTGGGAGTCAATGTAGATCTTTTAGGACTGGTGTTGTATAGCAGTGTTCCCCAACCTTGGGCCTCCAACTGTTTTTGGACTACAACTCCCATCATCCCTCACTAGCAAGACCAGTGGTCAAGGATGATGGGAATTGTAGTCCAAAAACAGCTGGAGGCCCAAGGTTGGGGAACACTGTTGTATAGGATTACAGCTTAGACTTCGGCAGTGGCTTTGGGCTGACATCTCCTCCTATAAAATCTAGGCACATGCATGTCTGTAGGTACTCAATGACCACCCAGAAAACACATTGAAATGATGAACAAGTGATATCCAGCTGTGGCCGCTTACTGTGTTGTTCCCACCACCAACCTGCCTTTCTATGCAAACGGTGCCTGTTGACTTATACGTGCGTCAGAAGGCTAAGCTGAACTTGCTTTTAATGCTGCAGAGTTAAAAGTTTCCATGCAAGGAGTCATTTGAACTTCACCTTAATGGCGACGGCTAATGAGAGTGTAATTGTGCCTAACCTCCTACAAAGTGATTTCAAAATGGGGAGGAGGCCAGTTCTGCATTCGCTGCTGCGAACAAATCACAACATTCTGCTGGGCAGATAAAAAGCCTGCCAACCGCGTTGGAATATTCATGCGTTTAATTAGAGAAACCTTTATGACCCGCCTCCATTCCAGAGTTACGAGGAAGAGATTTATAAAGGCGGTGGAGAATATGAAATGTTACATGGCCTCCCTATTATTATTATTGTTGTTGTTATTTGCAATCAAATATAATAGGCGTTGAGTGTGTGTTTAGGCTTGGAAAGCCCCTTGGTGGGCAGGGTGTAAGTGTTGCTACATGCGGTAGCTTACAGCATAATATAGCATCCATGATGGCGAAATAGGGACTAATAAAGGAAAGGAAAGTAATGTTAATAAATCTGCATCAGATGTTACATGTAGCATGAGCAATGTCTTTGTTTCAGGTAGCGCAGTTTTAGCAATCACATTATTCATAATTTTAATTAAAGTGTGTTTTCTGCTGCTCAGGATTAATTCATTCCCTCCCTCCCCACTCTTTTTTTTTTTTTTTTGGCTCTGGCACATCATGCAGTTCAATCGCCATCGCTTCAGTGCTCTTTTACCCTTGTGGAAAGCAAGTAGGTGTTTTCGCAGAAGTCTTACTCCCACATTGCACTTACATTGACAGGTGTAAACAGAGCTGAAGAATTTCTCGTGTGAAATCTGCCTCTCCTCCCCCCCCCAAATAAAACCTTTGCCCCCCCCCAAAAAAAAATCAGAAGAAAGTAAAGGTAAGGCAGCATGCGTGCAAGATTTGACGAGATCCCATCATCCAACATCCCAGATACAAACATGGCCATGCATTCACATGTATCCCTAAGCCAAACCACGGTTTAGCATAAATGCACAAATGTGCTGATTCTCGGGCAGGAAATTGCAGCCGTTTTGCTCCTCCTTGCTCTTTTTAGTTTAGTGTGTGCAGCAGCCGAGGCAAGGTTCGGCTTAGCGTTTTGTCTGACCCCTAGATTGCCGTTTAAGCTCCTTCCTCTGTAACGACAATCTGTAGCCGTGGTTTGTTCTCGGGGGTCAAACGACACACTAAACTAAACCTTGGCACAAGCTGCTGGACAACGGTGAGCTAAAAGGACTGAGGGAGATCAAAGCTCATAGAAACTCCTTCTCCCCCAGGGACCAGCACATTCACACAGTCCCAGTATAAGCCACAGTTTGGCCTTCTGTGACATGCAAACCAGGCAGATGAGGGGATTCTATGCATTATGATGGAACCAAGAAGCAAGAAGCTTGCATCTTCCCTTGCAATGTCCAGTGCCTTTTGAGGGGCTTCCACATTGGGAACTATGATAGTGGTTAGTAGAACTGAATGTTGTAGCATAGTTGCCATAAGGCCCCTCTAAGTGAGAGCCAAAGTGGGAGGGTCTGCAGTAACCCAGGTGAGAGATGGGATGCGGTCCCTATACAGTGGTACCTCGGGTTACAGATGCTTCAGGTTACAGACTCCGGTAACCCAGAAATAGTACCTCAGGTTAAGAACTTTGCAATGTCTTTGCAACTTCTTAGCTGGAACTGCAATGGTTTGAACCTTCCCAGGAAAAGACGCCAAGTTTTTCACATTTTGAAGAGAGAACAATTGGACTTAATATGCCTACAAGAAACTCATGTGACCAGGATACATAGAAAATTACTTGTAAATAAGAGACTTGGACAGGAATTTATTTCATCAGATAAAGTCAAGAAAAGAGGCGTTGTGATTTATGCAAAAGAAAAACTGGCCCCAAAGATGATATTTAAAGATGAACAAGGAAGATACCTGGCAATTGAAATACAAGTTCAAGGAGAAAAATTTTTGATAGTTGGAATTTATGCACCAAATGAAGGGAAGGCCGAATTCTTCAAGAAGTTGCATGAGACTTTAATGGACTATCTTGATTACAAAGTAGTAATGATGGGAGACATGAACGATGTGGTCTCCACAAACATGGATAAGGCACAGAAACAAGTAATTTCCAAGGAAGGGAGACTACCAAAGACTTTCTTTGAAATGACTGAAACTATGGACCTAATTGATATTTGGAGAACAAGGCACCCTCTCGAGAGAGAGGGAACTTTTTTCTCTGAAGCAAAAATGACATGGACAAGAATTGACCAAATTTGGGTAACTAGTAGTATGGCGCCAAGGATAAAAAAAGTAGAAATCTGCCCAAAGACTTGCTCCGACCATAACGCCGTAAAGATGGAGATGAAATTAACAACAACTGGATCCTTTAGATGGAGAATGAATGACACCCTCTTTAGAGATGAAGAGATTTACAAGAAGGCCCAAAAAACATTGAAAGATTACTTTGAGATAAATTTGAGAACAGAAGTGGAAAAAAGAATAATTTGGGACGCAAGCAAGGCCGTGATGCGAGGTTTCCTAATACAACAGAACTTTATAAAGAGGAAAAAACAGAATGAGAGGAAAGAAATTTTTTTGGAAAAAATGAAAGAAGGTGAAAAGAAATTGAGGTCCAAACCAAAGTCTCATGAGATTTTGAGAGAAATAAAGCATTACCAGATGCAATACATGGAATTGATGAATCAAGAGATAGAATGGAAAATAAAGCAAATGAGACAAAAGACATTTGAATCAGCAGACAAATGTGGGAAACTTCTATCATGGCAACTGAAAAAGAGGCAAAAATTGAACACTGTGACAAGCTTAGAAATGGATGGAAAGATCATTTATAAACCAAACGAGATAAGTAATTGTTTCCAAAGTTTCTTTAGGAAATTATATGCACAAGGGCCAGTCAACGAACAGGAAATAGAAGAATTTATTAAGAAATATGGATTACCAAAAATTTCAGAGCAAAGTAAAATGATGTTGAATGAGAAAATAACAGGACAGGAAATAGAGGGTGCCATTCAGAATATGCAATTGGGGAAATCTCCAGGACCAGATGGTTTAACCGCTAAATATTACAAAGCGTTGAAGGAATGGCTAGTACAACCACTGAAGGAAGTTTGTAATGAAATCTTGGAGGGGGAAAAGGCACCTGAATCGTGGAAAGAAGCTTTTATTTCACTTATACCGAAAACTGAGACTGAAAAGAACCAGGTTAAAAACTACCGCCCTATATCACTACTTAATGTGGATTACAAAATTTTTGCAGACATTTTGGCAAAAAGACTGAAGAGAGTGTTGGTAGGGGAGATTCACAAGGACCAAACTGGCTTTCTTCCAGGGAGACATATGTCAGATAATGTGAGGAACATAATAGACATTTTGGAATTGTTAGAAGTGGACATTAATAGGAAGGCTGTTTTAATTTTTGTGGACGCGGAGAAAGCCTTTGACAATATTTGCTGGAGCTTTATGAAAAAGAATCTCCATGGGATGGGGGTAGGCCAAGGTTTTGAAAACGGTATAGGTGCAATATATTCAGAACAAAAAGCAAAGTTAATTGTAAATAATGTGGTTACGGAAGAAATACCTATAGAAAAAGGTACACGACAGGGATGCCCAATATCCCCTTTACTTTTTATATCAGTCCTGGAGGTTTTGCTAAATATGATCAGAGGGGACCAGTTGGTTAAAGGAGTTCAGGTCGGAGCCAGACATTACAAACTAAGGGCATTTGCAGATGACTTAGTATTGACATTGCAACAGCCAGATACTAGTACTAAAAGAGTATTAGAACTAATTGAGATATTTGGTCAAGTAGCAGGATTTAAACTGAACAAACAGAAAACGAAAGTGTTGGAGAAAAATCTAACAATTGCTGATAAAGAGAAGTTTCAGAGTGAAACAGGTTTAGTGACAACAAAAAAAGTTAAGTACCTGGGGGTAAACTTAACATCGAAGAATGTGAACTTATTTAAGGACAACTATGACAAATGTTGGACAGAAGTAAAGAAAGATCTAGAAATATGGTCAAGGTTGAGACTCTCCTTGTTAGGCCGAATTGCTGTTATTAAGATGAATGTATTGCCTAGAATGTTGTTTTTATTCCAGACGTTGCAGATTATGGACAAGATGGGCTGTTTCAAGAAGTGGCAGAAAGACATATCTAAATTTGTCTGGCAGGGCAAAAAGCCCAGAATAAAATTTAAGATTTTAACTGATGCAAAAGATAGAGGGGGGTTTGCCCTGCCGGACTTAAGACTCTACTATGAATCGGCAGCTTTCTGCTGGTTGAAACACTGGCTGCTTCTTGAGAATACAGACATTCTGGATCTGGAAGGGTTTGATAATAGATTTGGCTGGCATGCATATATATGGTATGACAAGGTAAAATTGCATAAAGGCTTTAAAAACCATATTGTTAGGAAAGCACTATACAATGTTTGGTTGAGGTATAAAGACTTACTGCAAAGTAAAACTCCCAGGTGGTTGTCACCATTGGAAGCAAAAGAGGTGAAAAAACTTAATATGGAATCTAAATGGCCAAAATATTGTGAAATTTTAGAACAAGATGGTGAAAAAGTGAAATTACAGAGTTAAGAGAAATTAAAGTCCAAAGTAAGAGACTGGTTGCATTACCTTCAGATAAACGAGGTATTTAAACAAGACAAGAAAATAGGCTTCCAGAGGGAGAGGTCAAAACTAGAAACAGAACTGTTAGAACCCAATACTAAGAACTTGTCAAGAATGTATAACTTGCTGTTGAAATGGAATACACAGGATGAAACGGTGAAATCAGCTATGATTAAATGGGCACAAGATATAGGCCATGAAATTATGTTTGCTGACTGGGAGCAGTTATGGACCACCGGTGTTAAATTCACGGCATGTAATGCCTTAAGAGAAAACATAATGAAAATGGTTTACAGGTGGTACATGACTCCAGTCAAGCTTGCAAAAATTTACCATTCGCCCAAATGCTGGAAATGTAATGAGACTGAAGGTACTTTTTACCACCTTTGGTGGACCTGCCCGAAGATTAAAGCCTTTTGGGAAATGATCTATAATGAAATCAAGAAAGTCCTTAAAAGGACTTTCCCTAAGAAACCTGAGGCTTTTCTCTTGGGCATGGTTGGCCAACTGGTGTCAAAGAAGGACAGGACGTTTTTTATGTATGCTACGACAGCAGCAAGAATTCTCTTAGCAAAGTATTGGAAGACACAAGAACTACCCACGCTGGAAGAATGGCAGACGAAGGTGATTGACTATATGGGACTGGCAGAGATGACCAGCAGAATCCGTGACCAGGGGAAAGAGACAGTGGAAGAGGACTGGAAGAAATTCAAAATATATCTTAAAAATTACTGTAAAATTGAGGAGTGCTAAGATGTTAAAGATTTGGGAAATAGAGAATTACAGCTGTAATTAATAAGTTAAAAAAGAACCTATACGAAGGTGAACTTGATAATTAGTTAATTGGAGGAGTTGCCGAAGAAAGGTAAAACAAGGATGCAGAAAAGGGGAGGTATGGGGAAGTCCGAGAAGCAAGGTTTATGAAAATAAGATTATGAAATTATATATGTTTATATGTTTGTATGTTTTTGTTTTGTGTATTGTTTGTTTTTATTATGTGTTTGGAAAATTAATAAAAATTTATTTTAAAAAAAAAAAAAGAACTTTGCTTCAGGATGAGAACAGAAATCATGCTTCGGCGGCATGGCAGCAGCAGGAGGCCCCATTAGCTAAAGTGGTACCTCAGGTTAAGAACAGTTTCAGGTTAAGAATGGGCCTCCAGAACGAATTAAGTTCTTAACCCGAGGTACCACTGTATGTTTGAAGACAGCGTCTTGCCTCCAAAATATTGGAAGTGATTGCAACTGGAGCATGAGGGTGCTTTGTATACTACTTTTTTCTGTGTTGGGCAGTTTAGTTTCAAGCTGTCAGATTAGGTTGTTTTATACAAACTTATATGAATTGATTTCTTTTTGGTATTTATTTATTGATGATATTATTTTCAATTGTTTCAAAACACACACACACACACACACACACACACACACACACACACACGCTATATTTAATTGCCCACATCATGTCTTGTGAGCCACTTTGGGCACAATTTTGTGGGAAAGTGGCATGCAAATTAACAGAGGATGACGACGACAATGGACATCTAGAAAACATCCATGCAAGGGGCTGTACAGGTAAGGTGTACACCTGAGTTCCAATCCAGGAAGTTTGGTTGGGGCTTTCTTTCCTTGCCTGCTCAAAAAATACCCCTTGTTCCCAGGTTGCCCCATCTCAAAAAGGATATCATAGAGCTGGAAAAGGAACAGAAACAGGACAACCCAAAGAATCAGGGAACTGGAGCACGCACACCCACCCACACCCATGAGGAAAGACTAAATAAGAATGTCTTCAACTTGGGCTGAAGGATATCTAATGTGGAGACCAACTAACTGTCTTCTGGGAGCCAAATCCATAAATGCTTGGTTGGCCTAAGTCAGGAAGCCAATGGATCTCTGGTTGAAATACAGCTCCTATTATCTTTGACTCCAAGCTGGCTGGGACAGATGGTAATTGATGCCCAGCCACATCCTTAACTTTCTCAGAGCAAGTGACTTTTGAAGAGGGAGAAGAAGAAATGACCTCACAAAGATGTTCTGGAAGGGAGTTCTAGACATAGGAAAGAGCAATCTTACCAGCTTCTGCTGTCCCCTGCCGCTAGCTTTCGCCACCCATGTGCCAATTTTGAAAGCAATGTTCATGCAGCAGCTGCACAGGCAGCCATAATTGAAGCACTATGGACATTCATTCTCTCTGTATTGCAGTTTCACAGAAGAATAGACAACCAGGCCTGAGAGGCAGACTTCCAAACTCCACCCATTGAGGCCACATCTGAGTCAAGACTTAAACACAAGTTTGCAATGACCTGTGCCATACTTTGAACCGACATACCTTAGCTAGCGTCTGCATGGGAAAAGGAAGTCACAAAGACATTCTGTCATTCACCTTCATTCACCACAGTGCCCCAATTATTTATAGTTTCTCTTTGTCCAGTCTTGACTTGAGGGCTCGTTCTATTTCTCCCTCTTTCAAATCGAGGTAAATAAACATAGAGGCAGTTTTGGTTCATTGTTCACCCCAGCATTTCCTTCCTCTGTTCCCTTCTGACTTTCCTCTTTCACAGCAACACTTCCTCAGGAAAATGAGCTGTTGTTCCAATATAGGGTCTCCCCTTAAACTACTCTGTTGTGTAAGTTTATTGTGCACAGAGGAAAACTGTTTCCTTTCGCGTCAACTTCTTTGCTTTCAACAATCAGTTTCATTATGGCTCTGTGTAATTAGCAATCAAGCTAGTATCTTTTATGGCCACAACTATATGGCCAACAACTGTAAATGGTGCATACTCTCCAACATTTCTCCAATGAAAATAGGGACGTCCCATTCCATATGGATAATTTTACTATTTATACCCCATACCTCATGCTAGGTTGCTGCAGCCACTCTGAGCAGCTTCCAACATATATAAAAACACTTAAAAAATTAAACATAAAAAACTTCCCTATACAGGATTGCCTTCAGATGGCTCAGGGGTCAGATAACTCCATACCCTCCAACATTTATCCAATGAAAACAGGGATATCCTACGGAAAAGTGGAACATTCCAGGATGAAATCAGAAACCAAGACGGTTTCCCTGGAAAATAGGGAGACTTGGAAGGTCTGCAACTGGATTCAGTGGGAGGTTTCCAATGCACTCATTCTGCGAGAGCAAGGATTTCTCCTTGCGCAATGACATTTTCCTCTCCTCTCCCTAACTCCCCCCAGCGTCAATGCCAAATCTGCTCTAGGAGGTTGGGGAAACTCTTAGAACCAATTTAGGGGACACAGGGAAAGGATTAAACAACAACAGCAACATTTAATAATTTAGACCCTGTCAAATTCTCTACTTCCCTTTCTTTGATATTTCTTTTATCTCTTCTCTCCCAAACCTCCATATTCTTTGTTTGCCTCTTTTCACTCTGCACTTTCTTGCACTTTACACTCCCAGGCACCCATTTCTTTTCATTTTCTTCATCGCACTCCTCCTTGGCCTTAGTTGGCTCCTTCTTCACACTACTTTTATCATGAGAAATTCACGTCCTCTCCTCCTGCTCCTTCTCATCTTCTGCCAAGCAATATTCTCTCATCTTATCCAGTCTCCTCCTTCCTGCCCTCCATATCTTTGACTTCCCCTTTCTGCCTATTCCTTCATCAAGCCCTCACAATAAAATTTCTGCTATTTGTACTTCATTACCTCCCTGACATTTCTTCTTCCACTTAACCAGATCCTCTTGCTTTTTCTTCCTTTTCTCCACTTTCTGCCTACAAGGTTGCTTATATTTCTTCAAAGGACTTACTTCTTGTCCTTTAGATTCAGTACTTTCATGATGCTTAGTGACCATGACCTCATCTATTCTTTACTCTCTTACCTATATCTTTTATATCTCTCTCTAATCTGGGGTTTTTGCCTGGTGCCAGGCATGTGTTATTGGGCACAATTCAAGGTGCTAACATTAATGCATAAATTATTCCCTTAAGAACTGACCCCTTTATTGCAATGCCTCTCCCCATATCAAGCAACCCACATATCAATTCAACCCTTTAGTGTTCCCTGTTCATCCTTTGGGTATTCTCGATGTCTGGGCAGCACAGGACCTCCATATACACTGCCCAGGCTTGTGCCCGGGGGAGGTGTGACTTCACCCCCGGAGGCACACTCCATTGCCTGTTGACATCCCTCTTCACTTCCTGGACCTCAGATGACCAGCACCACCCTCTGATCAGTCGGCTGCAGTTTTGGAGGAAATGAAAGGAATGCATAAATGCAATGCTATTTGAAATGGGAAGAGCAGAACTTGCAGAGTTAATTTCTAGACAGGTGAAACAGACTGTAGGTAAGGAAATAGCCAAAGCAATCTACAAAACAGCTAGAGCAATCCATACAAGCCACAACTGACCAGAATAGCTGTGCAATCGTGACTCGACCAGCTACCCCACTGCACTCAATTTTCTGAAGTCTGAAATAAAAGGATTTTGACCAGGGAAAACATGGGAGTAAGATATTTTGATTAAACATTTATGTGGGTGCACCGTAAAAAGTGTGTGAGCACAGCATAACTATTCCACAGCAAATGCCCAGTGTGGAAGCTGCTTTGTCTCACAATTAAAAACTCATACTTCTTGTCTTGCAGTCCCCTCTTTGTCTTCTATTTGATTTTTAAAAATGTTTTCCCCCAGGTTGTTACTGCATCCTCCCTTCTTTTACTCTCTATCTCTCTCATCTAATGCAAACCTTTCCTCTGTCTCTCCAATTCACTTCTCCTTTGGTCAGCCACCTTTAGGCAAGGCCTTTCATTTCCTATATTTACACCACACCTTGCACATGTTAGGTGCTTTTCAAAGAACTGTAGAGTTGGAAGGGGCCCTGACAATCACCTAGTCCAACCCCGTGCAATGCAGAAATATGCAACTGTCCCATACAGGGATTGAAACTGCAGGCTTGCTATATGTGTGTGTGTGTGTGTGTGTGTGCGCACATAACAAATTGCACAGGAAGCTGTGTTATATCAGGTCAGACCAGCTGTCCACCTAGCATAGTATCCTCTACTCTGCCTGGCAACAGTTCTTGGGGCTCTCCAGCTGAGATCTTTCTCATTACCTAATCCTTTTACAAAAGCAAAAACCGGGCTGATCATGAGGTTTTGCCATTGAGCTGTGGCCCCATTACAGTGAGGTGGTGGTACAATGCAAACAAAATTCACAATGCTTTTCGGAGTGATCTAACAGGACGTTCCCTCTTATCATATGCTTCCCCTTTTGCTTTCTAAGTCCTTCTGCACTGCTATTTCCCCATATTCTCAGCAGTGATCAAAGATAGCATGATCACTTGTAAGAAGCTTTGTAGTCTTCTGTTTATTCATTGGCTAACTGCTGTGCAAGGTGGCAGTCTTCATGTTCTCATTTCAACTATTGGTTTGGGGCGGGGCCGAGATTTGCAAAGAAATGCGCTGAATAACCAAAGACCTGTTTGTTCATTCTGGGTGCCATCTGCCTATTACATGTGTCCTATGGGAAGCAAAAAAGCAGAGACGTCACCTTGCCAACAAAGGTCTGTATAGTTAAAGCTATGGTTTTCCCAGTAGTAATGTATGGAAGTGAGAGCTGGACCACAAAGAAGGCTGATCGCCGAAGAATTGATGCTTTTGAATTATGGTGCTGGAGGAGACTCTTGAGAGTCCCATGGACTGCAAGAAGATCAAACCTATCCATTCTGAAGGAAATCAGCCCTGAGTGCTCACTGGAAGGACAGATCGTGAAGCTGAGGCTCCAGTACTTTGGCCACCTCATGAGAAGAGAAGACTTCCTGGAAAAGACCCTGATGTTGGGAAAGATGTAGGGCACAAGGAGAAGGGGACGACAGAGGACAAGATGGTTGGACAGTGTTCTCGAAGCTACCAGCATGAGTCTGACCAAACTGCGGGAGGCAGTGGAAGACAGGAGTGCCTGGCATGCTCTGGTCCATGGGGTCACGAAGAGTCGGACACAACTAAACGACTAAACAACAACAACATGGGAGTTCAGATGAATGTCTGCACATATTGGAAAACTGCATGGAAGGAGCTGTTGGGTCTATTTGGTACCTCCACCAAACACAGCTGCCACATACCTCCATCACCCAGATAGCCAATGGATATAGGAATAAATTCTTTCCATGTACAGGTGTATTAGGGAGGTAGAGCTCTTCCATGTGAGGAGGGACCTTGCCCGACTCCTCCTTGCATATAAACCATCCCAGACTTTGCGTTCATCATCTGAGGCCCTTCTTCATGTGCCTTCTCCATGTGAGGTCCGGGGGAGGGGGGGCAACACGAGAATGGGGCTGAAATATACTTGGAGTCAAGTGTGGATTTCATGCTCTTTATTCAGCTCATAGTAGTGAGGAATGAAAGTTTCCCCAAAATATCTGCTTTATATACATTATTTACACAATGGGCTGCACGTGATTGGCTAATTCCGGGATTCTCCTGTAGGCCAATCAGGTTGTGGATTCACTTCCACCTGGAGCTGGAATGGGTGGCTCCTGCGGACCAATCATACTGCTGCATTGTTCTAGGACTAATCAGACTGCTGCATTCTGAATCCTATTGTTCTAGGGCCAATCAGACTGCTGCATTTTGGATCCTATTCAACTCAGTACATAACAGGGGCCTTTGATGTAGTGGCTCCGCATTTATAGAACACTCTCCCTAGGGACGTTTGCCTGGTGCCTTCATTATATATATATATATTAGGTGCCAAGTGAAAACATTCCTCTTCAACCAGGCCTTTGGCTGATTAATATTCCACAGTCTTTTGAATGTGTTACTGTGGGAAGGGGGAGGGTATTGTTTTGCTGTTTGATTTTAATTATTTACTTGTGTTTTTATCTTGTACAGTGGTACCTCAGGCTACATACACTTCAGGTTACATACGCTTCAGGTTTCAGACTCCGCTAACCCAGAAATAGTACCTCGGGTTAAGAACTTTGCTTCAGGATGAGAACTGAAATCATGCTCTGGCAGCGTGGCAGTGGCAGCAGGAGGCCCCATTAGCTAAAGTGGTGCTTCAGGTTAAGAACAGTTTCAGGTTAAGAAGGGACCTCCGGAACGAATTAATTACTTAACCCAAGGTACCACTGTATTGTATTCTGTGAACCGCCCTGAGTTCTTATGATGAAGGGCAGTACAGTGCTACACTTGATCTTAGCCAAAAGGCTGAGAAGTGATGAAGGGCAGTACAGTGGTACCTCAGGTTACATACGCTTCAGGTTATACACTCTGCTAACCCAGAAATAGTGCTTCAGGTTAAGAACTTTGCTTCAGGATAAGAACAGACATCGGGCTCCGATGACGCAGTGGCAGCAGGAGGCTCCATTAGCCAAAGTGGTGCTTCAGGTTAAGAACAGTTTCAGGTTAAGAACGGACCTCCGGAACGAATTAAGTACTTAACCCGAGGTACCACTGTATATAAACAAAACAGTTGGAGAAGTTCTACCCACTTCAACAGCCACATCGAGAGTTGGTGGTCAACGGGACTAACCTCCATGATGGTGGGTGGGTGAGGCTAGATCCTGCGGCCCCCTCCACATATTCTTTCAACCCATGGAGAGGTCCACAGCATGACACAGGTCTGAATCCCAGACTGAATTTGGCTGATCTGCGGGTAGGGCGATCCGGGCTTGGGCTGAGTCAGGTCGGGGCTGCCCCAGATCATCCAAGGTCAAGTTGAGTCGCTCAGTGCAATCCAAAGCCTTTGGGGGCTGAGGTGCCAGGAGAGAATACTGCACAGATCTTCTTTCCCAGGATGCTTCCAACAGGGAAGATACATGACAAGTAGCACCCCACAGCGGAAGAAAACTTCCAAAAAATGGAAGGACTGATTTCAGAACAGGGCAAGTAACAGCCACCCCCAATTTGTCAACACTTTAACACCCGGAGACTTACGGCATCTGAACATGGAAGTTTCCCTTTTTTTCTGGCTATTGTAGTTAATAGCTATTGATTGACTTGCCCTCTGTGAATTTGTCTAACCCTTTTAAAAAGCCGTTTATGCTGGTGGTTATCACCACATCTTGACGCAGAGAATTCCCTAAGCTAATTATGCATTGTGGGGAAGAAGCACTTCCCTTCTTTTCTGGTTCTGAGCCCTCGTGCCAATCAATTTGATTGAGCGACCTATTTCTCAACAGATACTGGGAAGTGGGGAGAGAACTCAGAAAATTAGAGCTACCTTGGGCCCAGGAGAACACCCCAGCTTTGTTTCTGGGATTTCAAGATAACGTGCAGGGTATCGTGGCAGGAGCTACCCCGTCCAACAGCCTGCTTCAGGAGTTGCATGAAGGAAACGAAGTGCGTAGCAGCTGCGGAATCTACCCGAGCCGTAAATTCACAATCTTCCACATTTTCCCACTCTCCACCACCAGCAGCCAGTGATGTCGCATGGAGGTGGGAGCATGCAGTATGTTATAGGGTTGCCATATTTCAAAAAGTGAAAATCCGGAAACAAAAGTTGTTGAGCTAAGTCCCCCCCCCCTCTATTTTTTTTAGGAAAAGTGCTAGAAAAATTAACACTTCCGATATGGGCTGCCATATGCCCAGATTTTCCTGGACATGTTTAGCCACTTTTTGAAAATTCCTCCCAGATGCCATTTTCAACAAATTACGTTAATCCCAGCTATGTCCGGGAAATTCTGGCTGTATGGAAGCCCTAGTATATTGTAATGTCGCTGTTATGTATTCAGTGGTCTGTGTTTGCCTGAGCTTGAGTCTGGACTAAGGATTCTGAGCTCCTGTGTTCTGATTTGATACATGATATCCAATCACAGAACATTTCAGGATTTGGGCCTCTGCCATTGGCTCTTAAACTCTGAGTCATGATTCGCAGCTTGGAGGTTTAGACAGCCAATCACGTTGGGAGTGGGAGTGGCCCAGGCCTTCAGAAATGTATATAAGCAGTTGCTTTGCCTCTGTTGTCCAGTTCTGTTAGTTCGGTAAAGGTTCTTGCTGTTATCACTGCGTCTTGCCTTGTGGGAACCCACCTACGCTTCAGTCGCAACATGACACAAAGTCCTCTTGTTGTTAGCCGCTCTGAGCCCGGCTTCAGCTGCAGAGGGCAGGATATAAATTTTAAAAAAATATTATTATTATTAGGAAGGAAAGATCCGCCACAGCATTCAGGAATCCACCGCAGTCCACAGGTATCCAGGGGTAGCTTCCGCAACCATGCAGTGTGGGTTGTTGTGGGGATTAATTCAAGAGGAGACCCATGCTTGCCACCTCGAACTCCTTTGAGGAAATAATGGGATATAAATGCAATACAATGCCATTATAAATTGGATATCTTGCTAGGTACTGCTATTCTCTGGTGTCTATGTGTATATATAAGAAGTGATCCACATAGTTGGTAACATTTTTTGACTCTCCTGGAAGGGATGGGCTATTGGGGCTGCCACAACAAGCTCCTACACTATAAAATTTTACCACTGCCCCGCTGTTCACACCTATCAGCATGGCATTAATCTCTCGCTTTCTGGTTCTTCTCTGCTGCTGCTGCAAACGAACACAAACTATTAACCATGGCTGGGTTCCAAATAAGGGGAGAGCAGGGGAAAAGTTTTGGACAGTGAAAGGGATATGCAAATGTATTTAAAATAGATTATGCTAGCAGCGGAGAACAAATGCATTTTTATTATATTTCAAAATGGATAGCTTTAATCAAAAATGATAGTTCACACATCTGTTCTTTGAAGATAAGCCCGTCGTTATAAAAAAAAAAAAACTTTTAAGCTATGGCAAACTGACACGCACACACACCCATCTGAAAGTGTAACCCATCACTCGGAGTATTAGTCGTCCGGTTCCGTCAATGAGCTGCTAATTCTGAAGCATCAGGGCAAGTTATTTTATCCAGTCTAAAGGATGAAAGTGATGCCTGTTGATTATGCCAGAGTAAGGCGTTTTACATGTTAAATAACTTCTTAATTTTCTAAAAAGGCCTGCTTACTCCTCAATCCCTGCCTGCCTCTTTCAGCTGCCAACGTGGGTCCAAATGTCTGGCCTAGAAAGTCAGCTATCCATCATCCAGACATTTATTTCAAAACTGGAGGTGAAGCATATAAATTAAAGTCAGACAGCTTGAGAGGGAGAACGGGCCTTCTCTCAAAGTTAAGGGTGATGCATGAACTGGAATGGAGCTATCCTCTGAAATACACATTTCCCTGAATTTTGCAAGATGGTTTTCCAATCAAATAATGTCCACCAAAAATGCATAGACTAGGTAAAATCCATATACAGTGGTACCTCGAGTTACAAACGCCTCAGGTTACAAACGCTTCAGGTTACAAACTCCGCTAACCTGGAAGAGTTACCTCGAGTTGAGAACTTTGCCCAAGGATGAGAACGGAAATCGTGTGCCAGCGGCGCAGCGGCAGCAAGAGACCCCATTAGCGAAACCATGCTTCTAGTTAAGGACAGTTTCATGTTAAGAAACGACCTCCGGAACGAAATAAGTTCATAACTAGAGGTACCACTGTATCCATATACTAGTGAAAACAACATGCAAAAAAATGCACCATGTTTAGAGAAAGTGGCTTACAAAAATTTGCATATTGTGGTTTAAGAACAGCCCTGTTTATGAACGATTCAGGTTACAAACTTCCGCAAAACCAGACGTTTACCTCGGTCTATGAACTTTACCTCAGTTTAAGAACGGTAACCGAATGGTGGAAGGGCACCGGCGGTGGAAGACCTCGTTAGGGAAAGTGCACCTCGGTTTAAGAACGGTTTCAGTTTAAGAACTGACTTCTGAAACGGATTAAGTTCGTAAATCAAGGTACCACTGTATTAGGAGAAATGTATGCTAAAATGAAGTGATGCGGGTGGCGCTGTGGGTTAAGGCACAGAGCCTAGGACTTGCTGATCAGAAGGTTGCGGTTCGAATCCCTGCGACGGGGTGAGCTCCTGTTGCTTGGTCCCTGCTTCTGGAAGGAGTATGGAACCTCTATAAACTAATATATACGGTCTCTTATAAATTCCAGAGCTGCAGAGCCTTGCACCGGCCTTTCCTTTTGCACACCAAAACATATTGTTCCCATAATAATTAACTTCCTCTTGCTACTTGAAATAAGTAGTTCAAAGGAGTTCGTGGCACTTGGGACATTGCCTTAGGTTTGTCCAGCTTACCAGCCCGTCAGTGAAGATGTTAGCATCTCATTTAGGGATTTATGTCATTACTTCATTGTATACTGAAGGTGCAGATAACACAACAGGAATACCTGGGATACCTTGATAACAGAAACAGCTGAGTGAAGCAGTGATGCTGTAGCTTCAGGATAAAGACAACTGAAAAATAAATTAGTAAAAAAATAAAATAAATGTACACTCTGCCTCTCTGCAGTAGGAGTCCAAATAGGCATGGAAACCAATTTCCAGTAGTAATTGTAACTGCATGTCACAATAACTGGTCGTGTATCTTAGTGCACGCATGGATAATGTTCCAGATGTTGCTGTACTACAACTACAATAATCCCTCTGACCACTGGCAGTGCCGGATGAGACCAGGGTCGTCTTTAGCATATGCGCCACTGGGGTGCAAAGATCTGCCCATCACCCCAAATTAGCTTTTATTGAGCTTTTTTTTAGGGGGGTGAACTCAAGGTTGTTGACCTTTGTAACAACAACATGGTGGGAAAAATTGCTTTTGTTTCCTCACTCCTTGGGAATATTTGACGCTATGGAGTAACAGAGCGACGGAGGAGGGGAGTGGGGACTTTCGCTTCATTGCTTTCCACTGACGCCAATCGAGAGGGACAGTAGGTATACATTTGGCACCCCCCAGAATTCAGCGCCCAGGTGCCCCGCACCCCTTGCACCCCCAGGTAAAGATGGCCCTGGATGCAACTGATGAGAGTTGGAATCCACAACATCTGGTGGACCATAGGTTCTTCACCCTGGTATAGTGTAACGGTAATGCCTTATAATTTTACTTTAGTATTACATAGAGCAGGGGTAAGCAAACTTTTTCAGCAGGGGGCTGGTCCACTGTCCCTCAGACCTTGTGGGGGGGCGGACTATATTTTGGGAAAAAATATGAATGAATTCCTATGCCCCACAAATAACCCAGAGATGCATTTTAAATAAAAGCACACATTCTACTCATGTAAAAACACACTGATTCCCGGACTGTCCACGGGCTGGATTTAGAAGGTGATTGGGCCGTATCCGGCCCCTGGGCCTTAATTTGCCTACCCATGGCATAGAGCAGGCATGTCTAACCAGTAGATCATGATCTACCAGTAGATCTCCAGCTGATCCTGGTAGATTGTGGGACCCTTATCAATTGTGGGATTAAATAAAGTTTACCAAAAGTTAACAAATAAAAGTTGAAGAACTCTGGGCAATCCTACCCCAAAGCAGCTCAACAACTCTGGGCAATGCACCCACCCCACGCACGTTCCTCTTCCCTCCAATGCAAATGGGTAGATCACTGCCAGGTTTTGTTTTTTTTATACTGAGAGTAGATCACAGTCTCTTGGGAGTTGGACATGCCTGGCATAGAGGCTTCCTTTCTGGGTTGTTTTTTTTTTTTTAACACAACAGGAGTACCTGGGACTGGAGTGAAATTTATAACCCATCCCTTCTCTTATCAGTTCATCATCTAACAGCCATAATGATCTTCATCTAGGTTGCATCAGAAACAGGAGATGCAGGCATCTGTGGTACTGGAATCCCCAAAGCAAAAACCACAATGATATTAAAACAAAGAAAATGCTAATTCAGGGAAAAAGTTAGGGAAATATAAACCCAGGCATGGAAGAAATAAACACAGAAGAGCATGCTCATTAACACATGATGCATTGTAGATCTTAGATACTGGAGATTACAGTGGTACCCCGCAAGACGAATGCCTCGCAAGACGGAAAACCCGCAAGACGAAAGGGTTTTCTGTTTTGGAGGCGCTTCGCAAGACGAATTTCCCTATGGGCTTGCATCGCAAGACGAAAGCCCATAGGGAAATGCTGGCGGTCGGGAGCAAAGACTTTCGCCCACAGCCGGCCTTCAGAAGAGGACCTCTTCTGAAGGCCGGCGGGGGGCAAAAGTCTTTGCTCCCCCCCCCCGCCTGCCTTCCCCCCGCCTGCCGGGGGCGATCTTAAAATGCTGGCGGGCGGGAGCGAAGCGTTCGCTGCCGACCCCCAGCATTTTAAAATCTCCAAGGGACAGCAGAGAAGTCTCTGTCCCGGGGAGGTTTTAAAATGCTGGGGGTCGGGAGAAGCGCTCCCGACCCCTAGCATTTTAAAACCTCCCCGGGACACGGGGAGATTTTAAAATGCTGGGGGTCGGCAGCGCTTCGCTCCCGACCCCCAGCATTTTAAAACGCTGTTCCGAAGGGGGGGGTGGGGACACCTGCCCCAGCCGCCCCACTTCGGAAAGCTGTTCCG
The DNA here is from genome assembly GCF_964188315.1 of Podarcis muralis. NCBI lineage: Eukaryota > Metazoa > Chordata > Lepidosauria > Squamata > Lacertidae > Podarcis > Podarcis muralis. The sequence goes on along the minus strand of NC_135659.1, from coordinate 87,651,584 downwards.
AAGCGGGGAGGGAGGGCGGGGACACCTGCCCCAGCCGCCCCACTTCGGAAAGCTGTTCCGAAGCGGGGAGGGGGGGCGGGGACATCTGCAACAGCCGCCCCACTACGGAAAGCTGTTCCGAAGCGGGGAGGGGGGGCGGGGACATCTGCCCCAGCCGCCCCACTTCGGAAAGCTGTTCCGAAGCGGGGAGGGGGGGCGGGGACATCTGCCCCAGCCGCCCCACTTCGGAAAGCTGTTCCGAAGCGGGGAGGGGGGGCGGGGACATCTGCCCCAGCCGCCCCACTTCGGAAAGCTGTTCCGAAGCGGGGAGGGGGGGCGGGGACATCTGCCCCAGCCGCCCCACTTCGGAAAGCTGTTCCGAAGCGGGGAGGGGGGGCGGGGACATCTGCCCCAGCCGCCCCACTTCGGAAAGCTGTTCCGAAGCGGGGAGGGGGGGCGGGGACATCTGCCCCAGCCGCCCCACTTCGGAAAGCTGTTCCGAAGTGGGGAGGGGGGGCGGGGACATCTGCCCCAGCTGCCCCACTTCGGAAAGCTGTTCCGAAGCGGGGAGGGGGGGCGGGGACATCTGCCCCAGCCGCCCCACTTCGGAAAGCTGTTCCGAAGCGGGGAGGGGGGGCGGGGACATCTGCCCCAGCCGCCCCACTTCGGAAAGCTGTTCCGAAGTGGGGAGGGGGGGCGGGGACATCTGCCCCAGCCGCCCCACTTCGGAAAGCTGTTCCGAAGTGGGGAGGGGGGGCGGGGACACCTGCCCCAGCCGCCCCACTTCGGAAAGCTGTTCCGAAGTGGGGAGGGGGGGCGGGGACATCTGCCCCAGCCGCCCCACTTCGGAAAGCTGTTCCGAAGCGGGGCGGGGGCGGGAACACCTTCTGAAGGCGGGCGGGGGGGGAAGTCTTTGTCCCCCCTGCCTGCCTTCCCAGGGGCTTTTAAATCGCCTCGGACAGCGGAGAGGTCCTCCGCTGTCCCGGGGTTTTTTAAAATGCTGGGGGTGGGAAGAAAAGCCCTTGTCCCCCCCCCCCAGCCTTCAGAAGAGGTCCGGGGACAGACAGACTTTCAAGGAAGCTGGCAAATAAGAAAACACCCAATTTGCAGCATTGCACAATCATGAAAAGTAAAAGAGGAAAAACATAAATGTTGTTTTTTTGAGTCAGAGGGTGTAATCAAACCTCTGAATATTTTTTTTGGGGGGGGGGGGAGGACTGAAGGTGCCCAGAGCTGGTCCATCCACGATACCAGGTGAGGCAACCATCTCAATTGGCAGGATCCGCAGGGGCAGCAGATCCCGTTGTTGATCTTTCTCCCCTCTCCTCCCTTGTTCCTGATATGGATCATCCCTCACCCCTTCTTCCCCGGTGGGAAAGGGCTGTGGCATTTTGGAGTCCATCTCAGGTGCCAAAATGCATTGGGATGGCCCTGAAGGTGCCCGTGTATAAATCACCCTGAAAACATAGTTGAAAGATTGTATTCCATTTAAAAAACAATCGAAGGGTGATATCTGATTGTGGTGTCCTGCTTGTGCAATGGACGTCTCCCTGTCCAAATGGCACTTGCCCTTCCTTGCCTACAGACCTTGTGAACACCCAAAATCTGCCCTCTAGGACTAGGAGACACACACACCCCACAGCACATTGGGGGTGCAGGGCGGAGAGGAAGAAGGGAGATTCCATTGCATTCACTGACATGATGTTGGATCTCACCCAATAAAACAAAACATTCTGTGTGCAGCTGATAGTCACCACATCCAACTTGTGTTGCATTCAAACAACACAGGAATTGCAAAATATCCATCAACACACATTCTGAATTGAGTTAGTGGGAAATTTGACCCTGTACAAATAGTAGATTTTTGTGAAGGGTTATAGCATCAACCTAATCTCTCAGATTTCTATTGTCAGTGGGTCTTCAATTGCCAAAGGACGGCTGTACTTGTGACCAGGAAAATCATTTTAACACCTGTTTCAACTCTGTGGGTTACTTATTTGCTTGCCTTGCAAAGGAGGAGGCTTCTCATTTTATGACTGACATTTTAACTGTACAGTGTGGGTATATTATGTCTGATTAGGGAATCAGGCATAATATCCCTTGCATATTAATGGAAACTTTGCCAAATGTGCTAATGAAAGCAGGACAAATTATTGGTATTCACAATTTGTGTCTGCATGTGTGCTCTGTGATGTTGTTATACAATAATGTAATTCTGCAAGCTATACAATGGCCCTGTCAGTCATAAGTCACAAAGGTGGTAATTAGTTTTATATCCTGTCAGCAACTGCCACACTTTTGCTACTGCAAACATTTGCGTTGTATTTCCACTAATACCACTGAAGGGAGACAAAATGGCATCAAGGTTTGGAAATTTAAATGCATGGGTTGTGATATAAAGGTTTTATCACGATAAAATGCATTATGCAAAACTTTGCACTAGATCAGACAGACAGCTAGGCCATATTCATTTCACAAGTTAATCTGGAGCCCAGTGGCCCTTTCAATTTTTAATCAAAGTGTGTCCTGATGGTTTACTGCCTGAAGGACACGAGTACACCACTTTGGTTACCAAAGTGGATTCTGTTTCATGGCAAGTTGTATTTGAATAAGATGAGAGCAGTATTCACAATTCCATTCCCACAACCTGCCATCATGTACCTTCAGAGGAATAAAAATAGGACTGGCATGGTAGATGACAGATTAATGCGTGCCAATTTGTTTACCCATTTATGTCACACGGGGATCCTTGGACGACGTAATATTGAATCTGCTAATATGAAGGATAAAAGACCACTGTGGGTTTTGGGTTTTTTTAATGAAGCAGCAGAGGATTGATTGATTTGCTGTTTGTGGTTTCTATTTCTCCACTTCGTGGCTCTGTGTTTGTCTCCCCACAGAGACAAACCACTCAAGGAATTCACCTGTTCCGTAAATACTTCAGGCAACCTTCTAAAATGTGCAGTGTAAATTTAATCGCAGCCAAATTGTATAAAGGATGTCACACGGGAGAAGGGCAGACCCCAAAGGTGGCACGATATAATGATCAAATTCTACTTCAGTTAGCACACGTGGTTAACTTCATAAGAATTATTACCTCTGACAACTTTCCATGCATTGCTTAGCTAAAGGGTGACTGCAGAATGACCAGCCCCTGAAGGAATTAGCACAAGGACAAATTTAGGTGATTACTCTACTAGTGAAATGGTGTGTAAAGCTAGCAGGAGTCCTACTCAGGTGTTTAGTCTTCATGCAATTCAGATCTCATAGAGAGAGACAGCCATCCATGTGCTGGGGGAACGTCTGAAGGTCTGATGCTTGCCAAACGTGTCAAAGCTGGAAGGAAATATGCTTGCTCTGGGTTCCAGCTCACAAATGCTGCCAGGCTTCTCCAGACCTCCTCCGAAGACATGAGACAGTGTGGGGGCAAGAGAGTGGTGGGCAATGTGATGGCCGTGCTAGTGCATGTGGCCCCACATTGTCTCCCCATACATTCTGAATCATGTGCAGTCTAACCCTCAAATACAGGTAAAGAGATGGAGTAATAAGAAATGTTGCACGTGGAAGAAAGTGGCTGCAATAACACCCTGGAACCTGGGGGGAGCTTTCCTTCAAAGAAGATGCGGGCTGCTGCTCTTGGCATTCTCAACCAAGAAATTCTGGGACAAGGCAATGATCAGAATTGCCCAGACATATAAAGTTAGCATTCGCAATTTGTTTGTATTTGTTTATCCCAGCCGTTTGGAAATTAAATTTGGGTGGTGCAGTGCCAGAAGGAGTGGCTAAGGAAAGTGGTCCCTGTGGCAAAATGGTTGACTCTTCAACAGTAGAAATGTGAGAGAGTATCCCACGTAGACTAAGAGGTTTGTGTGGCATATCCTGGTTTTAATATAGGAGAACTGTTGGTGAGAATTTCAGGGAGAGGGGTCAGAGCCCATGCTTTGTATGAAGGTTCACTTCACAGCACCACCACTGCCAAAAGGTCAGGTAGCAAGTGATGCAGAAGGGCCCTGCTTGGCATCCTTGGTTAGATGGGCAAATAGCTTGGCCTGGGATGTGGCAGCTTTTGAAATTCTCTATGGTGTGGCTGAACTTTCTTGAATTGCACCGTTTGTCAAAAGACAGCGGGCACATATCCTCAGGTCCATAATAGCACTGGAATGGTGAAGGCGAAGAGTCTTGGAATACTTAAGGTAAAGGGGACCCTGACCATTAGGTCCAGTCGTGGCCAACTCTGGGGTTGCGGCACTCATCTCGCTTTACTGGCTGAGGGAGCCGGCGTACAGCTTCTGGGTCATGTGGCATGACTGAGCCACTTCTGGTGAACCAGAGCAGCGCACGGAAACGCCATTTACCTTCCCGCTAGAGTGGTACCTATTTATCTACTTGCACTTTGACGTGCTTTCGGACTGCTAGGTTGGCAGGAGCAGGGACTGAGCAATGGGAGCTCACTCCATCGCGGGGATTCAAACCGCCGACCTTCTGATTGGCAAGTCCTAGGCTCTGTGGTTTAACCCACAGCGCCACCTGCGTCCCTCTGGGAATACTTAATACCCAGAAAATACTGGATGAGAATACATGATATCCATTGAAGATTATAGATTCTTCAAATCTGAAAGATAATTCAGTGAACAAGATAAAAAAAACACACCACATACCATAACAGCCTAGAAAACATGGAAAAACCCATAGTTTTCTGTTTTGTATGTAGGACACTCTGGGAGAAATGGTTGGGTTGTTAGCCTAGAAAACATGGAAAAAACCCATAGTTTTCTGTTTCGTATGTAGGACACTCTGGGGGAAATGGTTGGGTTCTTAGCTTTTTCATGACATCAACAGCCAAGGGCAGTTCAGATGTGCTCTCTTGTAGTCCAAACCATGACACACACAAAGACCCATTTGGACTCCATTGCCCAACCATTTTTTAAGGTGCTGACAGACAATTCCAATTGAAAGTTTGGTATTCTTAACAGTAGTCACATTAGGTCAGTTTCCTCCCTTCATAAATGCTTCCTTTGCTGAAAATAGCTGTGTTTGCAAGAGCCAAGGGATTGGCGGTATTTAAGAAGCCTAAAATTGTGTTGATTCATGGGCTTTCATTCCCACTTTCGATGGCTGTCTTTTGATAGACACAACCTCAATGAACGCCCTTCTGCAGTTTCCGACGGATGACCTAGAAAGACCACCCAGTGTTCCACTCTTCAGAATGAAGGACTCAGTCACCATCATGTCTCTGGAAAAGTAAGAGGAATAACATCAGTTGACCCTGAAGTATTCAGTGAGAGGTGTGCTGTGGTCTTCCATCTACTAGGCGCAAAGTTCAAGAGACGCGCCACCCAAAACCATGGACTGGAAAATCTTTCAGATGGAGGGAAATGGTGGACATGAATAGGAAAATTACATTTCTCACTGTCTTTAGAGCACTTCAGAGGCATTATATATCCCAGGATTCTAATACATATGCTTGAAATAACTGGACTTGGCTGATGAATTTACAGTCTAAGGGTACTTGGATCTGGCCAACAGCCCATCTAGTCCAGCACCCTGTTCTCAAAGTGCCCAACCTGATGCCTGTGGGAAACCAGTGAGCAGAACATGAGCACAAGAGCACTCTCCCCCTTGTGGTTTTCCTGAAACTGGTATTCGGAAGCACTGCTTGGGGCAGAGCATGGCAATCATGGCCAAAAGCGGGCGATAGTCTTCTCCAACCAGCACACCCTGACATCCCAAGGATTTCTGCTTGCGGAAAGGAACATTCCACTCTCTCCTCCTCCTGTGTGCACCAGAGGCCCTCCTCATATCCACTGGATTTGTCCAGCGGGTTGTTCAATTTAGCTCCATGGGTTTACCTGCCCTGTGCCTGGCTTCACAAGGCATCAAGTGACCATGGTTCAGGGGAAAGATGTTGTGGGCCAAACAGAGAAGCCTGGCAGGCCTAATTAGGACTGCAGGCTTGGCCTTCTCCACCACTGCTTTTACTTGAACAATGAGTGCAAGACCGAACCCTGTACACCAGTGGTTGCGAACCTATGGCACGTGTGGAAAGGTAGGATATAAACGTAATAAGTCAGAGATACATAGCTACAGTGTCCTGGTTTTGCTGTCTGCATATTGTTCCACAAAGCTGAGGTGAGTACTGAGTTCAAGTACTGGGCAAGAGAAAATAGTATGGGGTGGTTTCTCATGCCTTTCTTTACCCCTTAAAACAAGGCTGGGGGACCTGTTGCCCTCAGGAAGCTGTTGGGCTCCCATCATCCCTAACCATTGCCCATTGCTGGCTGGGGCTGATGGGAGCTGAACTCCAAAAAAAATCTGGAGGGCCACAGGTTCTCCACCTCAATTAAGCCAAATAATTAAACTGAACAGGAATTTTAAGGAGAGGAACAGATGTATTATGTTAGCATTTTTGAGAGGCTCGCTCCAGAGCTTTAAAAGAGTCTTGCTGCGGAGTTCTTGTTATTGAATCGGCAGGATGGAGGGGCTCCATCTCTCTCGCTGTGGAAAAAAGTCTCATTTGTGCACCGGTCCAAGAAAGAGGGAGGGATGGAATCAATTACTAACCATATCAGCCCTTTTAAGTTTAAACACAAGAACTTGCAAAGACTCACATGAAATCTCACTAGCAATATAAATAGGATCCGTGCCAAACATAGCACCAGAAGTATTCAATAATAAAATACAGCTGTCTCCATTGGCATTTGCCCATGAAAGTTTTGTCTTCTTTTTCTTTTTTTGTAATGGTTAAAAGTGCTGACAAAGAGAAATCTGGGAAACGAAAACATTTATTTTCCAGGGGAGGGAGGTTTCTGTGAACTGCAACCTAAATATTCACTTAACATCTGAACATTCCATAAAAAATAATTTACAACATAATTTCTTCTTAGAAGTGCATTTCGGCAGAGGGCTTTTCAAAGGCTTTGGCTGAGCTTGGAGGTGCTAAGAGCTTTGCCTTTGAATTCTGTAATTCTTAATTACTAAAATGCTTTATATGCTCTTTGCTGGGAGTTTTAGCAGAGCACATCAAAGGAACCATCTCTTGCCTTTACCTAAAGGCTCAATATGTCAGGGAGTCCAGAAACAGAGGGCTGTTTCTTGGCAGAAAGAAGCCCATATTCACGAAGCTTCTTTTAGGTGGTGCCTAGACTGTAGCTCCAGTCTAGGAAGAAGCCAGAGGAAGGGGTACATGGAATGAAGTACGTTGACTACAGGAATGATTTAGTTCCAGTGGGATCCATACAGTCTGCTCTCCTAGATTAGCTCCATGCAGTGCTATAGAGATGCCAGAACTCAGGAAGAGGTGCCAGAACTCACAATAAACACCTCCCTCATTCTCTTAGAATGGCAATGTTGGCCAACTGAGGGGTGCCAGAACTGAATTCTGGTGAGTTCCAGCTGGAAAAAAAAGCCCTAGGTACATGGAAGTGAAAGCACAATAATTTGATTACCAGCAGCATAGAACAGTTCCTCTCCTGTTCCCTTTTATCTATTTTTCAACAATGGGAACTTTGTTGTGTTTCTCTGACTGCTGTCAACCACAGTTTAGTGATACATTTAAACTTCAAGCTGTGGTTAATCTTAACAATGGTTTGTTGAAACATGCCTGCTTCATAAACCAAGGTTTGAAGCTGGTTTGTTTCAGTAAAACATAGTTAAAGGTAAAGGGACCCCTGACCATTAGGTCCAGTCGTGACTGACTCTGGGGTTGCGGCGCTCATCTCGCTTTATTGGCCGAGGGAGCCGACATACAGCTTCCGGGTCATGTGGCCAGCATGACTAAGCCGCTTCTGGCGAACCAGGGCAGCGCACGGAAATGCCGGTTACCTTCCCGCCGGAGTGGTACCTATTTATCTACTTGCACTTTGATGTGTTTTCGAACTGCTAGGTTGGCAGGAGCAGGGACTGAGCAATGGGAGCTCACCCCATCGCGGGGATTCGAACCGCCGACCTTCTGATCGGCAAGTCTGTGGTTTAACCCACAGCGCCACCCACGTCCCAAAACATAGTTAGGACTAGTTTAAAGAAGAACTGAAAACATCTAATCTCCTCCTCATGGCTGCAGTGGAGCAAGAGAAGGGACCAAACCCAAGCCTGGAGTCATTGACATAGCAATAAGCATGTCTGAATGATTCCTGCTTTTTTTTTAATGGTGCCAGCTAACAGAGAGGAGCAGTTTCAACCTATGCCAGAAACAGACAATGAACAAAGGGCAAAAACAGTGAGCAAAGATTGGCCTTCATGTACATCAAACCCAGATTTTGGGATCAAAAAAGACCAGTTCTAGGTGAAACTTTCAACTCAGCCTTACACTAAACTTTAGCAATCACACTTCACAAAGGGCAGTCCAAGGTCAACTCTCTTTAATACATTTAAGCTGATGAATTAAACGGCCTCGGTCCTGTATACCTGTAGGAGCGTCTCCACCCCCATCGTTCAGCCCAGACACTGAGGTCCAGTGCTGAGGGCCTTCTAGTGGTTCCCTCATTGCAAGAAGTGAGGTTACAGGGAACCAGACAGAGGGCCTTCTCGGTACTGGCGCCTGCCCTGTGGAACGCCCTCCCTTTAGATGTGGAAGAAATCAGCAGCTATCTTATCTTTAAGAGACATCTGAAGGCAGCCCTGTTTAGGGGAGTTTTTAATATTTAATGCTGTATTGTTTTTAACACTTGATTGGGAGCTGCCCAGAGTGGCTGGGGAAACTCATTTAGATGGGTGGGGTATAAATAATAATAATAATAATAATAATAATAATAATAATAATAATAATAATAATAATAGTTGTTGTTGTTGTTGTTGTTGTTGTTGTTGTTGTTGTTGTTGTCGTCTAGTTCAGGGGGGGATGTCTGCCACCATGATATCCCCTCATCTGTGCATTTGCAACTCATGCTATTATCCTTCCTTGTATTAGTTACCGTTTGGAACTGTAAACCAGTTTGCCTGAAATTACCAAAATATGGACATTCACTCTGTCCTATATGATCATGTGAACAGGTGGTGTGTGGTCAGTGGAGCAGGGGGACTAGGCTGGTCCCCTAAATGTTCTCAGTAAATTGGAGTATTAAAGTATTAAAGCCTGGTGCCTCCTTCCCAAAGCCCAGGAAGCTTCTGTCCAGCTTAGGGAGGAAGACGTGATGCTCGCATGCACAATGTTGGTGCCTGCCCCTCACCCCCACCCCAAATCCCATTGCAAGCCAGTACCTCTGGCCCTAACTGTTCCCCTACGAAAAATTTCACTGCACGCCACTGAACATGGCTGGTGCCTTTCCCTTTTCACGGTCATTCTTTAAATGTTTGAAGAACAGCCAACTCTCCAAAAACACCTGAATGATTTTTAGTCCCCCCCCCCCCCCAGTTTTATTGGTTTCTGATTCAGAAAAATAACGTGGGTGGCCCCTGGGCTTCTGTTACATAGAGAATTTGACCCGCAACCCCATTTGAATTTGAGGCCCTTGTTTTAAGGTGAAACCTGAGGTTCTGTAGGGGCAACTTTTCTCTTCCAGTGATACATAGATGGAGCAAATCTACACCCCAAATCTCCCTGGGCTCTATACATAACAGGGTTTGTGCCCCTGGTGGAGAAAGGGCAAATGTCTTTAATGCATCTCTTCTCCTGAAACCCCTCCCCCCTTTTAATAAATAAATAAATGAACTTTTCACTTTAAGTCCTTTCCATGGGTGGTGGTGGAGAAACAGGCCAATGAAAGTGGTTATTTAAAAATACAGGGAAAAGACGAATCAAAACTTCCTTATCCTCATCTCTTGTTATAGCTCTGTCTTTAAAGCCCTCCATATAAAATTTATAACGGTTCATAAGAATTAATTAGTTTTCCAGACTTATGATGATAATGGGGAAATGTAACCCTTGCTCTTCACATGGCCTCAAATGGCATCACACAGCAGTTTTGTTAATGCCGACAGAAAGCCCTTTAAACCAGGGGGCTATTTAAGTGCCTTGATTCCCCGACTTGTAAAAGAAACAAAAGCCAGCTGTAAAAGACTCTTCATATTTAAAATTATAGCCAGTCAGAGTCCTCCTTTTTAAAATACTGCTTAGCCGTAAAAACCAGCTTAAAAATTATATGATCAGTCTCAGAACTGCTGCCATCAACACTTCTCCTTGTCAAGACCTTTGCTGCTTAAGCGTTGACCGGATCCATAGAGGAAGTTAAAACGGCGACTTCTTTTGGTTGAGCCATTTTCTGATTGCACATTGTGTCTCTCTGTGTGTGATATTGGATGGTGTGCCTGCCATGGGTTCCAGACACACAAACAGCATGTCAAATGTGCAAAATGTGAACTGAAACAGTATCATCTGTTCGGACTGGCAGCCCCTTAATTGTCTGAGGGAGATTTTTCTAGGGTTGAACCTCCTCCAGGGAATACATTTTGACACATCCATAGGGCTTGAGGGCAAAAAGATGGTTAAGCATACTCAACTTGTTATGTACTGAGTTAAATAGGATCCAAAATGCATCAGTCTGATTGGTCCTAGAACAATAGGATCCAAAATGCAGCAGTCTGATTTGTCCTAGAACAATGCAGCAGTATGATTGGTCTGCAGGAGCCACCCAATCCAGCTCCTGATTGGCCTACAGGAGAATTCCTGAATTAGCCAATCATGTGCAGCCCATTGTGTAAATAATGTATATAAGGCAGATACTTTGGGGGAACTTTCATTCCTCCTCACCACTATGAGCTGAATAAAGAGCATGAAATCAACTCTCAACCCCGAGTATATTTCACAACTCCTTCAACCATTCCTCATAAGGCATGGACCCTTCAGTTGGGATGAATCAGAAGGGTAGTTTTAGTCTGGGCCAGCCCGATGCATTTTGGCACCTGAGGCGAACCACAAAATGGCATTCCCCCCAACACACACCATGAAAGAAATGGCGGGTTGAAGCTCTACATCAGGAACAAGGGAGGGAATAAAGATCAACATCAGGAACAGGGCAGGGAGTGAAGATCTAGAACAGGATTTTCATCAAGAAGAAGCAGGGAGTCAAATCAGCCTCAATCGGTGGTTGAACTGGGAATCAAAGGCATTGTGGAGGGAGAGACGTCCTCTCTGAACCTTGTTGGGAGACAGCAGAGCTGAGAGGACCTCAGAGGGCACCCCCCATCATTTCCTTCCTGGCAACTGGGAGGATATTCGCCAAGAGGCCACTGTAGAGGCAGAAAGGGGGTGTTGCCAAGGAGGCGGCAGATCCAGCCTCCAAGGGACATGTTGCAGTCATGGCTGGCACCACGGCAATGGTGACAGGCAATGTATTCCTGGCAGGCCAGATCTGCTCCTCCTGTGAATCTTGCTGCCCAAGGCGGTCGCCTCACTTTACCTTATGGGCAGGCTGGCCCTGGTTTCAGTGGTTTTCCTGCAAGGGCAATATTTAGAGTTTTGGAATGGTTAAAAAAAAAAAAAAGATGTTGACTCTCCACTAGTGTTTTGTGGACAATTTGTCTGAAAATTGCAGACACATTAGGTAAGAAACCGGCCAAATTGCAGGCAGGGGCTTTTGTGCTGGGCACCTTCAAAGCTGATTGTGGAGGGAGGTCTAAAAGGGATTGGCTTTCTGCCCTGTGGTTTTGCTTGTGAGCACCAAAGCACTGGCATTAGGTGGGTGCGCCTGGGTGGGACTGCACACAGAGCGGTGAGCATTTGCTTTGATTTGAGAGCAGGTTGGCACGAGCGTTGGAAGATTCCATCTTGTGGGCCTGTCTCCACACCAGATCCTGCGACAGCTTCTAGAGAAGCAAGCCTGAGAGGGAGAGGGGGAGCTTTCGTTCTGCTCTGCATCCCCATGGCCTTTCCTTCCTGACTACGCAGCTCCTCCTGCTGCCTCTTCCCCAAACAAAAGAGTCTGTCGCTGTTTGTGCAGGTGCTGGTGGTGCGTCGCCCTGGAACTTTCCCCTGCCCAGCTGCTTCCTGCAATGCAGGCAGGTGGCATAGCTGGGTTCCGCTGCCAACTCAGAGTGATGAAAAGCCGCACACATACAAGCACACACAAAGACACTAAGAATCCGGTAATATAAGGCAGCTCACGGCTGAATAAAATCACTCCAGAGACAGACCACTGGTCTTATAGCCAGCTCCTCAGACCAGAACCATGCTAATGGGTAATAGGAGAAGGGGTGCAGAAATCCACCCTAATAATAATCAGAAAGCAACACAAGACCCAAAACACAAACAACAACAAGATGAAGTCAATGAGGGGGTAGGGAGAGAGAAATCTGTAGAATTTGAAAGGAAAGCATGAGTAAATGGAGACACTGGGTTGCACTTAAGTACAGTCGTACCTCGTTTTGTGTCCGGGATCCGTTCTGGAGCCCCGGATGCTAGCCGAAAAGGACACTGGGCAAAGCGCTGCGTCTGTGCACAGAGCGGTTTGTGCTTCTGCGCATGCGCGAAGAACAATTTAGCACTTCTGCGCATGCGGAAGCGGCAAACCTGGAAGTAACCCGTTCCAGTACTTCCGGGTTTGCTACGGATGTTCGCCGGAATGGACGCTAGGCGAGGCGGATGTTCGCGGAGGTTTTATTGTACAAAAAGAGCCTTACCCCAACTGTTTCATCAGGATTCCCTACTCCCAAGAGATAGAATTTGCCAAAGACTAAGCCTACTTATTTACTTCCCTCCCTAAATTACTGGAATCGAGGTGTCTGGGTGAAATCAATACAAGCTACAGTGGTACCTCGGGTTACATACGCTTCAGGTTACATATGCTTCAGGTTACAGACTCCGCTAACCCAGAAATAGTACCTCGGGTTAAGAACTTTGCTTCAGGATGAGAACAGAAATTGTGCTCCAACGGCGCGGCGGCAGCAGGAGGCCCCATTAGCTAAAGTGGTGCTTCAGGTTAAGAACAGTTTCAGGTTAAGTACGGACCTCTGGAACGAATTAAGTACTTAACCCGAGGTACCACTGTACACTGGTTTGTCACAATGGAGCTCTTCCTCCTCCCTCTGGTCTATGCTCTCCCTCCCCCCACACTGGCATTTTCCTTATATGGTGGTCTTAATGTCTCTGTTAGTTTTGCTTTTAGCAGACACATGTCTGCAGCAGTTTTTTGACAACTGAATTGATGAGATGCCATAAAGCGCTTGAGGGGTTTCCAAATTTGGTTCAGGTCACCTGCAGATCCTGCTTCACCTTGGGCAATCCCAGAATCCCTCTGAAGCTCCTTACTTTGAATCAGGCTTCTAGCTTCGTCTGAATCTGCTGCACATCCCTAATTTTAGCTGTAATTCCATTTACTTCTGTGAATCTGCATATTTGCATTTTAATATGTATTTAAATGTGTACTTTCCCGCAAAGTATGTATTTCAGTGTGTATTTTGATACATTGACACTGTGTCAGAACATTCAGAGAAATACGAAACCACTAAGCTGAAAGGCATAGATCCAGTCATTTCAGACAGATATTAATGAAGGTCAAATTAATCATGCAACCTAGGAATTAATCCGAGAACTGGGAGTGGCAGATGGAGCAATGGAAATATATAAACTGGACAGGGTACATGCCAACATGTTGAGCCACAAAATGATTTCATTCAGGGAGATGCCCTTACCTTCTTCTGCGTTCCTTCATCTTGGCTTTCCAATTTACTGACCAAAACGTTGTCATTATTTCTGCTCCCCATTCTTCTCCTTTCCAAGGGTTAAAGCCCTTCACTTCTATTCTTTGTTTTTATTTATTAGCTTACTTTATCAGTGAGCAAATCCACAGACTGGAGATTTTCAGTAAAATCAATACAGTATTGTCTAAAACAAGCCTGAGTTAAGTGCATTATTGGTCCATTACTGCATTATGGTTTGCCCTCAATTGTAGAACTGAGATAGAGGTTCCCGCCAAGCAAAATCACATTGGCAGGCAATCTAAGTCTTGATTAGCATAGGAGTCCAGAAACAAGGTTTCAGGTGGTGAGAATCCTCTGGGTGTCTGCAGCAACTGAGTTCTCCTGCCAGCTGCCACAGCCACTAGCAGACAGCAGCCCCTTAGCCTTGTGCTGAAACCTGACCTCCAATTTCTTGAAACTTTTCTCCCCTTTGAAAAGGGCTTTCGATTTCTACTTCAGTCACAGACAACTTTAGAATCTACTATGCATTTTGAAACGTGGTTCTTCTGTCTGTCTGTCTGTCTGTCTGTCTGTCTGTCTGTCCATCCATCCATCTGTTCTCTATGGGTTCCTTTGCTTCTTGAGATATCACCACCCCATTTGGTGTGACTGTTCCTGAGATGGAGGAGCTGGTTTTTGTCTGTGTTTGGACATCAGACACCATCTTGAACCAAATGGGTGGACTGCAACATTCCAGGCAGTGTGTGATGGCCTGGGATTCCGATTCGGAGGATGAAACAGAGGAATCCCAGCCTGCACAGGAGTCCCCGCCTCCAGGGCCGGCTGAACTGGGGCAAGGCCTAGATGCTGAAGAGCCTGCACCTGTGGCAGTGCATCAGGAGCTGGCCCCAGGTGAAGCCCTTCTGGCCCCAGAGAGGCTTGACGACTCAGTGGCCACAGGTGAGCCTCCTCCAGGGCCCAGTAACCCTTCGGCCTCTCCTGATCTGCAGAGGCTTAGAGCAGAGAGACGAAGGGAACTGGTTGCCCCCAGGAGGAGTGCTCGCCTTAAGGCCAGAGGAGGCGGGGCTCCTGGGGGCTGGGACCGCCCCTGGCCTTAGAAGAGGATAAAAGCCCAGTCAGCCCGGCCCCAGGTTGCGGGAGCAACGTCGTTGTTGGCTTCGGACCTTCCTGTGTTCCTGATCCCTGCTCGGTCTCCTGTTCCTGACTATCCGGTACTCCTGTTCCCTGCTCGGCTTCCTGTTCCCGACCATCCGGTGTTCCTGTTCCCTGCACAGCCTCCTGTTCCAGCGTTCCTGTTCCCCGCCCGGCTCTCTGCCTCGGACCTCGCCCCTCTTCGTGTGGACTCTGCTACACCCAAGGTACCTTACCCCCGGGACCAGCACAGTTTGCTCCCGCCACACCCGCACTCCCCCTTCGTAGGGGTGCGTTCGGGAAGAGCCAGAGGCCATGGCTGAACAGGCGGCTGCACTGGTGGCTTTGGCCCAGGAGAACCAGGCCTTGACTCACACCGTGCAGCAGCTCAGTGACGCGGTTGTGGCACTTCAGCAACGCTTGGAAGCCCTACCGGCTCCTGGGGCCGACGCCCCGGCTCCGGGCAAGTACCCAGTGGCTTTGCCTGAGAAATTTGATGGAGCCCCGGCCAGCTTTCCCATGTTCCTGGCCCAGGCCAAGCTGTATATTCAGGGGCGAGCCCGGAACTTTCCTGATGACCGCACCAAGGTGCACTTTTTGATTAGTTTGTTAAAGGACCAGGCGGCCAAGTGGGCGTTGCCGCTACTCAGGCAAGACTCCCCCTTGCTGGCAGACTATATGGGGTTTTGCAATCGTTTGGAGGCCGCGTTCGGCAACCCCCAGAAAGGGAGTCAAGCCAACCGGGCGATTCGGCGTTTGAAACAAGGCAAGTCCACGGTGGCCGCATATACCACGGAGTTTCGGCTGTTGGCACAGGACTTGACCTGGAATGACTCAGCACTGCGGGACCAGTATCTCGAAGGGCTTTCGGACGAGGTACTGGACCAGTTGGCCACAATGGAACGTCCCACCACGCTGGACACTCTCATTCAACGGAGTCTACAAATAGACGACCGGTTGGAGGATCGTCGTCAGGCCCGGGGTCGCCGACACTTCCAGTTCACGGCACCAGCTTTTTCCGGCAGCCCCACGGTCACGACTGATTTAACGGAGGAGCCTATGCAGCTGGGGGCAGTGCGGCCACGCCTTTCCCCCGCAGAGAAGGCGCGGCGTCGGGAGGGAAATCTCTGTCTTTACTGTGGCGGAAGTGGACACTTCGCTCGGTCCTGCCCTGAGAAACCGCCAACCCCAGTAGCTGATGGCCCTAGCTACCGGGGGTCCCAAACCGTACAGAATGGGCCCGCACCAATGGACTTGCAACATCTTATGGTTTCGGTACGTTTATACCCTCCAGGTGGGCCCTGGATCCTCACCCATGCTTTGGTAGATTCAGGGGCAACCCGCTCCTATATGGACGCTGCTTTTGCCGCCCATCATCAGGTGCCACTTCGGAACAAGCCAGTACCGGTCCAGGTGGAAGCGATTGACGGTCGACTTCTGCGTTCAGGTGCCGTTACTCAGGAGACCCAGCCCCTGCTCCTGTGTCTCCAGCAGCACCGGGAGTTGCGAACTTTGGACATTGCCTCTATGCCCCGCTTCCCCCTGGTGCTCGGGATGGACTGGCTGGAAGCCCACAACGTTCAGATTGACTGGGTCAAACGGACCGTGCACTTCCCAGACCCATGTTCCCATGCTCAATCCGGAACGCTGGCGGCCGCGCCCTCAGAGGAGGCAGCACCCACGCTCCCAGCCGTGTACCAGGACTACCAGGACGTGTTCGAGGAACGGGGGGCAGACCAGCTGCCGCCGCATCGGCCTTTTGACTGCGGCATAGACCTCCAACCCGGAGCGCCTTTACCAGTGAGTCGCTTATATTCCCTAACAGAGCCAGAGCGCGAGGCTTTGCAGGACTTCTTGCGCAAGAACCTGGAGCGTGGGTTCATTAGGCCTTCCACCTCGCCTACAGCGGCACCAGTGCTTTTTGTTAAGAAGAAATGTGGGGAACTCCGCCCTTGCCATGATTACCGAGCCCTGAACAAAATTACCGTCCCAGACCGGTACCCCTTGCCCCTTATCTCGGAGCTGCTGGAGCGGGTGCAAGGGGCACAGGTGTTCACCAAGCTGGACCTCCGGGGGGCCTACAACTTGATTCGGATCCGAGCCGGGGATGAGTGGAAGACAGCGTTTGGTACCCGGTACGGGCAGTTCGAATATTTGGTTATGCCTTTCGGTTTGTGCAACGCGCCTGCTGTGTTTCAACGCTACATCAACCACGTGTTTCAGGACTTGTTAGACAAGTACGTGGTGGTGTATTTGGATGACATACTGATTTACTCCCGTGACCCGGCTCGCCATGAGGGACATGTCCGGACCGTGCTGCAGCGCTTGCGTGAGCACCGTTTGTACGCAAAGCTCAGCAAGTGCGAGTTCCATCAGCGGACTGTGGACTTCCTTGGTCACCGGCTCTCTCCAGATGGGGTGCAAATGGACCCGGGGAAGGTGACAGCGGTTCAAGAATGGGCGGCACCCCGGAACCGCAAGGACCTACAGCGTTTCCTGGGGTTCGCCAATTACTACCGGACCTTCATCGCTGATTATGCTCATCGCACCACCCCGTTGACCCGGCTACTGCGCCCAAAGACGCCGTTTTCCTGGGACAAGGAGGCAGAGGAGGCGTTTCAGGGGTTGAAGGCCTGTTTCCAGAGGGCACCAATCTTACAACATCCGGACCCCTCTCGACCCTTTGTGGTGGAGACCGACGCTTCCAGTACGGCTCTCGGTGCCATCTTGTCTCAACAGATTGGTCCTGAAGCGCCACTCTTACCCTGTGCCTTCTATTCCCGCCAGCTCCTACCAGCGGAGCGTAACTATACTGTGTGGGAGCGGGAACTACTGGCCATCAAGGTAGCCTTTGAGGTCTGGCGCCACCATCTTGAGGGGGCACGACATCCGGTGGAGGTGAGAACCGACCACCGGAACCTGGAGTACCTCCAGACCACCCGCAAGCTGAACCAAAGACAGATCCGGTGGGCGTTGTTCTTTTCCCGGTTCCAGTTCCGGATCCGCTACATCCCTAGCTCTCAGAATCAGAAGGCGGATGCCCTGTCCCGGAAACCTGAAGACAACGCAGACACGGTACAGCAAGCAGAACCCACCACGATCCTACCTCCGGCTGCATTCCTGGCCACCCAGGAGGCGCAGCCACTGCAGGTTCGGGTGCAGGAACAGCAGCGGGTCGACGCTTGGGCCCAGGAACGACTCCGGGAGCTGGCTGAAGGGTCCAGCCCACAGTATCCGGGGCTGGTCCTGCATCAGGGCCTTCTGCTGCACCACGGTCGTCTGTACATCCCGCCAGGGCCACTACGGCTGGAGGTTCTTCGGATGGCCCATGATGCCCCAGCAGCGGGGCACTTTGGACGGTATCGGACCACCCATCTGGTCAGTCGAGAGTTTTGGTGGCCCCGCCTGAAGGCTGACGTGGCTCGCTACGTTGCTGGTTGTGATGTCTGCCGGCGCGCCAAGGGACCTACCGGGCGACCCCCCGGCCTACTTCAGCCATTGCCAGTTCCACCGCGCCCTTGGCACACGGTTTCGTTGGACTTTGTAGTGGACTTACCCTCGTCTCGTGGCTGTACCTGCCTTCTGGTTTTCTCCGACCATTTCACCAAGATGGTGCACTGCGCTCCCTGTCCATCGGTACCCACAGCCAAGGAAACTGCTCAGCTGTACCTTCAGCATGTCTTCCGCCTGCATGGCCTACCTGAGCGCGTGGTGTCCGACCGGGGTGTTCAGTTCACATCCCGGTTCTGGCGTGCTTTGCACCAGGCCCTCGGAACAGAGGTCTGTCTCTCATCTGCTTACCACCCGCAGACTGATGGCCAGACGGAACGGGCGAACGCGGTGCTGGAGCAGTACCTCCGGTGTTACTGCAGCTACCAGCAGGATGACTGGGTCGACCACCTGGCATTGGCGGAGTTCGCCTACAATAACGCGGTGAATGCGTCCACCCAGCAGACCCCGTTCCAGGCCAGTTATGGTTATCATCCACGGCTGTTTCCAGAGGTGCTGCCGACATCCGCGGTCCCGGCGGTGACGGAGTGGCTTCAAGAGCTCCAATCCCAGCAACAGCTTTTGGTGGAGCAACTGCACCAGGCCAAGGAAGCGTACAAAGCCCAGGCCGACCGCCACCGCCAGGTGGGGCCGGAACTTCGCGTCGGTGACCTGGTTTGGCTCTCCACTCGCCACCTCCACCCCTCTCGACCTTCGCGGAAGTTGGACGCCCGCTTCACCGGCCCGTTCCCTATCGTAGACCAAGTCTCTCCTGTGGCATTTCGTCTCCGGTTACCCGCAACCCTGAAGGTTCACCCGGTCTTCCACAGGTCCCTTTTGAGTCCGGTGGCCCCACCCGACGAGTTCCACCCGAACCGTCCCCGACCGCAGCCAGTGTTGGTTCGGGGAGAGCCTGAGTACGAGGTGGAACGCATCCTGGACTCCCGATACCGCAGGGGAATGCTGCAGTATCTCATTGACTGGAAGGGGTACGGACCGGAGGACCGTTCCTGGGAACCAGCGGCCAACGTCCACGCGCCTGCCTGCCTCCGAGAGTTCCATGCGACGTACCCCAGCAAGCCGGGTCCGGACCCTCGGTTGAGGGGGGGGCCTGGGAGGGGGGATGGTGTGATGGCCTGGGATTCCGATTCGGAGGATGAAACAGAGGAATCCCAGCCTGCACAGGAGTCCCCGCCTCCAGGGCCGGCTGAACTGGGGCAAGGCCTAGATGCTGAAGAGCCTGCACCTGTGGCAGTGCATCAGGAGCTGGCCCCAGGTGAAGCCCTTCTGGCCCCAGAGAGGCTTGACGACTCAGTGGCCACAGGTGAGCCTCCTCCAGGGCCCAGTAACCCTTCGGCCTCTCCTGATCTGCAGAGGCTTAGAGCAGAGAGACGAAGGGAACTGGTTGCCCCCAGGAGGAGTGCTCGCCTTAAGGCCAGAGGAGGCGGGGCTCCTGGGGGCTGGGACCGCCCCTGGCCTTAGAAGAGGATAAAAGCCCAGTCAGCCCGGCCCCAGGTTGCGGGAGCAACGTCGTTGTTGGCTTCGGACCTTCCTGTGTTCCTGATCCCTGCTCGGTCTCCTGTTCCTGACTATCCGGTACTCCTGTTCCCTGCTCGGCTTCCTGTTCCCGACCATCCGGTGTTCCTGTTCCCTGCACAGCCTCCTGTTCCAGCGTTCCTGTTCCCCGCCCGGCTCTCTGCCTCGGACCTCGCCCCTCTTCGTGTGGACTCTGCTACACCCAAGGTACCTTACCCCCGGGACCAGCACACAGTGTCAGTTCAGACATCTCAGAGATTATCTTGGTCCAATTTGGCATGATGGTTCCTGAGAGTGAGGTGTGGGTTTTGGTCTGTGTTTGGATAACACTGGATGCCATTTTGAATCAAGATGGCAGACCAAACTATTCCAAACTACCATTTTGGATCCCTCTGACAATATTGTCACCCAATTTCATTTCATGATTCCCAAGACTCAGGAGCAGGTTTCAGTCTATGTTTGGATATCATTGGACGCTCTTTTAAATCCAGATGGTGGACCAACCTGTCCCAAATTGTGCCAGTTTGGATGCCTCTCCTCTGAAGATATCATTGCCCACTTTGGCATGTTGGTTCCCAAGAGGAAGAAGCAGGTTTTGGTCAATGTTGGAAATGGATTGATGCCATTTTGAATCAGGATGGCAGACTCAAATATTCCAATCTACACTAATCTGGATGGCTTTGAAGATATCATCACCCAATTTGATGTGATGATTCCTGAGATTGAGGAGCTGGCTTTGGTCTGTGTTTGGACTTCCTTTTGGACTCCCTTTTGAACCCAGATGGTGGACCAAATGATTCCAAACTGTACCTATTTGTATGCCTCTGAAGATATTCTCACCCAATTTGGTATGATGTCACCCAATTTAGTATGATGGTTCCAAATTGTGCCAATTTGGACATCTCTGGTGATACCATTATTTCAGTTTTGTGCAATGGTTGCCAAGACTGAGAAAGAGATGCCATTTTGGACCAATATGGTGGACTGAAATGTTCCAAACTGTGCCAGTCTGAAGATAACATTGCCCAATTGGACATGAAGGTTCCTGAAATTGAGGAGCAAGTTTTGGTTTACATTTGGAAATGGCTGGAGGGCATTTTGAATCAATACAAAAGATATTGGAACATCTTCAAGATTGTATCTGTCCAACCGTATCTACCTAGGTATTGAAATTGAAACCAGAGGTCCTTCTTCATGCCTCACCCACCCTCAGTGTCTGAGATATGGGTTGTAGACATGTGAGATGCGGCTTTCTTGGCTATCACACCTCACCACAACGACGGGACACCCTCCCAAAGAAGTCCCCACTGACTCCATTGCTTCCAGCCTTCAGTCATCTAAATAAATACTTTCTACACTTCCATGATGAATTTGGAGGAGACTCTATTGATTGTGATTCTGTATTCCATCCATTTTCTCTGCTTTGAGGGCTCTAGTAAACTGCATTTGTTGACAGGTGACATTGTTCCTGCTATTTTAATGTGAACTGTTTATTCCCTTGTTTTTTGGATTGTGCTGGGGAGATGGAAAGCCAGGGTACAAATATTTTATTAAATGATAGGATGTTCCCAAAACCTACTTTTGTCAAGATAATGTAAATGAAGGGACTGGGGTCCATTTGTAGGAGAGAATTAGTGGGCAAGAAGAGTAGGGGCGTATGCCTTTATGCATTCACTGCTTGTTTCCTCAGAATGTCTGTCCACACACACACACCCCACCTTAGCTGAGGTTACTCCTGATCTCAGACTCTTGTCAGGAAAATAAGTTTAAAGTGTCTTTGAACAGTATTTGCAGGTGAGAACTGGTTGGCAGTGAAAACACCATGTACCCCCTGCCATGGGCCAATTCTCCCCTGCAAATGTTCCCAGCAATAAGCAGAGTGAGAAAACTGCCTCAAATGTGAGATGCTGGACCCAGATGTTCTTCTTGAACCCCACAACTGCAACCCTCTGTTGCTGCATGACATTCCTGGGTCCCTCTAAGCTGCCTCAGGTGCAATAAGAGACACTACCTTGTCACAAGTGCCGAAGTGGTCTTCCATATATGGAATGGGAAAGGGGCACCATCTTGTCCTTTGCCTTGGAAATCAACAAGTCTTGGGCTTGGTTCCCACAACTCCCACATTAGCACTTTGAGACTAACGTGGGTTCCCTGTGTTCTTCCCACAACGTGCCGTTCTGCCCGAATTCAAGATCAAGATTAGGGGTGTGAAACATTATCTATTTTAAGATGCAGAAAGCTTGTGAATTGCAAATTTGCAGTAAAAATGTTCTGCAGGATTCTAATTACTCCTACGCAGAGAACACCTTCATTGTGGGCTTTTTAGATTTTAAAACAGCCGAAAGCTGCTATGCCGAAAGCCGACACAGTCTTGCTATTCCGCAAATTGAAACAGGGAGTTGTTTGGTTTTTTAAAAGAAAAGGGTGGAAAAAAAGCAGAACACATCTGGCTTGGGTTTCTGTGTTAATAATGCAGATACTCAACAAATGAAAATAAATATAAACTCATGTTCGTTGATCTTTCTCACTTCCGCACCATTAAGGACACAAATCATCTGGAACGAGCTCCATTGTAATAAATAGGGCTTCAGTTCCCAATTCATTTCATCTTACGCCTTTGTTGCCTTCCGTTCTCTAGCTGTCAGTGCTCAGTTAAAGCAGATCCTCAGTAAGTACCGGTACTTCTAGGATGAAGGACCACTATAGTCAGGGATCTCCAGGAGCCTTTGGTCCAGGGCTCTATTAAAAATCCATAACCTTGGACTATTAAGGGTTCAAGCTGAGGGATCTGTTTCAAAGGAGATGGGTATAACACAGTAAATGAGCATGTGAGATGCAGTTCCCAGACAAAGACCCAAAGCTGGCCTGGAAGCATTTTTAGTTGAGTAAGGTCAAAAAGAACTAAGACTAGACTGTCTGGGGATACAGCTATGCTAGAGGCCAGGGAGGACAATACTGACACTTTCCCATCTATTCTGAAGTAGTGGTTCAGCCAAATTCCATTATTTCCTGGCTCAGAAATGTGGATCTTGGCTGTTCACAATGCTTGCCCCAGGTATGAGATGAGCATTGCAGCCTTGAAATTTCTGTGGCTTGGGTTTTAAGCCAAGCCAAAGAAGAACATGCTTACCTTCCTGGAGGACTGTTCCCCTGGGGGAAGGAACCAGACCCTCTCATCTCCCATTGATGTCATCAGGTCTAACGGATCTCATTTGGCTTAGAACAAGATTCAGAATAAACCAAGCTGTTTTCTGAATTCGGAGGGAAATCATTTGGCATTCTAAGTCCAGGTCTACTGCCAGCTGGGAGGGTTTGCCCCATCAATACATTGCAACCTTGCAGGATTTGCTGAAGTCACTTCCAAACCAGCTGCACTGTTCATAAAATGCTATAACCTTCTCCAGTCTAAGCCACAGTTAATGCATTCAGTTCTGGATTTGTATTCTAGGGGGCCTAACAGGGCTTCGCATGGCGAAATTCCACCTTACTCCACTGCCACTGCCTCTGTGCCACTTACCTGCCTTGCCATCACTGGTGGCAGAGAAGCGTTGCTGGCATCAGCTCTGATTTCCTGCAAGAACTCACCAGAAATCAGCATGGATGCTGGCAGTGCTTCTGCACCAGAGGCGAAGGTGGTGAGATGCCCACAGAAGTGGCTGCTTCGCCCCACCTCATGGGTGGTCCAGCCCTGCCAGTTGAGAACCTCAGCAGCACAGTGACCTAAGACACTGAGCCGGTCTCCCGTTTCTGGTTCAGAGATGTGTCTGGTGGCATTGGAGCAGCAACATCTCAGGTTGTTGCTCCCCCTGTCAGAACACCTGACTGGAGTGGGGAGGGTTAAGTAGGATTGGGGCCTTAATACAGGAGACCACAGACACCCTGCACCAGAGAACTCACCCAAAAAAGCTATAACTAGCCCACAGAGCCGAATTCAAATCCTAGCTCTGCCCTTTGGTTTGGACAGGTAATTCTAACCCTGATGATGACACAGGAGACACCTCTTGCTTATCCATGAGATCTTCTGAAGGCTCTGTGAGGAAGCATCCAGTTTTCATGGATGCCTAGTACGAATGGTAAAAGGTCAGAAAAGGAGAAGATGACTGAGAGGTAGTTTCTTCCATTGCAGTTCTTTGGTTATGCCAACAGAGTAGTGAGCCAAAGTGAAGGCTTCACCTACAGCATCATGGCAACACTTGCAGTTGTGAAGAGATATTGTCAAACGGGCGTAGGAAAGGATGGCTTTCTGAACATCTCCTTGCTAATTCCTCTGGAAAAGGTTGTGGAGAGAACTTTTGAGCACCACCAGGCACTGACAATAACAGCTACGAAGATGCAGACAAAGGCCACACACACACTGTAACGTTAAAGCCGATTCATTTCACCTCTCAAAAAAAATCACGGGCACTGGAGTTTACCCCTCACAGATTCCCAACAACCCTTTTACGGTGCCCAGGATCCTTTGAGGAAGGAAATGCACTTGGAATGTGCACATATCCAGAAATCTTTTAACAAAGGAATCATTAGGCTTCAGCAAACTTGGAATGCTGGCCCCAAATTTTGTAGCACCTGCGGAACACCAGTTTTCTATTGCCAAATTCAAATGGGGAACCAAGTCCATTATGAGCATCACGCCATTCTTCCGCTTGCACTCAGCGAACCAGCGCTAGAGATGCCTGTGACCTCCACTTGTTTCCAAGAGCTTCACTTTGCCAGACCAGATGCTGTATCCGAAACAGAAGACTCAGCTAAGCCTTCTGCCAATGGGGAATGGCTTTCTTACCACCACAGGGCCCAAGGGGTGGGGGAACAACCTCCCCCTAGAGAAAGGGACATGGAAGGGAAGGAAGTGCAGACTGTCTAGCCTCTTGCCAGAGGTTTGCAAAAGAAACCACATTGAAACGAAGCCAGCTTTTCACAGACGCTAAGTCATGGTGTTTAAAAATACAAACATCTAGATAATGAGGGGGAACTTGGAGATCTGTCTTCATAGAGTTTCTAGTGGGATGACATTGTCAGCTATTCTATTCGGTATCGATTCCTTCCCCCGCCAAAGCACTGTTATTTCCAGACACCCACCCCCTCAGCTCCCCGCTCTCTTTTCCTCCAGACACTGCACCCTTGTTGCCCCGATATCTCAAAGCAAAGAAATTAGATAAAAACTATTGATTTGCCGGGGGGAGGGAGTGTGTCTGTAACCTTCTTCTGTGTGTTTTGGTCCGGCAGCTGAAGCAGCGGTAATAGGATTCTGTGCGAGTAGAACCTGGATGAGGTCACATTGCTGAGACGGGGGGTGAAAACGCTGCAGTCAGCGAGATGCCATGGTTTTTCCGACAGTTTTTGATACAGTTTTGTCAAATTCTGATTTGAAGGTTATTTCTCCAGAGGCTAAAGTTGCCATCTCCCTCTCCATCTCTCTCTCTCCACCCCCTTCCTCTCTCAATTTGCTTGGAACTATTTCTTTGCCCCCCCCCCCCCCCACCAAAAGGAATCAATAAACAAAACAATCTTTCCTTTCTCAATATGCCTGGCTGAAGGAAAATGGGTTCATTTACAGTAGCACAGTTATTTGTTTCAATAATTCAGGGCTTTTTTGTTTGTCTTTCGAGCCTCCCCCTTCGCCGACCCCCCCTCCCACCGGATCTTCCCACGGCTAGAGCCTGTGCTATAATCCTCCTCTGTTCAAAATAAGTTTAATGAACAGTTTGAACAGAAACCAAAGAGCTCCTTTTGGTTTAGAATTAAGTACAGGAGGCTTTTATTGAAACTATTGCTCAAATGGAAAAGAAATGAAGGCTTTTGCTTGTTTCAAGCTCAGCATAATCGAGCCACCAATATATTCTCCGTACCATACAAAGAGCAAGCAAGGGGGAAAAACAGAAGCACACAATAAATGCGGCGGCACAATGCACACAGCACCCTTCGTACCCAATTGCCTCGCTGGATATTTGTCACAAGAAATACCTTGAGGCAGGAAACACTTGTGCTATTAAATCCATTGTCCAGAGGAAAGAGCTGTATCCCTGGGGCTTTCTGGTGCACCCAGTTCATTAGGATACGAGAGCTGCCCACGCATGGAGGGAATTTGTCTTAATTGACTTCTTGGGTACCATTTGGGGCTGAAATGCTAATTGCACATTTAGCACAATTCAGATAGCGTTCTCTCATTGCCGACTGAGTGCTACCTGGCCAGGACTGAAACTTCTCATTTCTTCCTTCAAAAATTTATTTTTCAAGTGCCTTCTTAAACTGTTGGACATTTCCCACCCTCTCTCAGAGAATGTATGACAAAATGACCTCCCCAGTTCTGGTATCCGTGAGTTGGGTCTAGAGTTAATATTCCTTAAGATGGTTGAAATATTGTTAAAGGAACAGAGCAGCGCATGGAAAAGCTGTTTACCTTCCCGCTGGAGAGGTACCTATTTATCTACTTGCACTTTGACATGCTTTTGAACTGCTAGGTTGGCAGGAGCAGGGACCGAGCAACGGGAGCTCACCCCATTGCGCGGATTCGAACTGCCGACCTTCTGATCAGCAAGTCCTAGGCTCTGTGGTTTAACCCACAGCGCCACCCGTGTCCCATTAAAAAGAGGAATAAAGGTAAAGGGACCCCTGACCATTAGGTCCAGTCATGGCCAACTCTGGGGTTGTGGTGCTCATCTCGCTTTATTGGCTGAGGGAGCCAGCGTACAGCTTCCGGGTCATGTGGCCAGCATGACTAAGCTGCTTCTGGCAAATCAGAGCAGCGCACGGAAACGCCATTTACCTTCCCGCCAGAGTGGTACCTATTTATCTACTTGCACTTTGTGCTTTCGAACTGCTAGGTTGGCAGGAGCAGGGACCAAGCAACGGGAGCTCACCCTGTTGCGGGAATTTGAACCGCCAACCTTCTGATCGGCAAGCCCTAGGCTCTGTGGTTCAAGCAATTTGAGAGACTCAGAAGATTGTGAAGACACAGGAGATTGACTCCTGAAAAGAGGGGGAAGAGGGCAAGTCAGGTGGGAGCTAAAGGCCAATAGGGAATGTGTTTGAGCGGGGCTTTATAAGCCAGCTCCTCCCTACAAGCTCCTCCTCTTTCCTATTTGCTTCTCCCTCCCTTCTCCTGGTCCTCTGCTAGTTGCCTGCTGAAGGCGCTCAGTGGGAATTTTTTGGAAGGATTCCTTGACTGGCCTTTGGGATCCCTCTTTTTTCGCCTACTTTACACTTAATTCCATTGACAATTTGGGAGTGGCATACATTGGTTGCTCTTCGAGCACTGAATCAGAGAAAGTGGGGAAGTTGAGGTAGAAAACAATAGGGATATGGAGGCATTCTTGGGTTAAGGGCTTTATGCCGGTGGGACCTGTAGGCTCCCTTTAGGCCAGACATGCACATTTTGGGTGAATGCTGGTCAGTGCGGCCCAAATGCATGTGTCGGATTCATTTACCAAAGGTTCACCTAGCAAGATGTCTGGAGAGATGCTTCTCCCAGTTGAGATTTCATCAGTGTCTGTGAAGTTAGAGGGGTTTCCATATATATTTCACCTAAAGGACATCACTTTACACTTGCTCACAATGAATCACATTTGTGATTTCATTGCGTATTCACCCAGTTAGGAGAGATCCTTTGGGAGTTTTTTACAGTCTTTTTAAAGTTTATTTTCGCCATGATGAATCATTTGGTCTACAAGCCTGGCCATTCACTGCTCATTGGTTCTCCAGATCATTTATGAAAAAGTAAAAAGCATCGCTCCCACTCCAGATCATTAGAGGACCCAACTTTTTGCTTTCCTCCATTGTGAGTACTCTCTTTTTTATATATAAAATATTTATTAAAATTTTCAAAAAAGAGAGAAAAAACAAAAAAAACCACACACATAAAGTTTACATTCCTTATTTTCAATAACATCTTTCCCTGACTTCCCCACACCTCCCCTTCTTGTATTCCAGTTCCAATTGTTAGCTCAGCAAGTTCTTGTCCCCAAATTTCACCTTATTATATTTAATTCATTTTAATTAACCAATTTTAACTTATAAACCTCAGTTTGTACGTCAATGCTCATTCTTAAAACCCTTTTCTAAGGTTGACCCAAGTTCCCTTCCACGAATTTCCCAATGTTAATACTGGTAACAAAACAGAATAAAAAGAAACAAAATATAATTGTACACCCTTTGGATTCCCAAAACACCCCCCCCCTTTCCCGGTTTCTATCCCCAACAAATGTCCATCGGTCTATCAACTATCAGCCTGGAGACCTCACATCCGAGGCTCTTAATTCTCTCTCAGTTCCTCTCTGCTGGTTTTTTTGATAGTCCTTTGTATTGAACATCAAAACTCGGAGAAGCTCTGTCCCAATAGGGTCCATGTTTCTTCCAGCCAGACCTCCATATTCAAAAGTGGAGCCCAAATCTTGTTTCTTACTCCTTTTAAATCCAAATGTCCCAAAAGCTCCAGCTTCCACCTTAATCAGCTTTGTAATCCGTAGGTCTTCGGATCTCCCCATAAGGAGATCTCTCCATTCTTCATTCTCCACTTCAAACCAGATTTTCATCATCCAGATCTTGTTTTCCTTTGTATCCATCTTAGCAGGCCTCTGGCTCTCCTTTATCATCTGCAGCATTACAGCTCCTCCTTCCTTTTCCTCCAGAGCAGCATGTATCTCTTTCTCCACTCTCTCAAAGATCTCAGATTTCTTTTCTTGTTCAGCTGCATGGGCCTCTTGAATCAAATCCTTATCACATTCAGTAAGTTTGTTTACTGTTGAATTCAGAATTGTAACACTTGTAGCCAAAACATCACTTTGCTCTTGTAGCTTTCCCAAGAGAGAAAAAACTCTGTCCAATTCAGCCTGTATTTTTCCACCTGCAGCCATTCTTGTAGTGTCCCTGAACCCCCTCTAGAGGGATTCTGGTTACTTAGTATTCCTTCCAGTCCCAATCCAAAAGTCAAGTTAACTTGTTTCAGTTCTTCTTTGTTTTCAACAATTTAAAGCCAAGTTGTAACAAATATAACCGGCAAAGACAATAGAAACAAAGTTCTCTTTTTTCCCCAGCTTTGACAGCTAGTTTGACAGCTGTCAAAATCTTCTATGTCTCCTCAACAGGCTCTCTCACGGATCACTCCCGGGTCCCGGGGGGTTGCACTTCAGCTCTCAGAATCAACTCTTATCCTCCAGCAAAATTACTTATACTGCCAGATCGTGAAATTAATAACTTTTATCCAATAAAGAAAAAGATGTTCTCTCGACCTTAGTTATCTAGTCCTTGCTTTAAATTATCTACAGGACGGGGAGACGGACTTCCTTTTTATGCCTTCCCCGATCGTGCCTAATTAAAAAAAAAATTTTCCCTTTGTAAATCCAATTTCCGTACTACTCACGGGCTGTTACTTTTAGAGTCCAATTGTTCAAAGGAAGAAGTCAGCGCTCTCCGGCCATGGCATGCGGCTTCGCTCCGTAGGAGAAGCAGTCGACTCTCAGCACCGCGCCGCTCCCTGTCCCCCGTTCCGAAGCCTTTAAAAAGGCTCCTTCGCGGGTCGGGGGGCGCAAATGGTGCCCGCCGAGTCACCAGGTCCACAGGCTTCAGCGCCTGTGGTTTCTGAGGGTCCCCGCGTCGCCGCCGCGGCAGGACCCGTCTCCTACAAAGCCGATTCCCTCCGGAGCTCGGAGGGAATCCGCCATTAGACGATGGTGCTAACCCGGAAGTCCATTGTGAGTACTCTCTGTTTTCCCCTACTCACTTAAGAGAACTGCCTTCTTGACTCACAATGACTGTTAAGTTTACTTGGCATTCTCTGGTGAGGATTAGTATTAAACATTTTTTTTGTATACAGTGGCTACTGGATCACCCTCATCCATATGCTTTTTGGCAGACTCAAACAATATTTATGTTTGTAAAGCCATGCTGATTCTTCCTTAGCAATACTTGTTCTTTTTTATAATAGCCAATTTTATCTTTAAACGTCCTTTCTACTAATCTACTCAGAACAAACATTAGCCTAACTAGCCTTTAAATTTCTGTCCACACACCCCCATCCATTATTGGTTAAATTGAGTACTTTCAAGTCCTCTATTCCAGAGAACAGTATTACAGACGTTACGTATTCTTGTTTGAAGAAAAGTAATTTCATATTTGAGCTGGTTAAGAACTCCCAGAGACATGCAGCCAAAAGAAGGCATTTTGAATAAATGGACAAGGCATTCTGAAAACAAAGAAACATATGCCAAATGATCAGAGCTGATAGTTGTTCTTGAATAAGTGTATGGGCTCTCAATGTTTCTATTGAGGACTTTTGCTGGGAGCACATTTACTGGCCAAGAAATGGCCATTAATCCTTCCTTCCTGTTTTCTCAGAAACTGGATTTTTCATCAAGAAGGAAAGTATTTTCCCTTTCACTCTTCCTGGAGCCAACCTCACATGGCTATAGACCAACTGAGAGTAATAAGAGAAGGTTCCAGTTCTAAATAAGAATAGGTTAGACGCAGTTAAAAGGCCTGTTCTCTTCCCTTTCTGCCTCTGCCTTTAACTCCCACATTCCACAGCAACAACATTCATTTTGGAAACCACCCAAACAGAAGTATTTCATTTTATGCAATGCAGGCTGTGGCTTTGCTATGTGGAGCAGAATTTTATTAAGGAATGAAACAATAGAGGAGAGCATAAAGGTAGGCTGCCTTTTGATCTTGAGAGTTAAGCCTGGCAGCATAATTGCCAGGCCTCTTAAATGACATGCAAATTCCACACTTGATGTTTTTCCGCCTCTCAACTTATTTACTATGCATTAACATACGAGTTAGTCAGCAATCCTACAAAGTTATAAGGGAAAAGGTTCCAAGGAGAAAGATTCCAGTCATTCTGATGATTTAAGTATTCGAACACAAAGTCATTTCATGTGCGGTTTGAGCTCGCAGATATGTGGGGCCAGCCCTATTATTAGCAGAGCGGTGCAACTGCTTCAGGTGGCAGATGCTGAGGGACAGGAAATTATTTGATGATGTTGTTGACAATGACATTGACAATGACACCAACCAACCAACCCTTCAAGTCCCTGTGTGTGTGTGTGTGTGTGTGTGTGTGTGTGTGGTCACAACAATTTAAAATGCTACATTAAGAACGATTTTAAACAAATTACAAAGAAAGACTAGGTGGATTGTAGAATTACACATCAAAGGCCAGGGTATAGAGGTTCATTTTCAGGATGCAACTCTGTGGGGAAGGAGGCTGTCATGCACACCCCATACTTCTGAGGGGGTTGGAGCTAGATGTTTTTCTGGAGTAGATGTTTTTCTGGAACTCTCTAGCTTTCTCCATAATCCAGCGCATGTTTGCAATTTGGTCTCTTGTTCCTCTACCCCTTCTAAATCCACCTTGCCCTTCTGGGAGTTCTCGGTCCACATACTGCTTGAACCTTCCTTGTAGAATTTTAAGCATAACCTTGCTAGCGTGTGAAATGAGTGCAATTGTGTGGTAGTTGGAGCATTCTTTGGCACTGCCCTTCTTTGGGATTGGGATGTAAACTGATCTTCTCCAATCCTCTGGCCACTGCTGAGTTTCCCAAACTTGCTGGCATGTTGAGTGTAGCACCTTAACAGAATCATCTTTAAAAAATTTAAATAGTTCAGCTGGAATATCATCACTTCCACTGGCCTTGTTATTTGCAGTGCTTTCTAAGGCCCATTTGACTTCACTCTCCAGGATGTCTGGCTCAAGGTCAGCAACCACACTGCCTGGGGTGTACGAGCCATCCATATCTTTCTGGTATAATTCCTCTGTGTATTCTTGCCACTTCTTATTGTTGTCTTCTGCTTCTGTTAGGTCCTTACCACTTTTGTGCTTTATTATTATAATCTTTGTACGAAATGTTCCTTTCATATCTCCAATTTTCTTGAACAGGTCTCTGGTTTTTCCCATTCTATTGTTTCCCTCTATTTCTTTGCATTGCTCCTTTAAGAAGGCCCTCTTGTCCTTTCAGTAGCTCCACCAATAGATACATGGAAAGGAAGTCTGTTCTGCTAAGCTCACCTTAGATTTGCTCCGTATCATTTCCTGACTGCATTTTATGCATTCACATTATTAAACAAGACTTCTATTTTCTGGAGGCTATAGCTTCAGCGCAAGCTGCACTTCCAGTCAGGGAGAAATTTAAATAATATCAACACGCTGGGAAATTAGAAAGTCACTTTCAGGTGTGTTTGGTGGGGAACAACTTGGAGCTTTGCATTTAATTACTGCCCTCAGGACTTTCAAAATATATAATCTTATTTTTTCCCCTCCTCATTTGAAATGTAAACGGAGAATTTTTCATAGGAGATAACGGAATTTATCTGCATATAAGGAGGTGCGCTCTCTCTCTCTCTCTCTCTCTCTCTGCAATTTGTTCCTTTAATTATGATGATAAATCTCTGGCATTTGGCAGCAGAACAAAGGATTATGCTTTTGCATGCCTTTGTTCCTTGAGGGAGGAATGGGGAGGGAAGAGGACTGCCTTCAAAAGGAACTCCAGCCATGTATTTGCATGCAGAGACATACCTAGGGTCCCTTGCGCCCTTGGCAAGGAGCGGTATCAGCGCCCCTGGCAAGGAGCAGTATTGGGCCTCCTCCCCCAGGAAAAAAAAAAATCACTTCACTGCAATAGCCATGCTAGAAATGACTACATTTTACATGACCCAAGTACTCAAAGCATCTGGAGTGAGGGCAAGGCGAGGAGGAAGGGCAAAAAAATAATATTTTTTGGCATGTCCTTGTCCTGCGGTGCAAGAAGGGTGGGAAGTTTCTCCTATGCTTTACCTCACCGTAACAGCAGAGTCACGTCACCACAAACATTTAGGCCATACAGTCTGATAGGTGATTTTTGCGCCAGTTTCACCATACTCTGGGTACGTCTACCAATTAGTTACCGGGTCCAATTCAAAGTGCTGGTTTTGACCTTTAAAGCCTTAAACGGCTCAGGACTGCAATACCTCAAGGACCACCTGTTTCCATATGACCCTACCCGGACCCTGAAATCATCTTCTGAGGCCCTTCTTCGTGTGGCTCCTCCTCGAGAGGTTGGGAAGGTGGCAACACGAGCACAGGGCCTTTTCTGCAGTGATCTTATGGAAATGCAGTATTTTAATGATCCTGTGACCAAATAAATCCAATTCAAAACTTGACCTCAGTTAGACAATTGCTGCACATCCAGCAGGCTCATCTTATGAGGGGATACCTATGAAGACCTTTTATGGGTGCCATAGGAGGGTACTAGCAGGCACACAATATGGAGTCCCATATTGGTGAACCCAAAGTTACACTCACACACACAGGGGAGCATCAAGATAACTAGATGTGGAAGTGGAAGTGGAGCCTTAGAATGACAACTGGAAAACTGTGTTTCAACTTATTTCAGCATGTCAGCTCTTTGGGGGCAAGAGGAGTATATTCTACTTATTATACCAAGGTTTTGGAGTGGGGGGACGATTGTTGGATAGCAGTTCTGTGCCTCCTTTATCTCCACAACACCCATATAGGGAGGATCACTTATCATTCTCATTTGCTAGCTGGAGAATCTAGGCTGAAGATGAGGACTTCATCAGGCCCACCCAGTGAGTTCATGGATTTATTTATTTTTAATTTCAAAAGCACTCAAAGTACTGTGTGGCTAACCAATAACTCATCCCAAAGTTAGTGCAGGGTAAATTTAATGGCCCATTCTGTAAGGAGTTCTTTATTGTGCTGTTATCTCTGTTCTTCGTACAACTCTGCTTGTTTTTCTTCAAACTGTTCTTATTTGTGCAGCATTTCACGATGATTCCCCCCCCCCAGCAGATTCCTTGCATATATGGTTTATATTTACGACAGACAGGGTGACCTTTTTTTCTGAGTTGTGGTTTCAATGTTTGGAAGACAATGCCAAAATGAAATATAGTTTCTGGGCTTTAATGAATATCAGCTCTCCTAAATATTCTTTGTTCATTGTTTGCAAGGCAGCCTCCAAGATTGTGGATGTACAGCATAAACCTGAGTCCCTTGTTAGGGGACCACAACTGAATGGGCCACAGGTACTTCATATATTTTCACCACCACGGGGGTTTCAGAATTTAGGTGTTTGGCTGCCTTGGGAGATTTGGATTTCCTGTGGAAGCGAATTCTAGAGTTCAACTGAGTGTTGCATGAAGCAGTTACTTTTTTTCTGCCTGCCTTCAGTCTTCCAACATTCACCTTTATTCCAACACTCACGAGATCTAGTGTTAGGAGAGAGGGAGTAGAACTTTCTCCTATCCACTTTTTCATTGCCACACATGATTTTATAAACTTCCATTGTGTCGCTTCTTTTTTTCCTTTCCTCTGAACAAAAAGGACCCAAATGCTGTAACCTTTCCTCGCAGGGGAGTTGGTTGACCCCTTTATCATTTTGGCTTCATCCCATGCAGAGTTCTGAATTGAATTTTCCTCTCTGCTCTAGTACAACCCATGGCCTCCTTTCCATCTTCATAAGATGCATAAAAGCTACATATCCCCTTGCTCTGTATGAAACACATTTCTTATTTGAAACATTGAGCAGCAGCCAGAAAGTCCATGACTTTTGGGAAATATTCACAGTGAAAAAGCCCAGGGTTTTGGATTTCAGCCTGTCGATTTAAGCAAGGTTGGTTTATTTGTAAAATCCATTCACATTTGAAACCATCACAGACAAGAGCATAGAACATGCTGACAAATATTAGAAATTATCATTATCCTAATGAGCTGGGAGACATCCAAAAATAATTGAGTAATGAGAAGCTGAAATCAACGTGCTCCTTATTGCATCAGAATGTGAAGAGGATATGGAACAGAGAGCTAATCGGTAGTTTCAGGTATCTGATGCTCAGATGATTGGAGCCCTATAAAACATCAAATAACCTCTATCACTTTTGACATCATTGCTACATACCATGTTTTCTTATAACTCCGCTTATGCCACTCCTTATACAACTAATCCAGAATGCGGCTGCCAGATTGGTGACTGGGAATGGCTGCCAGGACCATAAAACACCAGTCCTAAAAGATCTGTATTGGTTCCCAGTATGCTTCCAAGCCCAATTCAAAGTGTTGGTGCTCACTTTTAAAGCCCTGAATGGCTTTGGCCCTGTGTACACAAAGGAGCGTCTCCACCCCCATCGTTCAGCTTCAAAGTCCTTCTGATGCTTCCCCTTTGAGAGAAGTGAAGTTACAGGGAATCAAGCAGAGGGCCTTATTGGCAGTGACACCCTCCCTGAGAAATAACCTCCCATCAGATGTCACGGAAATAAACAACTGTCTTCTGAAGGCAGGCATGTATATACAAGTTTTTAATGTTTGATATTTTACTGTGTTTGATGTTTGAATTTGTTAGAAGCCGCCCAGAGTGGCTGGGGCAATCCAGTCAGATGGGCGGCATATATAATAATAATAATAATAATAATAATAATAATAATAATAATAATAATAGGAATTCAGTGATGGTGAACCTGTGGCCTTTCAATTGTTGATGGACTCCTGCTGCCATAGCTAACAGCCAGGGATGCTGGGAGTTGAAGTCCAACAACAGGTGCCCCACCCTTAGTACGGACCACAAATGAAGCAAAATAGCTCAAGAGTCTTACATTTTGCAGTAGAAAACAAAGCCTCCAACGCAAAGCTTCTGCCTGTCAGGGCAGAAGTCTGACAGAATTGTTTTTGAGAACTATTTTTCATTACAAGAGTTTCAAGCTACTGCCTTGATTCTCACCTTGATGTGGGTTTTGAGTAATAAACAATGAGGCGTGTGGTTGTGTGGGGTTTTTTTTCATTACTCAAGTAATCAAGTTCCGATTGGGCAATTTCATCAGCTCTGGCAAACAATAAGAACATGTGTTTTTCACCTGCTTTGCAAAATTTTGCCCCCAGCCATTATAATAGACACCTTCAGCATCTGGTTTTCAGGGACATTCATGCATGCAACTGAAGCCACACCACCCACACAAATATTTCATTTCATAAGTGATGTGCTTTGATGCAAGGAGATTTGAGCTCCACGAAAGGTCTTGGGCTGGTGCGACATGGTCCTTGAATCTTCTAAGCAAGCGTGCTGGCTTATTTATGTGGGAATATTCAGGGAGGCAGGAGAGGATATATTGTTTAATAATATCCTTACTAACTTGCATTAGGAAGTATACTTAGCAGAGGGCATTTCACTTTTAAACACACAGTGGTTAGCTTGTTGCAAGCTTGTTTAAGCTTCTCAATACAGGATTCCTGGTTAGTCCCCTTATCTCCCCCTTAAAAAGAATAGACATGGCACAATCTTGTGTAAAATGTATAAAAGAAGTTTACTCACACATTCAGTTCACAGATGGATCCCTGAAGGCAGTATATATATGTGGAACTACCCCATATGGGGGTTAGTCCCAGTGGCTGCAAGATGGAGAAGGGGGGCTGCTTGCCCTGTGCTTTTGTTACCTGGGCAGGTAAGGTCACACCCACCTCTAGTCACATGCAGAGGAAGTTTGTCCCAGCTCAGGAGGAAACAGGAAGTTCCGACTAGCTGGAGCAAACATCCCCTTTCATGTCCACTGTATGAATGTTGTATTTGACTGCTATCTGTGTTTCACATCCCACAATTTAAGCTATTATTACAAAGCAAACACATGCCAAAATTATTTTCCATCTTGGAGTGAATCTAAGCTGAACCACTTGTGCCTCTTCATAGGCCATGTAACCTGCACCTGTCCTGTAAGCCCCTGAAAGCCCTTTTTCCTATTTCATGATCAAGAGCATGAATCAGGAATGTGTGACCCTATGAGCCCCAGCCAGTATTTTCAGGGATCAGGAATGATGAAATTTTTAGTTTAATCATATATGGAGGGCTTCACATTCCCCATCCCTGATCCAGAGATATTGGTGAATAGAGCATCTCTCTGAAGGCCTCTGCACAAGTCATCTACAAAAGCCATTTTCCGGGTGCAAGGAATCCTCAGAAATGTACCTCCCCCAAATCTTTTTCCAACTAGGCTTCAGGCAACAACATCATTATGCCATCAGTGATATCAAACACAACAGGGTCTGAATTCATGCTGATGTTGAGGAGATGGGGCACCATTGCCTCATTTGCAGGAGGGAATAAATCATATTGCCAACTCCAAGCCCAGCTGAGGCAAGGGGAAAACCACCCGCCAGTATGAACAAGGAAGACTAGGCTACTCCTTGCCAAAACAGGAAAATTCCCCCTTTTGCTATGGCAGGTTAAGATTCCTTGCCAGTAAACCACTGAATATTAAAGGCTATATTGTTTATGCTCCAAAATATTTTATTCTTCATTTCTGGTGTGTTTGGGGAATTCTGATTTTTCACAGAATGAGTTATTTATAATAAAAATAATCCAGTTGGATCCATGCACCCTCTCAGTAATTATGTCCAGAAATCTTTCTGAATATGTCCGTCAAGTTTGGGGGGGGGAAACAACGAAACTCCCTTAAATATGTTTCCAAGGCCCCACAATCATCTTCTTGGCTTGGGCAAGATCTTGACTGAAACATACTTGTAGAGGAAACCCTTTGGCCATAATTATGGAGGGGTGAGCAGCTGCCTTCTCTTACTGATAAATTGTACATTCCTTGGGAAAAAGGAATCTTGAAACCTAGCATAAAATTGTTGTTTTTGTTCGTTCTTCTCTATGAGTTACAGCTGTTTGATCTCCCTCATTGCCACGATTCCCGCAACCCTGAAAGGGCAGCCCATTGCTTTTCATCCCATAAGCACTGAGCAGCACAAGGATATTTCTGCTCCCTGCTCAACTAAAGTCTGCTCAAGCAGGACCACCGAGAAGCAGATGCACCAGAGCAGGGGCCTCAGACCTTTACACTAACAAATAAATAAAAGTCTTAAGCTCTCTCAGAAAGTAAATTATGACTCACAATATTCAGGTACCTTGCTAAGTGATGAGCCAGCCAGGCTACTCCAAACTTTCAGCGTTTTTAGCCAATGAGTGAAGTCAGAGCTAGGACTGGCATGTGAATTGTTTGCAAAACAGGCAACAGGAACTCATGGGGTCCTAAGCAGATGCTGTTTCCCTCTCCTCTTTGTTGCATATTTCTCCACTGCTTCTGTCCCATTTTCTATCTCCATTGCTAGTCCAATCTGGAGTTCATCCTATCTAACGCTGTGTGAAAGCCTCTGTCAGTGATAAACCACATATTAGCAGCCTGGCCCAATCCTGCTTAAATTGCTATTTCTCCTCGGTTGTCACGTTCCGAGGGCAAACCTTTGTCCCTCCTTTGCACAACATCCCCTTGAACAAAACCTCCTGAGCAAAGCACCTCCTTGTGCTTTTAACCTCCATGTACACTTTTGACCTTCCTGTGCACGAGAGCTTTCAGAAAGAAAAGCTACCATTTTACAAGCCATGTTTTACAGCCCCCAAACAAACACAAAACAAGAAAACTCCAATTTCTTCACAGGCACCCTCGGAAGAAATAGTAAGTAAGGCATTCCACAGCTGGGACAGCCGCCATTTTAAGTCCCCACAAAATGTTCCCATTGCAGCATCATTTCAGGGGAAAGTAGGAGGTTATAACAGTAACAGACCCAATCACATAGCTACTGCTCCTTGCTGCTTGGTACCAGTGACAATAATGGTTGAAGAGCAACAGAGTGCACTTTATCCAGGCTCCTCAGGACTGCGGCTGACTCCAGAAATCAGGGAGGCAAAGGGGAGACCATCTTTCAGTTGTAACTGGATGTCAAAGTATCCTGTCCTAGGTTGAATCTCCCCCAACCTTCCAACCCCCAACACTGTTAGAATTATCTATCTGAGTTCCAAAGAATGCAAGAGCTATCTTTTCCACCTCTGAGCACTTCTTTGTCTTTATGAACAGTGCAGACCTCCAAGAAAGGTTGGGCTGTTAATGAATACTGCTTTGACTTCCACCCTCCTTGGCAGTCTGCTGGGAAAATGAATATACTTCAGGCTAGTTAGCAGCCAGGCATTCTAGAACTGATAAGGGTGACATGTGATAGATGCCTGCCTGCTTCCTCTTATCTCTCCCGACTCTTTGAAAAGTTCATTTGGCAAAAAAGGCAAGGTACAGGGGAGTAAGTTTTCCCTCCTAGATGAAAGAAATGTAAAAGGCTGGGGAGGTCTTTCTGACCTCTCGACTTCCTTTGTCGCTGGCTTTGCATGTCATCTTGGACAGCGGCCTCTCAAAATATGGAAGGGTCAAGGAACAATGGCAGCTGGTCAGGCCTGGCGCCAGCACCCAGCATTGTAGGGCATTTGCCAGGACCCGTGCAACCTGGCAGTGCCCACCTTGAATGATCAAATGGAGGCTGCCTCTCCTTGTTGCAAAAGGCTTTGCAAAACCAGTGTGGAAATAGGTCCGTAGCCCTACTGGGTTCTTTGATTGGTTAGGTTTTATGAGGTTGTTTCAATTGTTGCATGGGAGGGTAGATAGGTTAGATTGTTTTGAATATGCAAATTTGCTTTGCGAAAACTACTGGTATTTGTATGCTGGGTCTAGCCACCATTTGAATTTCCTGCAGAATTGCGTTCAGTTTCGCAAGCTGGCACCTAGCATAGAAGTTGCCCACTAACATTTGGTGGTCTCCACATCAGTTGCCCCTTATGTTGCTGCTGGGCTCTGTCTTTTCTGCCTCTATAAGCTTGCCACCAGAGATCCAAGCTCTATAGATGTCCCTGTCTTTTTGCCCAATGCATGTTAGAAAATAAGCAGCTTTGTGGGCTGCAGACCATTTACCATTTGCCTCTGGTCCTGCAAATACCAACTCCATTAACTCCTTCTGTCTTGTCGGGTTCTCTGCTGTCCTTCCGGTTCCGAAATCGGCAGGTGGCACACTAATATTGTACAGTGGTACCTCGGGTTACGAACTTAATTTGTTCCGGAGGCCCGTTCTTAACCAGAAACCATTCTAAACCTGAGGTACCACTTTCGCTAATGGGACCTCCCGCTGCCGCCACGCCACCGCCTTGCGATTTCCGTTCTCATCCTGGGGCAAAGTTTGTAACCCGAGGTACTACTTGCGGGTTAGCGGAGTTTTTAACCCAAAGTGTTTGTAACCTGAGGTGTTTGTAACCTGAGGTACCACTGTATAGCTCTGTGTGAAGGCCATGGTTCACCAAACTTCTGACACCATGTGCTGTCTTCAGCTATTTATTTAGAGACTCATTACCAGCTGAGCTGATGGTCAACAAAATTTATTTCTGATGAGGTCCTGGAACCTGTATAGAGTAGTAATAGGGTTTTCCAGCCAAGCCTGGCCTCTCTAGGAGATGAACAACTCATAGCTGTTTCTCTTAAAGGGGCTGCATGCCAGGTATTCAGTTGTTAAGGTATGATCTAGTACAGTGTTTCCCAAATGTTTTTGGGCAACGGCACACCTGTTTACTAAAAAAAAATCTCGCGGCACACCACCATTAAAGCCCCGCCCCGTGACGTCAGCGCGCAGCGTCACGCCGGGAGGGACGCACAAAAGTGAAAGTTTTTTCCCTCCCCCTTGCTGGGGAACCTCCAAGCTTTGGGGGTGGGAGGAGGCAGCAGAGCGAGGGACTGAGGGACGGCGGCAACTGAGGCGGCGGCGGCTGAGGCAGAGCTGGGAAGGGGGTTTCCAGGGGACACGGCAGCTCCTCGAAAGGCTTCTCTCAGCTGCGCTCAATCCGCCTCGGAGAGGATTTCCCCTCCGGTCCCGTTCGTTTGGGGCATCGCTCCGGCTGCTCCCTCTCCCGCCGCGCAGGAGCGATGCCTCTCTCTGGCTTTCCCTCCGCGCAGGCTGAGGGAGGGAGGGAGGGGCGCGTGTGACCCGTCTCTGCTGGGAGACCAAACCCAGCGAGGCAGAGTCGCGCGGAGGCGCCCAGGCAGCGCTTCCGGCTGCGAGGAGGAGCGCCAGGCAACAGCAGGAGGCGCGGCCTCTCCTCGCCGCCGCCGCCCCGCCTCTCGCCACCCGACTCGCCCGCCTCCCTCCAGGCATCTCGCGGCACACGAGGCAACGTCTCACGGCACACTCGTGTGCCGCGGAACACCGGTTGGGAAACACTGATCTAGTATTTACAGTGGTACCTCGGGTTAAGTAGTTAATTCGTTCCGGACGTCTGTACTTAACCTGAAACTGTTCTTACCTGAAGCACCACTTTAGCTAATGCAGCCTCCTGCTGTTCTGTGCTGCCGGAGCACGATTTCTGTTCTCATCCTGAAGCAAAGTTCTTAACCTGAAGCAATATTTCTGGGTTAGCGGAGTCTGTAACCTGAAGCGTATGTAACCTGAGGTACCACTCTATTCCAAGCCTGGCCAATCCCAGAGGCCCCAAACAGCCTCCAAATCAGCTTGCCAGAATTCGGTGTTACCTGATGTAGCCTCTGAAGCCTGAGCGCACATCGTGCTTCATAGCTTACCAGGCTAGATCTCAGGCTCAACCCACAAGTTGTTTGGTACACGACCCTGGCAAGGGGCAGCAAAGGTAATGAAACAACAACTTGATGAATAGTGTAACCAAACAAGTGCACAAATGTAGCAGGAGGGGACTTTTTTTTTTTGAGGGGTACACAGAAAGGGCCTCTATACAGGCCTCTTTAATCACAAGTTCTATATACGATCCCACTCAACGCCTTATAACTCTCAATTTTAAATGCTGTTTGTACTTTGTCCTTTTCAGCTGTGAATTGCTACTTTTTCTTTAGGAGTGGGAAAACCTCCAATGACTCTCGTCTTGTGAAAAGAATGAGTTTCCTGCCGTTTTAGTTTAAATGACGCTGCGCCAGGCTGAAAAGCAGCCCTTTGCTCCTACTCTTTTCTAGGTCTGCTTTTGGCATTGTTACTGCCTTGCAGGGGGGGGGGGGAGAAAACCTTAAGTAATTCTTTTGCAGACACCATAATGGCTACGTCTCTTTGGTCATTGTGAAAACAGAGAGCAGAAGTTCTTCAACTGGGAGTGGGGGTGAGTCAGAGCTCTCGAAGCTTTTAAAGGTCTGTTAAATACCCTCTTTCTATTATAGTTTCATGGTTCTTTTAACCATCTCACCACAGAAAGCAGTTGTCCCACTTAAGTGTTTATCCTACCTTTCTTGCTTTGCTAATATGTGCTAGAAGCCTCTGTTTGGGCATGGATCTTGTTCTGTATTCATTATCCCACATAAAACAGCATGCAAAAAGCAAACCATGGGAGATTGCACAAGTACTGCATCCTGGGTTTTGTAGTTTTTTTAAAAAAGCTGCATGAAGAGCTTAGTCATCATCTATACTACATTCTGGATGCGGGTGGCGCTGTGGGTTAAACCACTGAGCCTAGGACTTGCCGATCAGAAGGTCAGCGGTTCGAATCCCTGTGACGGGGTGAGCTCCCGTTGCTTGGTCCCAGCTCCTGCCCACCTAGCAGTTCAAAAGCACGTCAAAGTGCAAGTAGATAAATAGGTACAGCTCCGGCGGGAAAATAAACGGCGTTTCCATGCGCTGCTCTGGTTCGCGAGAAGCAGCTTAGTCATGCTGGCCACATGACCCGGAAGCTGGAGGCCGGCTCCCTCGGCCAATATAGCGAGATGAGCGCCACAACCCAAGAGTCGGCCATGACAGGACCTAATGGTCAGGGGTCCCTTTACCTTTATATTACATTCTGTAGCACTTTAGGGTTGCCATATGTCCTCTTTTTCCTGGACACATCCTCTTTTTCATGGGTAGAGTTGTCATAGTGATCCATAGTTAAAAGTAGAAGCCGGTAGATGTGTCCTCTTTTTGCTGTTTAAAACCTGGCAACCCTAACTGGACTATCACAATGATGTAGATGGTTGGATGTGAGAATGATAAAATATTGTAAGAATGCAAATGGTTTTGTGTAAGAGGATGAAACAGCACAAGAACACACAAATCACAAAAATGTATGTTGCTCATAACCAGGTCCCTTGAAAGTGGGGCAAATTTCAAAATGGATCAGGAATGATACAAAAGGAATTGCATTTCTATTTTATTTTTTGCTAGGGTGGGGGTGAATATTGGCAACAGCTTTCTTCTGCAGTGTTTTTTCTGGCCCATCAACTATACAGGGAAATTGGATTCTATAAACAGACAGATACCCTCCATAGGCTTTTGAAGCCAACAGAAACATTCATACTATAAACAACTCCAAGTGGATGTTATAATCCAAACCAGGATTAGTTACCCTGCGTATAACAGGGTATGTTCTGTGTCTTTCCAGTGCTCTTATCTTAAGAGTAGAAAACCATTTTTATGGAAATTTTGTGAAATTTCAAAAATTCAGTCTGAAATTTGAAATTGATTAAAAACAACAACAGTCTTTACAATACTTCAGAAAGACAATTATTAAGCCTTGTTGATACAACCATGAGGC
Organism: Podarcis muralis; assembly: GCF_964188315.1. NCBI lineage: Eukaryota > Metazoa > Chordata > Lepidosauria > Squamata > Lacertidae > Podarcis > Podarcis muralis. The sequence continues at coordinate 87,608,577 of NC_135659.1, read as the reverse complement.
AATATTAATATGACAGATCCACTGCTTATCCCATGCTTAATATATATATAATGAATGTTTCTCCACCATCACAACAAATCGTGTGCAAAGCCAGTCCTGCTATTTTCAACGGGGCTTGTTTTCAGGTAAGTGTACATAGGATTGAAGTCTTAACTGCCCCACTTCCTGTGCTTCTTCCACACACAGGGTTAATTTAATATGTCTCTTTCCGTGGGGAGGGGAAGCTTCTTTCGGACAAGTGGTTCCTGACAGGAGGCAGTTACGGGAAGGACCATGCACACCCACGTGCAAATTCAGATCAACTCTGGGAAACTGCAGATGAAGCAACCCTTTGCATGGATATTTCAACATCCACATTCACTGCAGGTGCCCTCTTAAGTAACAGAGTATGCAACTTGCCCAGAACAATGCCTGACATAAAGCTTGAGACCAGATAAGATCCTCAGTGTTAGGAAATAAATCACCCTTTGTATCAGATCACTTTCGCAGTAGCCGGCATGGATTTTACAATGATAGTCTTCCAATCTCGGTTCCTACTGCATGTAGCAGATAACTCAATAGCTGCCCATTTGTACTGGCAGAATAAAAGTGTGTGTGTGTGTGTGTGTGTGTGTGTATTTCTTTTCCAAAGAAGAAAGTATAAAATAAGATTTCCATTCTTCTCCATAAATAATATGAACAGATGAGCTTCTGTAGGTTATTGGAATGAGAGAAGGGAGTTTATCTACAGGTAAAAATGGGGACTGTGTACATTCACTGCAAAAAAATAATAATACTGTTGAGGGATGGCATGGTGAAAGCATATGTGTGTGGGGCAGGATCCATCCAAATTGCATTCTCACAAGCAGCATGGGACCCATCCTGCACTGGTCCTCAGCCAGCCACGCTGCAGATGCACAGCACTGCTGTGTAAACTGTTGATCCCTTCCCAAGTCCACCCACTGAGATGCCTCCAGCTGCGAAGGAATTATCTCAACTTTGTTCTCATGTGCTCTTCACTTTCTACTCTTTGATTCTCCAACAGTGTGATCAGCCACTGGGCTAAACTCATGGAGAATAGGTGTATCAGTGACTAGGACATGAGCTATCTAGATAAAACGTCCATGCGTTGAGGCAGTATGCAAGAGCCATGAACTGCATTTGGCAGAGTTCAAAACTGAATTGGGCTGGTTCGGGGAAATCTGGGAGTCAGGTTGAGACTGTTGTAATATACTGTTACTGACTCACACTTGTGTGAATGAAAGGGTTAACCTGGGCTCAGGATTTAAGTGGGCATGGCTTAGCAGGCTCTCAGCAGGCTCTGCCCCCCCCCCATCCCCGCTCAGTCTTTTTCTCTTTGTGCTTCCTGGAGCAAGCAAGAAGCCATGTGGCCATGGCTCCCAGCAAGGGAACTGAATCTCTCTAAAATGAGATTTTATACTCTGCATCTTTGCTATCCCAAAGATCACACGATCCTTTTGTAAGGAAACCAAGTACTTTTCTTTGTAAGCCATTTGGAATCTTTTCCCATCTTTGATTTGCTGCCAGTAGATGGTAGACTCGTTTGCTGTAACTTCTGGGAACTCTGTGAGCAAAATATTTGCAAAGCTAAGTGTCTGTGATTTAGTCTAGCCTAAGTATTTTCATGAGGGACCTTTGTTTAACGGTGGATGAGGGCAGATGAAAATCTAACCAAGCTTTAAAGTGCTTGGAACAATTACCATTGTGCTGCTACGAAAGAGTAAGAATCTCTCTTCCAAACCTGTCCCTCCAACAGAGTCAGCGCTCCCTGTCGGTCTGATGACCCAAAGCACACCAGCGCCATCATGGCGTGTGGTGTCCTGTTCTAGGGGTACCTCCTACCCCCAAAAGAAGATTATGGGGACATGGAGGGAAAGGGGGGAACCCCACTGAATGAACAAACCTAATTCAGCTCACACAACTTAGCTGAACCCCACCCTATGTATCTGTTGATGCAACCCAGCATTGCATGTGCCATTTTAGCTGCCACTTCACACTCCTGGCTCACTTTTAGCTTGTGGTCTACCAAAATCCCTGGATCCTTTTCACTTGCATTGCTGCCAAGCTAGGTTCCACCTGTCTTGTATCTGTGCCCTCGATTTTGCCTGCCTAAATTCAGAATTTTATTTTTGTCTCCAATGAATCGTGCTTCCAGTCTGCCAAAGTATTAACTACTCTAGGATTTTGAGTACCCTTGGCCATGTCACCCTAAAAGGGCCCAAATTTGAAGGGCCAGAGCATGGAAACTGAGATTTGTCTTAGGCTGCATCTGATGTTCTTGGATGCTCTTTGTAAAAGCAGAAATGGTCAGAATGGTGGGATATCTATTGTTCCCGGGGCCCTGGCAAATGTCCAGCCCTGCCACCTTCTGCAGCCAGCCCTAAGTTACTCCTCAGAGTTTGGCATTAACCTTTCACTTCCTTTCCCTTCATACTAGGACAGTCTGAGTTCAAGACCAGATGTCATCCTGGCCTCTATTTTTCAATGTGGGATTCAGGAAAGAAGTTGAAAATTAGCAGCTGAAGTCCTCAAGACTCAAATGTGTGAAAAGAGACTTAAACGAGTCTAGCACCCTCAGAGCACACTTCTCATCTGTTCGCAGTACAATCATGTTTCCACCCTTTCGAAAGGGCAGCATGTCTTCACTGCGAGTTGCAGATTTTGATGTGTACTCATTATGATAGCTATCACTGTGTACCAGAGACGGCTTCTTCTGCATCACTCTTGCTTAGGGAGCAATCCTGTACACAAAGAAGCTGGCATAAGGACAGTTGCTCTAAGTATAGCCAGAGTAAAGTTACACCAGATTCGAACTCTGTTCAGCAGTGCTGCTGCTGCTGCTGACTGAGCCAGCCTAAGCCTGGCAGAGGAAAATTAAGACAATGCATAGGGAGGTAAGGTCTCAGCTAGTGCACTAAGTGGAGCTGGTAAACAGCTGCCATGTAAATAGTAGGTAACATGTGGAGTGACAGAGTCCTCTCAGTACATCAGATGAGGTCCATTGTTCAGCCTGGACACTGAGATCCAGCGCAGAGGGCCTTCTGGCGGTTCCCTCATTGCAAGAAGTGAGGTTACAGGGAACCAGACAGAGGGCCTTCTCAGTAGTGGCGCCCGCCCTGTGAAACACCCTCCCTTCAGATGTGAAGGAAATAAGCAGCTATCTTATCTTTAAAAGGCTTCTGAAGGCAGCCCTGTTTAGGGAAGTTTTTAATATTTAATGCTGTATTGTTTTTAATATTTGATTGGGAGCTGCCCAGAGTGACTGGGGAAACTCAGCCATTATTATTATTATTATTATTATTATTATTATTATTATTATTATTATTATTATTATTATCTTTGCAGGAGCTGATTGCAGGAGCATCCTGAGCTGGACCTTCTCTTTTGTCTTCACTCTGGGCACCCAGTGAGGTAACCCCTGGGAAAATGGGATGCTCCAACAATTCTCTCATGTTGATTATTGTACCTCCAGGAGCTGGCGGTTATGTCCTGCCTCCACAGCCATGCCTCTGAATTCTACCTGCTGGGAACTGCAAGAGGGGAGAGTGCTCTGGCACTCAGGTGGTCCTCATGGGCTTCCCATAAGCATCTGGTTGGCCACAGTGAGAGCATAATACAGGACTAGATGGGATTGAATTATGGTGCTGGAGGAGACTCTTGAGAGTCCCATGGACTGCAAGAAGATCAAACCTCTCCATTTTTAAAGGAAACCAGCCCTGAGTGCTCACTAGAAGGACAGATCGTGAAGCTGAGGCTCCAATACTTTGGCCACCTCAAGAGAAGGGAAGACTCCCTGGAAAAGACCCTGGTGTTGGGAAAGATGGAGGGCACAAGGAGAAGGGGATGACAGAGGACGAGATGGTTGGACAGTGTTCTTGAAGCTACCAGCATGAGTTTGACTAAACTGCGGGAGGCAGTGGAAGACAGGAGTGCCTGGCGTGCTCTGGTCCAGGGGGTCATGAAGAGTTGGACACGACTAAACGACTAAACAACAACAACAACAACAACAGATGGGATCCAGCAGGGCTCTTATTGTGCTTTTCTGTTCTCTGTGATTCCTAGCCAGGGTTTCCTCCCTTCTCCTTTGCCAGTTTTCGTCACCGCTAACCCTTAAAAATCTCCCCAAGTTTCAGCCAGACCGACGTTCATATTTTATGCAGCCCCAAAATGAAAACAACAACAACAATAATAATTCACAAAGTGCTTGTGGAAACCCTTCACAACATCGAACCCATGTAATTTCTTTAGTTGACCATGCTAAATCAGCCACCAGTGTCCCATTCCAAATCACTTGTCTCCGCAAGAATGCCTGATGATGGTAACCATAGCGTCCTAGTGTTTCAGTTTTAAGCTACCCTTTTAATCATCAAGCTTGCAACTATTTCTGTTCCAGCGGTTAAATTGCATTAAGTAACTAGTTTGTTCGGTGGGAATACTTCTGCACGGAAAGATGAAATACCTGCTCTCTGGAAGGTTAATGTGCAGCATGCTTCTCTATGATTAGGAACAAAAAATGCCAGCAGGTGGGCTCGCGCTGGAACTGAAACTGCTCTCAGAATTGTCAAGCTTTTTTTCTTTCTCACCCTGTCATTTTTTCCCTTAAAGCAATAAATTCAGCAAAAGTGTTTGAGACTATACAAGGCCTCCCGCTTGGAATGATCTATATAGTACAAAGGGAACATCCATTGGAACAAGTCTGTTCTTCCTGGAATGACTAAAGCCTCAAACCTTCCGCACAATTCACCTGTGGGGTCCTGTTATCATTGGAAGGCCCACACAACTCGTGACCTACCTAAGTCAATGCAGCCCACCAGGCCTGGCCTGGGCTCTCTCAGCTTGACAACCTGCCTGGCTTTCAATCTTAGGCAGGCAGGCATCTCAATCATAGGCAATGTTAGGCAGGCATCATTATTTGTGGCTGATGTCCTTTGAGACTGGTAGGGTGGAATGCTGGGAGCTTAACAGTAGGTGGCGCCAAAGCCAATGATAGGTAAAGATAAAGGGTAAAGGGACCCCTGACCATTAGGTTCAGTCGTGACCGACTCTGGGGTTGCACCGCTCATCTCGCTTTATTGGCCAAGGGAGCCGGCGTACAGCTTCTGGGTCATGTGCCCAGCATGACTAAGCCGCTTCTGGCGAACCAGAGCAGCGCACTGAAATGCCGTTTACCTTCCCGCCGGAGCGGTACCTATTTATCTACTTGCACTTTGACGTGCTTTTGAACTGCTATGTTGGCAGGAGCAGGGACCGAGCAATGGGAGCTCACCCCGTCGCGGGGATTCGAACCGCCGACCTTCTGATCGGCAAGGCCTAGGCTCTGTGGTTTAACTCACAGCATAGATGGAGGCCACTAATTCTGGTTTTGTCCCCACCCTTCTTCCTGTGGGGTTCTATAGGGATAACGCTGACACTGAGCAGGTGGCAGAAAAAAATGGCATAGGCGTGGCATAGGAACAGGGAATACATTGAAATGAAACCATTTGAAGACTCATAAAACAAACCCAGCAACAACAGAAAACTTCAGCGGCAGAAAATACCCCATCAATAAACAACAGGGCAGTTGGCACAGTCCATCAGGCGCCTGGGAGGAGCGATAACATTTTTGCATGGGACTGAAAATATAGCTATGGTGATGGTGCAAGGTGGATGATGCTTTGGGAGAACATTCCACAAGCAAGGAGCCACTGCTGAAAAGGCCCTTCCCCTTGTTAGTACCCTCCAAGCCTCCCTCAGAGGGGGCACCAGAGGAGGTGTGGACATTGGTGGATTAGAGAGACAAGTGGTCTGACTCAAAAAAGAGCATCTTCCTCTGTTCATACTAAACAGTATGAACATTTGGCCATGGCTGTCTAGTCTTCTGGAAGCTCCTTTTTTCCATTCTGACCCAGAGATGCCATGAAAAATCCCAGGTTCTCTCTCTGCTGAGTCATGAACAAGACTAGGAATCTGATGCAGTGTTGGAAAGGAACATCACCCCTAGCTCAGTCAATACAGCATGAGACTCTCAAACTCGAGATCTATGTGTTTGAGCCCCATGTTGAGCCAAAAATTTCCTGCACTGCGGGGGGTTGGACTAGATGACCCTCGTGATCCCTTCCATCTCTACAATTCTATGACTCTATGATCCTACCCAATGGACATAGGCTGAATACAAATAGGACAGACACGCACATTGCCAAAACAAAGGAAATGTATCAGACAAACAGAAGACAACAAAGGGCACTGATCTGCATAGCATTTTATGCTGAAGTTTAACTAGGGGCAAATTTAGAAAGCATTACTATAGTTTAAACACAAATACAATAATTCCACAATAGTGGGGAAGACTGTGAGCCAGTGACAGTCATTCTGCTGTCCAGGTGGTAGCTGTTGCCTGGTAACTTCAAGGCCTCTCCTGATCTCCATTCTAAGGGACCTTTATCCTTAAATCAAATATGGATGGGCAGTCTTTTAAATAAGGGATGCCTCAAACAGAGGACTATCCTCTGCCAGGTAGGGCACATGGCCACCCAATGGCATTGGTACAGAGAGTAGAAAATGGCTTGAGGGGGGGGCAGCACAATTATATTAAAGAATATAAAACTGTGCCAAAAACAACAACAGCAGTATAAACAGTACAATGAGAATGATTGGAAGACTCGTTTTGTCAGAAGTCTTTTTTATTTAAGTGTTTATTTAAGTATTAATTAGGAAGATTAAGTTTTTTATGCACAGCAATCTGCTTTTTCTTCTTTCTTTTTTCTGTATTTTCTTTTTTCTTAATTGTTTTGTCCTTAATTTTCTTTTTGTAAATTCTTTGTATATGTGTGTAATTTAAATTAATAAAGATTATTTTAAAAAGAGAGAGAGAGAGAGTGTAGGAAATAGTTTGAGGGGGGGCATCACTACCCATGGTGTAGGTGGGCACACCATTATTTTGATTATTTTGATCCACATTTGCCCCTAATGAAACCATTCCAAACCAGGAAACTTTATCAGGAACTTCCTACTGAGCAGACCAGTCATGGTCAGGAGCAGCTAGCAGAGAGATGTACCTTCCCATGCCAGTGGTGCCAAGCAGAAGAGGTGAGGTGGCAGGGAATTTGATGCTGTTTGGATATACTGGCAGAGCCAATTCAGAACCTCATCACAGTAGACCACATAGATACTGGTGCCAGGAGGCCAGGGATATGCTGGCACTCTTCTGCACCAGCTGCTCCTGGTAGAGGTTTGAATTCTTCCCATAGCCCACTACAATCCATCTTCTTCTCTAATGTACAATGGAAAGGAAGTGCTCTGCGTATCCTAGGCCTCACTGTTGCATACCCTCCAACATTTCTCCGATGAAAATATGGACGTCCCATTCCATAATGATAATTTTACTGTTTATACCCCACACATCTTGCCAGCTTGCCCCAGTCACTCTGGGCAGCTTCCAACATATGTAAAAACACAATAAAACATTCAACTTAAAAAACCTACCCTATACAGGATTGCCTTCAGATGGCTCAAGAGTCGGATAATTCCATACGCTCCAACATTTCTCCGTTGAAAATAGGGAGGTCCTAAGGAAAAGTGGGACATTCCAGGATCAAATCAGAAACTGGGATGGCTTCTCTAAATCAGGAATGTCCCTTGAAAATAGGGACATTTGGAGGGTCTGTTGTTAAATCAGGCAAAGTGGCAGCATAGCCCAACAGTTCTAAGTCTTGACATGAGCTATGCCTTAGAATAGTTCCCAGGATCCTCTGCAGCAGACTGGCAGGCTCTTGTTCACCTTGCCAAAGTTTCTCTCTGTGAAGTTTGACTTTATCTCTCAGCGTACTAGATTACTTTAGCTGAAACCTCTTTCTCAGAATCTTTTGATTATATACCTCCCCGTTAGCAGGAATGTATTGGCAGTGATTTCAGTCGGAGCAAGATGGAATGCTGCCTTTAGTAACATTTTACTTCGTTCTGTTATTTTGGCTTTAAGTGAGCTGTCTCTTGTACATCCCCCCCCCCTTCCAATGACTTCTTTCTGCACAAGAGGCCCAAAAGGCAAAAAATTGTATTCAGCAACCAGCAAGCCACCTAGCTATTTTTTCCTCTTCTTTTCAGATCATACAGAATCCAACTGTTTTCTTACCCACGAAAACCCTAACATTTTCATTCTTCTTTAGATATTGATACAAGTGTAGGTATTCTTAATCACCATGTTGTGTTGCATCCTTCCCCACTGTTATGTACTGAAGTTCTCACCCTGGGCCAGCAGGGGGATACTGTAGATAGTTATGCAAATAAGGGATCGAAAGTGACGTTCAGTGATTGTATAGTTTTAGAAAATTGTTACAGTTACATTGTACTGGAGCTCTATATAAGCAGGCTGACTGAACCCTTCAGTTCAGTTCTGTCCTGGCCTGTGAATAAGCAAGAGCTGTTTGAAAAATCGCTGTGTCGTCTGATATGTTCACCCACAACTTAACACCCGCATTTAGCAATAATAATTATTATTGAAATGGACACTAAAGGGTGAAAATGTGTTTGGAAATGAGAATTTTTTTGGAATGAGAACTGCATCAATTTCTTTTTGGGAAAGTGTGGATTTCATACGATAGCATGGTTAGAATTTTAATGTGAACCTGCCAATTTATACTTCCTGAAACATTACGCACACTGAAACCATGCTAGTCTATGAAATTCACACTTTCCCAAACTGAATTTCTCCTCCATTCCTATCTCTGTATCATATTCATAGCTAGGGAGAAGTTTGAGCCCACCTCTCTCAATTCTAAGCTCAACCCTTGTCTCCAGCACGCTAGGAAAGTGTTATGTACTGAAGTTCTCACCCTGGGCCAGCAGGGGGATACTGTAGATAGTTTTCACTCAGGTCCACATATGCAAATAAGGGATTGAAAGTGACGTTCAGTGATTGGATAGTTACAGAAAATGGTTACTGTTGCGTTCTAGTGGAGCTCTATATAAGCAGGCTGGCTGAACCCTTCAGTTAAGTTCTGTTCTGGCCTGTGAAGAAACAAGAGCTGTTTGAAGAATCGCTGTGTCGTCTGATATGTTCACCCACAACTTAAAAGAAAGGGTGCTCTAAACCCCAAAGACCAGTAGCGTCCCAGATTATAAATTATACAAAATAAAGTTTTTATGGGAAAGAAGTTTTCTTGCTGCCTCCGGGCTGGTGACGGTTTTGATTTTATGTTAACCAAAAAGAGAAATGAGAAACGACAGTGCTTTGTAACAAATTACTGCCAATCGAACCCCTCATACTGGAAACTTGATAAGGGTGTTGAAATGATCTTTATCTACTGACAGTTGTGATGGAAGAGGCTATTCTCTATGGAAATGCATATTGGGTGGCACTGCTGGGCCTTTTTTCCCCGTGGCTTGCATTGTGCAAGGCATTGAACTTCAAATCAATGTTAATTCATATGTCGCTCAGATGACTGTGCTTCTTGTCAGCTGCTGGGAGAATTATTTAGGCTGCAAGATAGTCACATTTAGAGTTTAGAAATGGCAGGGGAACTTTTTAAATGCATGCACATCAAATCCTAAACACAGGAGCAACAGAAAGAGCTGAGAGCCAGCAAAATGATAAAATACAGGGAAGCAGCAAAGATGCTGCAGCAATAATTTAAGTAGGGACCATGTGTGTGCGGGAGGCGTTCAGTTCACATGCAAAGGCAAGCCTACCTGAACCACACTTTCTGAAGTAATACATGAACTGAAACACAGTCGATCTTCCATACTGGCTCTTCTCTTAATTTTACAATGCAATTCTCCAAGCAATCTACAAAAGACAAGCTATGGTAACAAAACCAACACCCACCTTTTTTTTACCTGGGGAAAAAGATAGGTCTTTACCTGGTGCTGAAAAGATTTCAATGAAAGCACCAGGTGAACCTCATGAAGGAGTGCATTCCACAGATGGGCACCCACAATTTTATTTTATTATTTATACCCCACCTATCTGGCTGGGTTTTCCCAGCCACTTTGGGCAGCTTCCAACACATATAAGAACATAATACAAAGGGCTTTAAAGTTGTGCTAAAGGAAGAAAAGGTGATTGCAGTGAAGCAGGGTGAATTATAGTGGTACCTTGGGTTAAGTACTTAATTCGTTCCCGAGGTCCGTTCTTAACCTGAAACTGTTCTTAACCTGAAGCACCACTTTGGCTAATGGGGCCTCCTGCTGCCACCGCGTCATCGGAGCCCGATGTCTGTTCTTATCCTGAAGCAAAGTTCTTAACCTGAAGCACTATTTCTGGGTTAGCAGAGTGTATAACCTGAAGCGTATGTAACCTGAAGCGTATGTAACCTGAGGTACCACTGTACTGCCCTTCATCATAAGAACTCAGGGCGGTTCACAGAATACAATACAGTGGTACCTTGGGTTAAGTAATTAATTTGTTCCGGAGGTCCGTTCTTAACCTGAAACTGTTCTTAACCTGAAGCACCACTTTAGCTAATGGGGCCTCCTGCTGCCTCCACACTGCCGGAGCACGATTTCTGTCCTGAAGCAAAGTTCTTAACCTGAGGTACTATTTCTGGGTTAGCGGAGTCTGTAACCTGAAGCATATGTAACCCGAGGTACCACTGTATTTGCATCTGACTTCACTTAGGAAAGATGCATAGCAGATCCCCGTGTCTGAATTAACTTTGTCAAGGTAGTAACGTAGCCAGCTTGCCAATGCTACAGAATTGTCCAAGGTGGTTTAAACAAAGAGGGATTGCGAGGAGTTCCAAAAGGATCTCTCCAAATTGGACAAATCGGCAGTAAAGCAGTCCATGTGATTCTATCTAATCAAGTGGAAAGTGATGCCCTTTGGGGCAAAACAATCCCAATTCACAGATAACACTTATGGGGCCAGAACTGTCAATGACTGACCAGGGATGAGGCCTTGGGGTCTTAGTAGATAGCTTAGGAAGATGTCAACCCAGGGTACGACAGCTGTGAAAAAGGTGAAACCTGTGTTAGGGGTCATTCCGAAAGGGATTGAAAATAAATTTGCCACTATGGTAATGCTGTCATACAAATCTATGGCCTGGCCACACGTGGAATACTGTGTCTTATCGCCTCACCTCAATAGGGCATGAACTCAGTGGCCCTCCTTCTGAATCCTTCATGTAAAAGGATTGGATAGACAGATAGATTGTCAATGGTGCACATTTGCTGAAAATGAGGTGGTGAAGACCGTTTCCCTTCTCCCTCTCCCAGTACAAATGGCTGTATCATCATTTGAAGCTGTGTCAAGTAAGTGAATTAAATTTGCACGAGATTAATGTTCTCTAAGCAAGCTACTGAAAAAATATTGGTGGAGATAGTAAATAAACTAAGCTCCATGACACATGCATCTATTAAATCTGCAATTGCTATGCTGGCAAGTAGAGGCAACCCATCCATTGGCTGCATGGGCAATTTGTCCCAGAAACTGTAGCGTCCAACTGTCACTGCCTCGTCTTGGCCTGTCAGATATTTAAAAGGGTCTTACTGATGGGAGGGAAAGGTAGTCTGGCAACTCTAAACCACACGTCTATATCTCTGAGACTAGCAATATGGGCAGCTGAATTGGGCTTGCAGTTCTGTTAGCTCAGTCAGCACAACCATCAGAAGAAGAAATAGTGGTGATTTTGTGATAATTTAGAGATACTTCTTTGCAGAGCTTTGCACTAGGGAGATAGGACTTGCAGGATTGCTTGTCAAGCGAATATATAATCCAGTTAAATAACCAGGGCTCCCCAATTATTCATCCCTGCAGGAAGAGAGGCAAAGTCAAGGCACAGTGAGCAAGCACAGGAGCTTCACAATTCAGACAGAGAAGCCACAGGACAAACAAGCTCTCGGGTTATTGTGAAGAAAAAGAGCACCGAGATGAGAATATAGGTCCCTCCAGACATCCTTTTATTGCACGTTCATGATTATTTGTGCTCATGATGGTATCGGGGAGGTTATACGTGATCCCACTTTCAATACTGTTTGCACTTTCAGAAGTTTCGAAGCAGATGTACAATTGCAGATATTAATCTTGTGCAGTTTGAAGCGACTGGAAACATAAAAACTGACTCCTTTTGGAAGAAACATAGTCCAGACCCATAAAAATATTGTTCAAAGTTTTACTTGCAGAAACTCTTCAAAACAAAATAAAAACATCAAATGATACGTCCAAAAATAGCCATACAGTATCTGGTGCTGTCCAGCGAAGGCTCAGCATCTTAGAAATAAAAGATAATTCCAGAAGTCCAAACTGTTTCCCCCACCACCACCACTGACAGCCTGCATTTCAGCCTCCATTGGCCTTAGGCTACGCAACTCTTGAAGAGCCACTATCACATCCTTTTGTTCTCTGTGTCATTCAGATAAAGCCTAAAGCCACCACCCTTTCAAGATGACAGTTTTGCAATTCAATACCTCTGTCACCTGATCTAAGGTTACAACACTCACATGTTAGCTAGCAGAAAACAACAACTAGTTAATTATCTACTCAGCAAGAAGCTCAGAGACCACTTAGAAAACTATTGTGGGAAAACCCCAATGTTATCAATATACATTTAGCCATTTTTCCATTTTAAACCTTCATTAATACTCAGCCGTTTTCCCATTTCTGTGTGAATTAAACCAATTCTACTTAACAAATACTGCTTTGTTTCTAATCGGTACATGTTCCATACTCTACTGCTGAAATAATTAAGCCAATGGTCTGATTTAGCATAAGGCAGCTTTCGGTGTTCCAGTGTTTCCCGAACTACCAAGAAAAGAAGACGCCAGGCCCAATCTGCCTGGGCCAAATACTTCAGCAATTTACATGCTTCTGTGGGGTTTGGGCTGCTAAAGGTCAGAGGGTTTTGTTCTTTTTTAATATGGAGATACAAAATGTCTGTGCCTTGCTTATACAAAAATTATATTGCAGAACTATGTATGCGCATTTTCTTGTGAGCCCACTGATAGCATAGGCGCACCAGTGAATCACATTATTATTATCCGGAATCCATCAAAGAAGGTCAAGATTTCATTTATTAAAATAATTGTAGTCAGCCCTTCTAAATCAAAAGAAGCGGCAAGGTTAGGTGGCTGACAAAAGCGACATTAAAAAATGTGTGTTGTTCGACAAATAGAAATAAATATATTGCTATGGGCCACCCCCGTTTTTGCCAAACAGTGGCATTTAACCAGGGTTTGTGTTTCCTTGGGGAAAATGAGGCACGTCAGAGACTACTGTCTTTATGAAATATGGTTTATTCACACGTATCTACAGTTGACTTTTATGGAGAGGCAGTTCACAGCATTTACATCTCAAGAGGGGCTTGTCCTTCCCAGCAGCACAGGATTGGATCCAGAGGCATCCAAAGCACTACCCCGTGTCTCTCTGTGACAATCAGCCAGCTGGCGGCTACCCTTTAGTCCCATGCACTTCCTCTTTCTCCTTCCCAGAAGCACTTGCAAAAAAACAACAACCCTCGCCTCTTGCTTCCAGTCGCTCCCACCCCAGTCACCCTGGCAACCTCTGTTTCTCAAGCCCATTGCACAAGGCGTTTTCCGCCTCTTGCTTCCATCAGGCCAGTGGTTATCTTACCCCAAAAGCTACTGGGCAGCGTATCTTGTGTTTTGCCAATGGCTCAGCACTATCAAACAAGCCAGGCCATTATCAGCCTTTTGTTTCTTCAAGACCCACCTCACTGAGCTGTTGCCAGGCTGACCTCACAAGGAAGTTAGCCAATATGATCATTTCTTGCTAAATTCATGAATTTATGAGTTTGCTCAAATGGTTGTTGTTGTTTAGTCATTTAGTCATGTCCGACTCTTCGTGACCCATGGACCAGAGCACACTAGACACTCCTGTCTTCCACTGCCTCCCGCAGTTTGGTCAAACTCATGTTTCTGGCTTCGAGAACACTGTCCAACCATCTCGTCCTCCGTCGTCCCCTTCTCCTTGTGCCCTCCATCTTTCCCAACAACAGGGTCTTTTCCAGGGAGTCTTCTCTTCTCATGAGGTGGCCAAAGTATTGGAGCCTCAGCTTCAGGATCTGTCCTTCCAGTGAGCACTCAGGGCTGATTTCCTTAAGAATGGAGAGGTTTGATCTTCTTGCAGCCCATGGGACTCTCAAGAGTCTCCTCCAGCACCATAATTCAAAAGCATCAATTCTTCGGCCATCAGCCTTCTTTATGGTCCAGCTCTCACTTCCATACCTCACTACTACTGGGAAAACCATAGCTTTAACTATACAGACCTTTGTTGGCAAGGTGATGTCTCTGCTTTTTAGGATGATGTCTAGGTTTGTCATTGCTTTTCTCCCAAGAAGCAGGTGTCTTTTAATTTCATCACTTCACTAGGGCAATAGGATTGTCCCCACCCCACCCCCGCTTCCTTCCCTCCACACCAACCCAAATCTGCTCAAAAAGGTTGAGGGAACCCCAGGATAGATATGGGGAGAGGAGAGTGGGAGAATGTTTCATTGCAGAAGGAGGAATCTTTGTGCTGGTGGGACATTTTGCTTAGCACTGCATTGAATAAGAGTGTGGGGGGTTTTTTTACAACAGCTTTCTGAGCAAGCAGAAAGTAAAACTGACCTACGTGGAAGTGCAAATGGATGGCATTGTGTGGGGAAAGCATTGTTAGAGCAGCCTAAAATAAAGGCAAACTCGGAAGGTGGCAAAGTAAGATTTGTCACCTTGCCTTATCTAACAAGCACACTGAGACCAGAGTCCTCTTTCAGAGCTCCTCTGCCACACAACAAAACATCGCCTCTTATGTAGCTGTTGTTGACAAGTCACAGAAAATTACTTTTAAAGAAGCCACTTACAGGAAAACAGAAATGCTGAAGGAGATGAGAAGAAGCATTTCCTAGAAGAATAGCTATTTAAGGAGCTGTGGAGCTGTGGCACAGGAGGAGCAATTTGGCATTATTATGGTATTGTCCTCATACCTGCAACTCAGCAGGCAGGTTGCGCTGCAAATGTGGCCTTCACAGCTTTTTCTTCTTCCCTTCCAGAGTCTGTTTTCGCCTGTTGGTGGGGGTGGACCCCTCCGGAGGCAACAGAGGCCTGCTGTGACCGTTTGGCCCATCATTTTGAGGATAAAGTCACTCAACTCTGTAGCAATATAGACACTACCATTATGAGTACTGTTCCAACTGAGATGTCCAGCGCTACGACTTCTCCAACTTTGTGGGGTCAGTTTTGATATATGAGGTCAGATGATGTGGAAGGGGTGCTCGCAGAGATACTCCTGACTGCATGCCCTCTCAACCGGTGCCCATCACGGTTGGCGAAATTGAACTGAGGAAAGTGGGTCCAGGGCGGGGTGGCTGCTTCACTACGTCAGATGCTTGGCTGAAAGAAATATACAGATTGCAAACAGGGGTGCACCCTGTATGCGTTGTATGCAGAACTGTTCCTGTTCCACTGCACTTCATCTTCTGCCCAACACAACATTATCTGTCTCTCAATCCACAGTGGCTAAATCACGTTGCCATCATGTTGTTCCACCCCATTCACTTTAATGCAAAGGAGACAAAATGCAGATTGGAAGAGACGTAATCAATTGCATATCATTTGCAGACTGAAACTGCAACAGTGAATGCTGATTGCATGCCAGTGTGGTGTAGTGGTTAAGAGCGATAGACTCGTAATCTGGTGAACCGGGTTTGCTTCCCTGCTCCTCCGCATGCAGCTGCTGGGTGACCTTGGGCCAGTCACACTTCTTTGAAGTCTCTCAGCCCCACTCACCTCACAGAGGGTTTGTTGTGGGGGAGGAAGGGAAAGGAGAATGTTAGCCGCTTTGAGACTCCTTCGGGTAGTGATAAAGCGGGATATCAAATCCAAACTCCTCCTCTTCTTCTTCTTCTTCTTCTTCATGCACTGGATTGATTTCCATTCCAGACATGGAATGAATAAGTGAACCTTGGCAGTTTCCACTCCCATTTCTGTTTTCATCAGAATTGTCCAACATCCCAAACCAGCCATGAACATCTCTGCTCTGTAGCATCAGAAGTAATTGTGTCCTTCCTTCCTTCCTTCCTTCCTTCCTTCCTTCCTTCCTTCCTTCCTTCCTTCCTTCCTTCCTCAGTAACCATTTGGCATATTGTTTAATATCAAATATTGCTCTAGTACTTTTGGTGTTTTATATGCAATGTGTTAATTTGGTTGGCTGCCCTCTAATAAGTACAACTTAATCAGACATGATTAGTTTTCAGATTGCATTAAAGGTGATGCCCACATATAGGAAACTCTGTTTCCAGTTAAAAGATGGAGCAATCATTGGAGAACTCTGAAAAGGGGGAAACATTGACTGAAATAAGGAACGGCTTCTGTTTTAAGCACTATACTTTCCTGAAAGATGAAAAGGGGAGAAAATGCCAGGAGTACAATGGGGAAAATAGTGAGTTGCAATGATTGGACAGTGATGTCATGTGATGTCATAAAAAGTATACAAATACAAAAATGGTAACTCCAAATAAAAGGGTTGGTATGGGAGAAAACCTGCTTCATTTGCCCATTTCAGAAAAGTCTCCATTTTGAAGAGACTCACCAAGCTTCTTCTTGGCTTAGAGTAGCTTGCTTTGATCCTGACAAACTTTCATAGAATCATAGACTTGTAAGGGACCATGAGGGTCATCTTGTCCAACCCCTTGCAAGGCAGGAATCCTTTGCCCAACGTGGGGCTCAAACCTGCGACCCAGAGATCAAGAGCCTCATGCTCTGCCGACTGAGCTATCACTTCCTCAGACCAATGTACCATCTAAGTCAAATGTACCAAATTCTCACCAAAATTAACTATTTTTAAGAAGATGTCATATATTACCAGATTCTAATCCACTCATTTCCCCCTCCCCACTCACCCTTTCAAAAATTATTCAGAATAAGATGGAGTGCACCATGCAGGCAAAATAGTAAAGGTAAAGGGACCCCTGACCATGAGGTCCAGTCGTGGCCGACTCTGGGGTTGTGGTGCTCATCTCGCTTTATTGGCCGAGAGAGCCAGCATACAGCTTCTGGGTCATGTGGCCAGCATGACTAAGCCGCTTGTGGCGAACCAGAGCAGCGCACGGAAACGCCGTTTACTTTTTTAAAAATAGTTTTTGTTTTACAATCAAGAGGTGTATAAAGGTAAAGGTAAAGGGACCCCTGACCATTAGGTCTAGTCGTGACCGACTCTGGGGTTGCGGCGCTCATCTCACTTTATTGGCCGAGGGAGCCAGCGTACAGCTTCCGGGCCAACATGACTAAGCCGCTTGTGGCAAACCAGGGCAGCACACGGAAACGCCGTTTACTTTCCCGCCGGAGCGGTACCTATTTATCTACTTGCACTTTGACATGCTTTCGAACTGCTAGGTTGGCAGGAGCAGAGACCAAGCAACGGGAGCTCACCCCATTGCGGGGATTCGAACTGCCCACCTTCTGATCAGCAAGTCCTAGGTTCTGTGGTTTAACCCACAGCACAACCCACGTCCCTCGCAGGCAAAATAGTGCAATGCAAATTGTGAAGCACAGTTTGGACCAAAGGGGGACAAAATACAGCAAAATGGGTCGGATTGATAACAGAAGCAGATGTCCTCAAACATTGGGTGATTCCAGTTCAAGGGTTAAGTGAATACCTGTAAAACCTTTTAACTTGAAAGTCACCTTTCAGCAGCTCCAGGATTATCTTTGTCATCTTTATTTATTTTTAGGGCTCCCTTTGGATGTAAAAGGAGAAGCCCAACCGAGCACCATACAAGCACAAACCTTTATTTCTAGTAGATGGTGCCAAAGTCCCAGTCGCTGTTGTCTCCCACCCACTTTACTTTCTCCACAGTTGTTTACTATCACCATCTCCTGGAATTGTTCATTGCAGGTGCCCTTTCCTTATGGCTATTCAATTCTTGGTGTCTTAGTTGGTTCCAAGGCTGCCAACTTTTTAATGGGCGGAACTCTCTTATGCAACAAGCAGAAAGTCAGCAAGTTTTTAGCATGAAGTTGCTGGAGAAACTTTCATTTCCTTTTTTTTTTTAAAAAAAAATATTTTTTATTGAGTTTCTTTTCTTAAGGTCATAGACACAAGATTAAAGCAAGAAAATACTAGAAACACAAACAAAGAAAAATAATAAAAAGATTATTACAATCCAACTTTCAATAGTTTTACCAATATTCCAAATGGACTTCCCCACATCCTCACGACTCTGCGTTCTTTGCAATAAGAGTTTCAGCAATTTGTTACCTTGTTTCTTAACTTACTGTATCTTTCAGTTATTATGTTTCTAAATTCTCAATATTGTATCCCAACTTTGTACATTTAAAGTTAACATAATAAAATTGTTTCATATTTACCACCTCTTTTTTCTTGTCTTAATTTTCAGTTTACCTAATCAAGTTGCTAAAGCCAAAAATTTCCTAATCGTGCGTATTTCTTAACATTCGTACAACTTATAATGTTTTTGCAAATAGTCCTTAATTTTTTTCCAGTCCTCTTCCATTGTTTCCTCCCCCAAATCTCGGATTCTGCCAGTCATTTCAGCCAGTTCCATGTAGTCCATCAACTGCGTCTGCCACTCCTCCAGCGTGGGTAAATCTTGAGTCTTCCAGTGCTTTGCAATAAGGATTCTTGCTGCTGTGGTAGCATACATAAACAAAGTTCTATCCTTCTTTAACACCTTCTGGTCCACCATGCCCAATAGGAAGGCCTCTGGTTTCTTGGGGAAGGTATACCTACATACCTTTTTTAACTCGTTATAAATCATTTCCCAGTAGGCCTTCACTTTAGGGCAGGTCCACCAAAGATGAAAGAATGTCCCTTCTGCCTCCTTACATTTCCAACATTTATTGTCAGACAGGTGGTATATCTTGGCTAACTTGACTGGGGTCATGTACCACCGGTATGTCATTTTCATAATGTTTTCTTTCAAGGCATTACATGCCGTAAACTTCATTCCGGTGTTCCATAACCTTTCCCAGTCTTCAAACATAATGTTGTGTCCAATATCCTGTGCCCATTTTATCATGGCAGATTTGACTGTCTCATCCTGTGTATTCCATTTAAGCAGCAAGTTATACATTTTCGAAAGTGTCTTAGTTTTTGGTTCTAACAATTCCGTCTCTAATTTCGATTTTTCCACCTGGAAACCAACTTTTTTGTCCATTTTAAAAACCTCTTGGATTTGAGCATAATGTAACCAATCCCGCACCTTATTTTTTAATTTGTCTTGGCTCTGCAGCCTCCAATTGTCTCCAATTTTTTCAATTATTTCCCAGTATTTTGGCCAGTAGGCCTCCATGTTGGGTCTTTTCCTGGCCTTGGCCTCCACTGGTGATAGCCACCTCGGGGTCTTGCCCTCCAATAAGTCTTTATATTTCAACCAGACCGCAAAAATTGCTCTTCTGACAATATGGTTTTTAAATAGTTTATGAGCTTTAACCTTGTCGTACCACAAATATGCATGCCAGCCAAAAGCATTATCAAACCCTTCCAGATCCAGGACATCAGTGTTCTCCAACAGAAACCAATCCTTCAGCCAGCAGAAGGCTGCGGATTCATAATACAGCCTCAGGTCCGGCAGGGCAAACCCCCCTCTTTCTTTCGAATCAGTTAATATTTTAAACTTTATTCGGGGCTTTTTGCCCTGCCAGACAAACTTAGATATATCCTTCTGCCACTTTCCAAAACATTCCACTCTGTCCACGATCTGTAGGGCCTGAAACAAAAATAGCATTTTCGGCAATACATTCATCTTTATAGCTGCAATTCTGCCCAACAAGGAAAGTTTCAATCTTGACCAAATTTCCAAATCCTTCTTAATTTCCAACCAACATTTTTCATAATTGTCTTTAAATAAATTCAAATTTTTCGCAGTCAAATAAACCCCTAGGTATTTCACTTTTTTAACGACATTTAGTTCTGTTTCTTTCTGGAACCCCTCTGTTTCTGTAGGTGTCAAATTTTTGGCCAAAACCTTGGTCTTTTGCTTGTTCAGCTTGAATCCCGCCACCCGACCAAATTCATGAATCAGTTCTAAAACTCTTTTTGTACTAGATACTGGCTCCTGTAGTATTAAGACTAAATCGTCTGCAAAAGCTTTCAATTTATATTGTTTCACTCCGACCTCTATTCCTTGTACCAACCGGTCCTCCCTAATCATGTTCAACAGCACCTCCAGGACTGAGATAAATAAAAGAGGAGATAGAGGGCACCCCTGTCGTGTCCCTTTTTCAATTTTAAACTCCTCTGTCACCACATTGTTCACTATCAATTTAGCTTTTTGCTCTGTGTAAATTGGTTGTATTCCATTTTCAAACCCCCGTCCCACTCCCATCCCTTCCAAATTTTTCTTCATAAACATCCAAGAAATATTGTCAAAGGCTTTCTCTGCATCGATAAAAATTAACACCGCTCTCCTACTGATATTTGTTTGTAAAAGTTCCAAAATATCAATAATGTTCCTGGTGTTGTCAAACAAATGTCTACCTGGGAGAAAGCCAGCCTGGTCCTTGTGAATTACTTCATTCAAAACTTTTAAAAGTCTACTTGCCAGAATGTCTGCAAAGATTTTGTAATCCACATTTAGGAGTGAGATGGGACGGTAGTTCTTAAGTTGAGTCTTTTCAGTTTCCACCTTGGGAATCAATGTGATGAAGGCTTCTTTCCACGACTCCGGTGCCTTCTTCCCCTCCATAATCTGGTTGCATACCTCTAACAAAGGTTGTATCAAATAGTCCTTCAAAGTCTTATAATATTTGGAGGTAAGTCCATCCGGGCCTGGAGATTTGCCTAGTTGCATATTCTGAATGGCGCCTTCAATTTCCTGTTGTGTTATTTTACAGTTCAGGATTGTTCTCTTTTCCTGAGTTACTTTTGGTAGTCTGTTAGATTTTAAAAATTGGTCTATCTCGAACTCTTTCTGTGGCCCTTTTTTGTGTGTGTGTGTGTGTGTGTGTGTGTGTGTGTGTGTTTTAGCCCTGCCGAAGCAAGGCCTCAAAAAATTAGTTGAAAACTCATAAATGTTCCTCTCCACGGAAATCTTTAGTAAAAGGCGAAAGATTTATACGATCTGAAGAGAAACCAGAGTATTGAGAAAGTTTCATTTCCTGAAGGTCTGTCTGCAATTGCAGCTGAATGGGAAGCCCAACTGAGATGGGGAGGGGAGATACCATCCATTCAGTTTTACTCCTGTATCTCTCAAGGAACTACTATAAAAACATATACAGCCAAGATCTGTTCGAAGGGGAAATCTGGGCACGTGATGGGATGTGTCTCATTACAATCCATGAGATCCACCGAAGGCACTCTCTTAATGACACTGTCTATGCTAGTTTCAGACAGGAAGGGCATTCAGAGGAGAACCAGAAGCCGTCTTCTGGTGAGGGAAGTCTCTCCTACAGAGCCACAGTCCATTGGTGAGCATCTTTTAGAAATATTGTAAACTCCTCACCCCATTGTCATCATGACACAGAAAGACCTACTTGTTCGGGCTGGCCTTGGGTTATGTTTAAAAAGAATTCAGAAATTTCAGTGGATTTTAATCTGATAAAACGTTATTCTAGTTTGCTGGATTTTCCTCCTCTTTTTTTTGACTTGCGTTCAATTTTAATTTTGTGACCCATTCTGAAAAAAATCATCTGCATGGGTATTTAGATATTTCTTTCTCCTATATCTAAAGTCTTAGTTCTAGAGAGGCAACTCTTGAGATAAGCCCTGGACCAAGATCTTTTATTTAAGGAATTTCACAGTATCAGTTGGATGATGGGCGATGGTTTGATGGCACACTTGTTTGCAAGATGGATGCAGTCAAATAGATTAAGCAGCATGGTACACCAACTAGAAACAAAAACAGCAAAATTTTAAACTGTTGATAGTTCTCATATGAAGTCATATGCACAGATAAGTGGGGGGGGGGGGTTCAGTTGGAACTCGTCGGAACTCAATTCCAACACCTCTCCAGTGGGTGCCATTGCCATAAGAGAACAAGGGAGGTGTTTGTGGTGAGTTCCGGCACCTCTTTTCCTGGAAAAACAGCACTGCATAATAACACAGGGAATGAAGAAATTATAAATGACTGAGTGAGCAAATTAAAGACTGATATCCAACTATGTATAGAAGTGAGAGCTGGACCATAAGGCTTATCGCCGAAGAATTGATGCTCTTGAATTATGGTGCTGGAGGAGACTCTTGAGAGTCCCATGGACTGCAAGAAGATCAAACCTATCCATTCTTAAGGAAATCAGCCCTGAGGAAGGACAGAAGCTGAGGCTCCAATACTTTGGCCACCTCATGAGAAGAGAAGACTCCCTGGAAAAGACCCTGATGTTGGGAAAGATGGAGGGCACAAGGAGAAGGGGATGGCAGAGGACGAGATGATTGGATAATGTTCTCGAAGCTACCAGCATGAGTTTGACCAAACTGGGGGAGGCAGTGGAAGACAGAAGTGCCGGGCATGCTCTGGTCCATGGGGTCATGAAGAGTCAGACACGACTAAACGACTAAACAACAAAAACAACAAATCCAACTATGCCATGCCCAGTGTAAACTCTGTATTCTGTGATTTTATATTGTGATTTTATGCTGTGAAGCACCCTGAGACCTGTGGGTATAGGGTGGTATACAAATTTAATAAATAATAACCATAACTCATTGAAATCAGTGGGCTCATCATGACTAACGTTTGTCCATTAATTTCATCGGAGCTACTCTGAGAATGACTTGATCACATACCAACCAACAGTCTAGTTCGAGGGTAGCCAACATGGTGTCTTCCATATGTTTTAGACTACAAATCCTATCAGCTCTTACCCTTGACCATGCTGTCTGAGAGTGTTGGCTCCCCCTAGTCTTGTTGGAAGTAAAGAATGAACTGGTAGGCTAAGAGGCTCGAGAACTAATTGACATTGGGAGAAAAGTCTAGAACACTTTGGCTGGTACATTAGATTCAGTGGATGAACTCAGCACCCGCTGTTCTCTTGTAATACGTTTGCTGATCCTTCCCTTTTGTGCTTGTTTGTTTCACTTGTATATTGACGGGGCAAACCATCTAGTGACGCTTGACTCAAATTAAGTAAAAACTCCTCTTCACCCAGCCATCGGAGTGCTTTCCTGAACAAACACAAATCGAACACATCATTTCAACAGTGCTGGGAGCTCTTGACTTCCAGACACACTTGAAACATGAAGGATTGAGTACTCTTGACGTGCATCTACTGTCTGAAAAGCTCCTTGACTTTTAATTAGTTTCTAATCCATCAGGTCACCTCCCCAAATGAGCTTCAGGGTCATCTCAGGATCTTACGAGCATGCACATGTACATTGTTTTTTAGCTGCTGGACCAAAGACTTAATAAAAGCTTAGGCCAATCTCTAAGACGGAAGGTTCTAGAAGTTCATCTCCCCACCCCCAATTGCTTTTGAGAAAGTCCAATTCTTAAAATGGCATCAGGAAACACCACTCTTTCCCACAATAAGTATGTGGTACAGTGGTACCTTGGTTCCTGAACAGCTTAGTTGCTGAACAAATCGCCGCAAACAGGGAAGTAAGTATTCCTGTTTGCGAACATTTTTCGGAAGCCAAATGTCTGACTTGGCTTCCACAGCTTCCGATTGAGTGCAGGAAGCTCCTGCAGGCAATCGGAAGTTGCGCCTTGGTTTTTTAATGGTTTCGGGAGTTGAACGGACTCCCGAAACGAATTAAGACTGCCTGTCCCTGCATAGACCTGTAAGACCGCTTAGAACTTCTGGTGAAATTTTACTTGTGGCAACTACAGAACATAATAAGACCGTGGCCTGGAAATGGGCATTTTCAATCCAAACAAATAAACCATTTTAAAGATATACATTGAAAGCACATGACTTTCCCCCAAAGGATCTGGGAGTTGTAGCGTGTTAAGGGAGCTGGGAATTGTAGCTCTACGAAGTACAGCTCCCAGGATTCTTTGGGGGCAGCTATGTTGTTTAAATTTGCTTGAAATGCGTGGTGAGTACACAGCCTGAATAATTTTTATGGCCATTTGCGGAATGGGGCTTTGTATACAGATATCCAAGTTTGTCACCTTGAGGCTAAGGTATCTGACCTGGAGAAGCGGAGAGAGTCATGAAGACCTTCCTTCCGGTAGGCAGATGTGACAATTTGTATAATACACTAGATAGCCCATTTTCCACTAATGCCTTCTATCTGTGCTCCTGTTTCGGTTGTTTATTGAATTAATTTTCCTGGGAGCTTGGCGTTCTTTAGGCCAAAAGTGAGGGGGGCCTGGACTTCCTGGGTCTCATGCAGCCTAACTCACTTGTTCCCTTGTTGCTTTGTCGCTGGGGATGACTTCCTCATCTGGGTCTCTCTCCGTGCTGATGAAGTGGCAGATTTGCATAATTGCTTAGAGAGAAATGGAGGCGAGTCTCCCCATATGCTAGGAGTTTATTATTGGCCTCAGCACAATCATTCCATTACATTCAGCCCATGAAAACCAAGTGACCCCCACCCCTAGAGGGTCAGAAAATATATAGTGCAGCTACATAAAATTTTCTGTCCACAATGTACATGCCAAAGCGGAGCAGAGACCCTTGGCATCTTTGATACCTCCTGCAAAGGAAGGATGACTTTTTTTTCATCTTGAGAACAAGTTCTGGGAAGTGGCGAAGCTGTTTGTACAATATTTGAGGCCTGGCTATTCAAAGATTTAATTTTCTGGTATAAAATACAATCTGTTTAACATGTGTTGAAAGGCTACATTCTTCTGTCCTGAAGATGAACTGAAGCCAAAAAGCCAAATCAAATAAAAGTCTATTTCAAGCTAAGATGTTTTTTTATATAATAATAATAATAATAATAATAATAATAATAATAATAATAATAATAGCCCAGCAACCCTCAACTACTATGAGCTGCAGACATAATTTAATCAAAAAGAACGGGCAATGCCTGGCAGTCTAAGCCATCCTACTTTCTTGAGACAAAACAGTGTCTGTGTTGATGCAATAAGACTCTCTTCTCTAACAATGTGATAAAGCTCCCCCTCCCTCACACACACCCCACGTCCCCTCTCGACAGTGCTGCTTGTTAAGACAAAACAGCTAATGCCATTGTCAAAGGGGCTCTCTTGTTTATTCCCAAGTCAGCCTCAGAACATATTGAACTTTCTGTGAGTTTTCCAGTGCTGCCCTGCCATTGACCTCAACACTGCTCCACGGCAGGTCACTCTCATTCAGGGCTTAACAATATAATTTGCATGCTGGCTAAGCCAAGGGTCTTTCCAGATGTAGAAGATGCTAATCACGCCGCATTTTGCTGAATAATGAGAGACCTTTTTCTCTTTTCGGTCTCCCTGGTTTTCCCAACAATGCAACCCCAAGACAAGCAGCCGCCTCTCTCCCCGGCTCATGAAGCAGCCAAGTGCTTGAACCACAAGCTGCAAACTGAGAAGGCAAGACCGTTCCTACTCACTAGGTCACCCCTGCTCCCTGCCTAACCATTGCCAAGGCACAAAGAGAATTAAGAGGGTTCTAATAAATATGCAAAAGGCCAGCAGTCCAAAGATTCCAGCCTTGCATTCCAAACTAACTCCTTCTACTCCATTAGTGTTTAGGGAGTAGGAAAGAATGCAACATGCCTGAGGCTAGGAAGGACTATAGATTAGACAATGATAACAACAACAACAACAATTTATTATTTATACCCTGCCCATCTGGCTGGGCCTCGCCAGCCACTCTGGGTGGATTCCAACAAAACACTAAAATACAGTAATGTATCAAACATTAAAAGCTTCCCTAAACAGGGCTGATGTCAGATGTCTTCTAAAAGTCTGACAGTTGTTCTCTTTGACATCTGATGGGAGGGTGTTCCACCGAGAAGGCCCTCTGCCTGGTTCCCTGTAACTTGGCTTCTCGCAGTGAGGGAACCGCCAGAAGGCCCTCTGATAGATGATAGAGATAGATAGATAGATAGATAGATAGATAGATGATAGATAGATAGATAGATGATAGATAGATAGATAGATGATAGATAGATAGATAGATAGATAGATGATAGATGATAGATAGATAGAGATAGATAGATAGATGATGACAGATGATAGATAGATTAGATAGATAGATAGATAGATAGATGATAGATAGATAGATAGATAGATAGATAGATAGATAGATGATAGATAGAGAGAGATCCCTTCTTTTATCACAAGAGAATGGTGGCCATTTTTTGTTGCCATGATCTCATGTGATTTTGCAGCATAATTTCCCCCTGAAAAGGGGTTTTTTTCAGGGCTGTGATCTTGTGTGGTACCCCAAAATGCATGTTTTGGGGCGTCATGCCTCACCAAAGCTTTTTTGGGGTGGGGGGAACCATGGCGCAAAATTGCAAAAGATTACGGCAGCCGAAATGGCCTCCGTGCTGTCTGGAAACAAAGCCTTAAGGGAAACAGTTGAAGGAGCTGGGTATGTTAAGCCTGGGAAAAAAGGAGACTAAGAGGAGATATGAGAGTCATCTTCAAATATCTCAAGGGCTGTCACATGGAAGATGGAGAAAGCTTGTTTTCTCCTGCTCTGGAGGGTAGGACTCAATTCAATGACTTCAAGTTACAAGAAAGGAGATTGTGACTAAACATCAGGAAGAACCTTCTGACAGAAAAGAGCTGTTTGACAGTGGAATGGGCTCCCTCAGGAGGTTGTGGGCTCTCCTTCCTTGGTGGTTTTTAAGTAGAGGTTGGATGGATGGCCATCTGTCATGGCTGCTTAGTTGGAATTCCTGCATTGCAATTGAAATTATGGGACATGCACTGACTGGCAACAAAGCCACATGTCCACCTAGAAACTTGTAGGTGGTACAAACAGGACTGAAAGTGGAATCGTGTTGAACCTCCCCAATACCATTGCGAGCATAGCTCATCATGAACACACCATAAAAATGAAACCTTTCCCCTAACCTAAGTACATATTTTTGTGGACTGGGAGTTGCTGGAGTCTGGTGCTCATGTGGTCTGACATTAGAATTTCCTGCCGTTCAAAGGAGGCATAGAATTTTCCATGGGTAGGGATGTGGAATATATCTGAAAAGAAGCAACCTGTCCGCCCCCTGCCCCCCATTTAATTTGTGAGGAGTTTGTCAGCCAAACAATGAATGTTGATAAATCCAGCATTGTAGCATTGACAACTCCCATGTGCAAAGGAACCTTGTTTTTATTGATCTGTGCGAAGCCCAATTGTCTGGGGGGAGATGTCTGCGTGGGGCAGGAGAAGAAATAACTGATACCACTCTCTGCTCTCCTTGGAACGCTGCGATAAGTGTCAGCCCATTATTCTCTCAGGCAATTTCTCTGGCTATATGATGTTTGACTGCAAATTTAAACCAAATGACACTCTTCACAATCAGGTGGGGGTAGTGGAGATGAGGGGCGAAAGGAGGGGGGCAATTTCAGCATTATTTGCTTCAGCATTTAAAATCATTTTGTGTCTGAAAATTTCTCCCGAGTCTAGACAAGATGGATCACTTGCCTGCTGAAAATATTAAAATTTTATAAGGTATAGTCAACAGTGCTCCTCTGGTAGTAAACATACAGATTCAATTTAAACGTCTTTTTTATAAAGGCTCTTTAAAAACACACAACGACACCAAATTATATGATGATGATAACTGCTGAGGGCGTCAGCTTCAATCTAGCGCAGGTAGTCGGTCCTGCTGCTGCTGAGTTCAGTTCAAGCTGCTGTAGATTTTCCTCTTAAAAGCATGTTCAGCTTCCCCCATTTTGCAGCCTCTGCATTTTTCTGTCACCCAACCCTGACGTGCAGCAATGATGCGACATTAGGCATGATTCAAAAACTGCAGGGGATGCGATGTCTGCATGAAAAAGAGGGAGGGAGGGAGGGAAGGAGAGAGAGAGAACCTTGCATCCTAGGTTCTGGATTTTGCTCTTTTACAAGGTTGTAAAAGACCGCGGAGAGAATAATTGGGTGCACTCTTCCCACCTTGGATCAAATATATGCTTCCAGGTGCCATAAGAAAGCTGCAGAGATAGTGCAGGATAGTGCGCACTCCGGAAATGATCTCTTTCAGCTTCTGCCTTCTGGAAGAAGGTACAGGGTTATAAAGACTAGGACTAGCTGCCTGAGAAACTGTTTCTATCCAAATGCGATTTTGGTTTTAAACGCAGTGTAAGGTAGTCTCTAGGGGGCACGGGTGGTGCTGTGGTCTAAACCACAGAGCCTAGGGCTTGCTGATCAGAAGGTCAACAGTTCAAATCCCTGCGACAGGGTGCAAGTAGATAAATCAAGTGTAAGTAGATAAATAGGTACTGCTCCGGAGGGAAGGTAAACGGTGTTTCCGTGCACTGCTCTGGTTCGCCAGAAGCGGCTTAGTCATGCTGGCCACATGACCCAGAAGCTGTCTGTGGACAAACGCCGGCTCCCTTAGCCTATAGAGCAAGATGAGCGCGCAACCCCAGAGTCGTCCGTGACTGAACCTAACAGTCAGGGGTACCTTTACCTTAAGGTAGTCTCTATGTGAGTATATTGTATTCAGTTATGGGGTATCAGAGTTTTTAGGGGTTAGCCAGGCTGGGATAGTTGGGATAGCAGGCTTGTTGGTTTTTCAGTTTTGTTGTTCTGTATGGGACAATGACAATAAAGATTATCATATCATATCGTATCATATTGTATCATTTCAGAACCTGTTTTAATAGCATAAGATGGAAGTGGTTTAAAACAGTAGTCTAAAAGCTTTTCAGAACTAACTTTAAGCTGTAGTCACTGGGGGGAATTCAGTCTGCAAGGAGCAACTTGCAATGACACCGTTTTCTTTTTTTTCCTGGGTGTCTCATTTCTCTCCATTTCAACTGCTTTCTCAAGGTTGAGTACAGACTGACTAGCCTTCATTAGCAAACTACAATGCTAAGACTCCCTGGCCCTCTTCCAATATCAGGGGCAGCAGTAGCTGGCGGGGTGGTAAGGCACCAGCGCTCACCTGAACTTAGAATGATCACATCGCTGCTGCTTACTGAGAGGCCAAGGGGAAGCGTGAGGTGCCAGCATCCTGGTGGTGCTCCTGCTGCCTCATTTGGACCACGCCAATGTTGACACTGCCCCCTGCTCTACCTCCTAGTAAGTAGCAGCAATGTGGCCACCTGGAGTTCAGGTGAATCTGGACCCCTACCCCACCATCCACTGCTGGCGATAGCAAGCAGCTGGTTGTGAAATAAGCCTCTTCTCTTGCCAGGACCACAATTGCAGCCTTATATGTTATTAGACTCCAGTTCCCACCACTCCTGGCCATTAACCATGTTGGGTGGGGCTCAGGAGTGTTAGAGTTGAACCATATCTGGTGGCGACAGATCCCTCTCCACAAATGGTACAAATTGATTGGCTCTAAGGAAGACAACAGATGACCCGTGCAGAGGGACTGACTTTGGCCAGGGTGAAAATAGCACATTGTTGGGCTTCAGACTAAATACAGGCATCCCCCCGCTTACGTGCGTTCAAGTCACGAGCAACCATGCATATGTGTGGCGCGAGAAACCCAGAAGTGGGAGGAGAAACCTGAAGAGCCTCAACAAAACCCCACTGCACCTCTGGCTCCTGAGGAGACCTTTCCTGGAGCCTGAAAAGGAAGTCTCCTGAGGCTCTGGTGAGGGTCTCCTCATTTATGCACAGTTCACTTACGTGTGCAGGGGGCCGGAATGTAACCCCTGCCTAACTGGGGATTAGCCTGTATTGCTCAAGGAATTTAATTCCTCTGACTTTATGACTGAAATCAAGACCTTTGGCATTAGAATTGCCACTCACATATTGCTAAAAAAAGAGAGGAAATACATCACCAAAAAGGAAGGCACCAATTTGCATAATATTTGCATATGCCAATTTATTTATATGGGTGGAAATTGAGAAATAAGTACTATGGTTTAAATAGAAATATAATGTGTGCTGTCACAATAAGGGAAGACTGAGCAGGTGATTGGTGTGCCTTCTCAGTCTGTTGCCAAGCTTCGTCCTGCTCTCCCTTCCAATGGTTCTTTATATTTTATACTTGGACCAGACAGCCCTTCAAATAGAGGACGCCTTAAAACAGAGGACTGCCTTTTGTGAAGCAGGACACATGGACACCCTTTGGCATGTGACTGACAATTGCAGATCATCCAACATAGCTGAATACAATGCTTTGGCAAAAACAAGCTCATTTTGCTTTGGCTGGCTGGGATGCTTCATTGCCTGCAGCACCAGCACAACTGACCTAGTGAAGAACATGATTCTGAACCATTGTTTCTGCTATTATTTAATTTTATATTCCACTTAATGCCAAGACAGTGGTTGGTAAGTGTAAAACCCATTGTGCAACTATTAAAGAAGAATCAGCCACGATTAAAATAGGCCATAGAAACAAGCAATAAAACAACCCCATGAAAACATTAAAATATATTCTTCCATAATATGCAATAAAATAATCCCATTAAAACAACACAGTAATTAGAACAGGAGGCAGTCAAGAGACCAAGGGAATGCCTGCGTAAACAGATGCATCTACAAAAACTGGTGCAATGCCAATACAGATTAAGGGGAACTCTTGTATTTCAGTAGGGAGTACATTCCATAACACTGGGGCCATCAGTAAAAAAAGCCCACCCACTCTCAATACATGTTACAACAAATTGACCTTCATTAGACTCTGGCAAGGACGCGGGTGGCGCTGTGGGTTAAACCACAGAGCCTAGGACTTGCTGATCAGAAGGTCGGCGGTTCAAATCCCCACGACGGGGTGAGCTCCCATTGCTTGGTCCCTGCTCCTGCCAACCTAGCAGTTTGAAAGCACGTCAAAGTGCAAGTAGATAACTTGGTACCGCTCTGGCAGGAAGGTAAACGGCGTTTCTGTGCACTGCTCTGGTTCACCAGAAGCGGCTTAATCATGCTGGCCACATGACCTAGAAGCTGTACGCCAGCTCCCTCGGCCAATAAAGCGAGATGAGCGCCACAACCCCAGAGTCGGCCACGACTGGACCTAATGGTCAGGGGTCCCTTTACCTTTACACTATGGCAAGAATAACCAGATTCTGTGTATCATCCATTTAAGAGGATATGTGCTAAGGTTCTTGTAAATCAGTGGAAAGAAGTTCTAACAATGGATATGTCGTGACAAACTGAATGCACCATCCACGATTTGAGACAGTGGAATTATTGTCAGATTTTTGGGGGGTGGAGAGAGGAAGAAACTGAAAGACATGGACCCAGGGCATATGGTGGACCGTTGTTCAGAAGAGAGTGCTAGACTAGAAGGAACCTCAGTTAAACCAAGCAAAATAATTCTTATGCTGTTATGTTATCTGTCAGTCTTCAAGATCAGGGTGGCTGTGGCATTTGCAACTTCTCCAATTTTTAGCCTTTGAAGTACTGTTTGCTGTCTGAAAACGTACGTGCGTTTGATCAGAGCAGAAGCATTAATCCAGAAAGTCTGAATTCACAGGCAACAAATATATAAAAAGGCATTTGGGGGACTGGGGTTTTTCCCACTTTTCATCACTAAGAAAGGTCAAGCCATTAACAGCAATGAAAAGAGTCTTTCTCAAATAATAATTTCAAAACCGTGCCTTGTAATATTCAGACTACAAAACTGATAGAGCAATTAAGTGGCACGCCTTATAACAGAGAGATGCGGAGCAAGTCCTCCGGGGACCTGCAGGTCAGTTTCTTCAGAAATGTTGCTGCAGAGACATTTAATAAGGCTCCTGGTTTATTTCCATCATGCGCTTCATGTTCACCCTTTCACTCATCACAATCAGTCCTCATTATACCTTCCCTCCTCCTTATTGGTTCACCCTGCTTCTCGGTTAGATCAACCCCTCTTTTTCTGCTTCAAGTGCTCTATATTTACCAAAGCAAGAGGCAGGTAAACACCGGTCTTGAAAGACCTACACTGGCTCCCAGTACATTTCCAAGCACAATTCAAAGTGTTGGTGCTGACCTTTAAAGCCCTAAACGTCCTCGGCCCAGTATACCTGAAGGAGCGTCTCCACCTCCATCGTTCTATCCGGACACTGAGGTCCAGTGCCAAGGGCCTTCTGGTGGTTCCCTCGCTGCGAGAAGCCAGGTTACAGGGAACCAGGCAGAGGGCCTTCTCACTAGTGCCACCCGTCCTGTGTAACGCCCTCCTAGGTAAAGGTAAAGGTACCCCTGCCCGAAGGCCAGTCGTGACCGACTCTAGGGTTGTGCGCTCATCTCACTTAAGAGGCCAGGGGCCAGTGCTGTCCGGAGACACTTCCGGGTCACGTGGCCAGCGTGACGAAGCTGCTCTGGCAAGCCAGCACCAGCACAGCACACGGAAACGCGGGTGGCGCTGTGGGTAAAACCTCAGTGCCTAGGACTTGCCGATCGCATGGTCGGCGGTTCGAATCCCCGCGGCGGGGTGAGCTCCCGTCTTTCGGTCCCAGCTCCTGCCCACCTAGCAGTTCGAAAACACCCCTAAGTGCAAGTAGATAAATAGGTACCGCTTTATAGCGGGAAGGTAAACGCCCTCCTACCAGATGTCAAAGAGAAAAACAACTACCAGACTTTTAGAAGACATCTAAGGCAGCCCTGTTTAAGGAAGCTTTTAATGTTTAATAGGTTATTGTATTTTAGTGTTTTGTGGTAAGCCGCCCAGAGTGGCTGGGGGGACCCAGCCAGATGGGTGGGGTATAAATAATAAAGTATTATTATTATTATTATTATTATTATTATTATTATTATTATTAGGCTACATCATGCCCCACCCCAATCTCGAGTGGTACAGGTTTCCAGGGGTTCCAGGCGCTGACCCAAAATCCCTGTTACCTTTTGAAATGCGGCACAGTGGAGACTGGTGCCTTTATGACATATGGCTTATTTACCCATATATACAACCCTGATGGAGGGGCTCACAGCATCAACACCCCCCAAAGGGTCTTGCTTCCCCTGTAGCCACAGCCTGGGATTCAAGCAGAGATCTGTTATGAATTTCTGACTCTTGCCTTGCTTCTTGGCATTCACCTATGCATTCCAGCCAGGCATAAACACTCAGGGTGTGAAGAAGGTCCAACAAGAGTTGTGCCCTGGGATGAGGGGTGAAATATACTCGGAGTCGAGAGTCGATTTCATGCTCTTTATTCAGCTCATAGTGGTGAGGAGGAATGGAAGTTCCCCCACAATATCTGCTTTATATACATTATTTACACACTGGGCTGCACGTGATTGGCTAATTCCGGGATTCTCCTGTAGGCCAATCAGGTTGTGGATTCACTTCTACCTGGAGCATGATTGGGTAGTTCCTGCCAACCAATCATACTGCTGCATTGTTCTAGGACCAAACAGACAGCTGCATTCTGATTCCTATTATTCTAGGACCAATCAGACTGCTGCATTTTGGATCCTATTGTTCTAGGACCAATCAGACTGCTGCATTTTGGATCCTATTCCACTCAGTACATAACAAGGGGTATGGACTTGGGAGAGTTCTGAGAACCAGACATAGAGTTCTGAATGTCCCCATCTGGCTCCTGGGCACGATGACTAGCAAAAAAAGGATAAAAATTGCAAAATGGTAACCACCACAGAACTGGTCAGGCAAATAAAAGGGAACGAAGCAAGTGATTTTCATCATTTTTTTACACGTCGCCAAATTTAGCTTTCATCGGCTCATCTTTTGGGTTGCCTGAGTCCAAATTTGTTGGTGTGTTTATCGCTGGCCAAAGCACAGTATAAACTGTGCAAAGAGCATTGTGCCACTTCCAGTGTTTCTTGTATGGTGAACTTTCAAAGCAGCACAGAAAACTGGATAAAACTTCATTGTAAAGGTTGACAAAAGCGTTTCTCTAAATAGCGGACATTTCGCCAAGCAGTGGTGCTATTCTGAGCAGGCTTTGTCAGGTGGCAACAAGCTCCGGCGTTCATCCGAGCCACTTCCAACTCATCTTTCCCTCTGACTTTCCCGCACTTAATTGTGTGAGCCTCTGGGCCGACATTTAGTGATCAAATTAATTACCAGAGTGGTGACAGAGAACTCCATTTGGGGAGTAGCTATTTTTCTGCAACAGCCTAATATATGCCACATTCGGAGGAGTAAGCGCCACTATTCCGCAATTCTTCTAGCGGAATGCCACAAAGATAGGGAGGCAATTTGAATAATTCAGAGATCTGACGTTGCTACAGGGTGATCGAGGGCTTGAGGCTTGGACAGAACCACCAGAATCAATTATTCCCTCTGCCAGCTCCAAGACATACTATTATGATACAAATTAGAAGTTTATCTCTCTGCTCCCTGCGAGAGCAGGAATTTATTTTATAATCTCATCTGTCATCTCTTCTTTTCCCCCCAACCGCCCCAACCAAAGAGAACACCAGCAAGTAAGAAATGTAAAACAGCATGTCAGGAACACTCCAGGAATTGTTGTTTGAGTCACTTTCAAGTTCTCTGTAGTAATGGGTATCCAAGTGTGATGTGGAGAGAGGTCATTTGTTGTTGTTTAGTCGTTTAGTCGTGTCTGAAGTTAAGCAATTCACACACCAGGTCAGTCAGTACCTGTGAGTAGGAATCTTCCTTATGAGGACTCAGACCATTGGCCCATCAAGCTCAGTATTGCCTAAAATAACTGGCAGTAGTTCTCTGGGGTTGCACACAGAGGACATTCCCAGCACTTGTTGTTGTTATTGTTGTTTAGTCGTGTCTGACTCTTCATGACCCCATGGACCAGAGCACGCCAGGCACTCCTGTCTTACACTGCCTCCCGCAGTTTGGTCAAACTCATGTTCGTAGCTTTGAGAACACTATCCAACCATCTCGTCCTCTGTTGTCCCCTTCTTCTTGTGCCCTCAATCTTTCCCAACATCAGGGTCTTTTCCAGGGAGTCTTCTCTTCTCATGAGGTGGCCAAAGTATTGGAGCCTCAGCTTCAGGATCTGTCCTTCCAGTGAGCACTCAGGGCTGATTTCCTTCAGAATGGAGAGGTTTGATCTTCTTGCAGTCCATGGGACTCTCATGAGTCTCCTCCAGCACCATAATTCAAAAGCATCAATTCTTCGGCGATCAGTCTTCTTTATGGTCCTCCCTAATGACAGCTACAGTGGCCTTGCTTGGACAAGGCAAGGGCT
Organism: Podarcis muralis; assembly: GCF_964188315.1. Classification (NCBI taxonomy): domain Eukaryota; kingdom Metazoa; phylum Chordata; class Lepidosauria; order Squamata; family Lacertidae; genus Podarcis; species Podarcis muralis. Next base: position 87,573,580 of record NC_135659.1, on the reverse strand, counting down.
CTGCTCAACTCTTTCTAGGAATCACCTCAGAGGAGGAAGCGAGCTCCATCCTTTAGGTTGCAACAAGTCCTGTGGTCATTTAAAGATGTTGGAAGGGTCACATTCCTGGCTATCTGGCCCAGTCCACCCAGAGGACAAGCTTCTCTGTGAGGCATGCGCCCAGATCCTTTCACTACCACATAACATGTGAGGCAGGTAAGGATGGGAGAGAGATGTGATTCTGTTCACCTTTAAAGGTAAGTCTACCTAATGTGTACTTTTGGAAGCAATACGCAGACTGAAGCACAGCCATCCTTCAAAATTCACACTACGCTGAATTTTGCAGTGCAGTTCTCTGGCCAAGTAATGTGTACAAAACTTTATATACTGGGGCAAATGCATATATTATACAGTATATATAATATAGCATACCGAAAAGGCATTATGTTAGGGGAAGCTGCTTTGCAAAAATGTGCTACAAAATTAGGAGCTCATCTTATTGCTCCCCTCATAGAATTGTAGTCAGAAGGGACCCCAAGAGCCATCTAGTCCAGCCTCTAGAATACAGGAATCTCAACCAGATCATACATCACAGATGGCCATCTAACCTCTGCTTAAAAGCCTCCATTGAAGGAGAGTCCACCACCTCCTGAGAGAGTCCAATCCACTGTCAAACAATTCTTACTGTCGAAAGGTTCTTCCTGATGTTTAGTCAGAATCCCCTTTCTTGTAACGGTAATCCAATGGTCCAGGTTCCATCCTCTTTCCCAGATTAATGAGTCTAACTTCCCTGTACAGCACATGCAGCAGCCACCTTCTTGACCATTGGACCAACTACTGGCTTCATCCGCTCAATTCTCCGGAGCCTGTCTTCGCATGCAGGTGAAGTCCTTAACTCACAACAGGTTTGAGACCCATTGGCTACCCTCACCTGCTTTAGCTGGCCAGTCGAAGCCATTCCCAGGATGTGGCCACAAGTGAGAGCTGAGTGCAGAAGCTCAGAAGGAGCATGACATTTTCCCCACCAGAGGTACTATCCCCTCCCCTAACACCTCAGATAGATGATAGATAGATAGATATAAATTACCCAAAATAAACACAAACATACATGCAATATCTGGTGGGCATTGAGGAGGACAGAGTTGGGTTTCTCTAGCAGAAACTCATGCTTGCAGAGTTGCCATCCTAAGTTTGGAGGGGAGCAGAGAACGGCATCAAACACCTGTACTCAGCCTGACAGCCAGACTAGTCGCTGGCAGGAGGATGCGGAGAAATTGCTTTGCATAATTCGACATCTCTGTTTCCCCTTCAGTTCTTACAAAGGGAATGTTAGTGCGGGCAAATGACAGTCTGAATCCAAGGGATGGGATTTCAGGTTCACAGGCTGCTGTCTGCCTTGATCACAAATCACAAGTGCCCTTTGAAAGCCAGGAGGCCACGCGTAGCCCTCACACTGCAACTAGGCACCAATATATTCTGCAGCCCTTCGACTTGGATGAATGAGGCTCGCTAAGCCATCAGTCTTCTGTAAGGCTAATTGGCCCGTTGCCCATGGAGTGAAGCTGTTCCAACATGTAATCAAGTAAGTCCTGAGAGCTCCCCAACTGCTGCCTAATATAGCTATACCTGCTGCAATGAAGAGATGATGGCTTTTGCTTTCAGCCAAGTGGAACGGTGTCCCTTTGGAGTACAGCAAGCTTTGGAGTAAGAATCTATTGTATGACTCTCTTTTTTGCAGAGGAGAGAAAGAGATGCCCATGGAGAGCATTATCCAAGTGGAATCTTACAGAGATTGTTATTAGAGATGCTATTGAACTCAGTAGCAAAACTCCCATTGGCTCACGGCTGCATACTAAGATATTAACCCCTGAACACACAACACCTGCTTCATTCTGCCTTTATCACAAATTTGGAGGAAGACCTGAAGCAACATTTTTAGATATATGCAGAATATTCCCCACCCCCCAACTGCATAGCTTCTGAGGTGAACATAAAAATGTTAACAGCCCTGTTGGATCAAGTCAAAGGCCCACGGTTTCTCGTATTTTGTTCTTGCAGTGGCCAAAATGGGCAGCAGAGAAGCAGTACAGCAAAAAATGAGTCTCCGGGAGAGTGTGTGTGAAAATGACTGAGGTATATAAAATTATGCATTCTGTGGGCAACATGGAGACAGAAAAGTTTCTCTCTGTCTCATAACATTAGAACTCAGGGACTTGCAACAATGCTGAATGATGGAAGATTCAGGGCAGACAAAAAAAAAGAGTACTTTTTCACACAGTGCAGAAACTATGGGATTCATACCCACAAGAGACAGTGATGGCCATCGACTTAAAAGAGGGGTTAATCTGGCACATTCATGGAAAATAAGGCTATCAGTTGGCTCCTAGCCATGATCGCTGTGTAATTCCTCCAGGATTAGAGGAATATAGGCCTTTGAGCAGCAGTTCATGGGTGCATCAGATCTAGAAATATTAGAATAAATACATGCATATAAATTATTATTATTATTAGCCATCAATCTGACTGGGTTGCCCCAGCCACGCTGGGTGGCCCCCAACAAAATACAATAAAACATCAACCATTAAAGACTTCCCTACATAGGGCTGCCTTCAGATATGTTCTAAAAGTCAAATAGTTGTTTATCGGTTTGAAGGGAGAGCATTCCACAGGGAGGGCGCCAGTAACGAGAAGGCCCTCTGCCTGGTTCCCTGTAACTTCATTTCTCGCAGTGAGGGAACCACCAGAAGGCCCCCGGAGCTGGACCTCAGTATATAGACATTTGAAACATGCGAATCCCGACTCTTCCCTACTTCTTTATGCACAGCTTTTAGAATTCTGTTGCTCACTTGCGTGTTCAGACCCAGAATCACACATGAATCAAATTTTGCTTGCAGACTTTATGCCACAACTTTATTGATTACAGAAAGTGACTGGTTGCATAGGCTCTGGTTCGACTAGCTCCCTGGCATGCTGGTAGCTCTGTCCCAGGGTTCCAGCATGGGTCAGCCAAGGGCAAACACCTGGATAAGCGAAAAGCTGGGAATGGGCTAACTCCGCCACCCAGATGTGCCCCTGGACTCAGGCACGGGCACAACCCCCTCTCAGGTGTTGACCAAACCATCGAGTCCCTGGATTCATTTAACAGAATACCCTTCACATAGGGATGGTGAGACTGTTCTCCCATCCCTATCACCTGAACCAGAGCCTATCCGCAACCCTTACAAGTTGTGACAATTTGCCAAGCGGCAGGTAAAACCCAAATGGCAACAGCCAATCAGCCAAGTGGGGAAAATTCCTGCCGTGCCCCTGTCCCAATGACAGACGACACACAACGGCATAGCAAGGTCAAGCACAAAGCCCTAAAAGTAGGGAGAGGTGGGCGAGTGTTTCGATGCACGTGCTGAAAGAGGACGCTCTGGGTCACATGCATAGGCATAAATAGATCCCTTGAACCATTTGGACTGCATCCCATTGGCCAGATTGCACCCAGTTTCAAGGTACCTACCAATCGGGTGTTGTGGCTGTCCAAATGTCCACAGGGTGTCGGTTGTCCAGGTCTCACCGCAATATGTGCCCTATTTAAGGGAGGACCCAATTTGCCCCATTTTCCCAAGCAGTTCCAGGGACAGCACTACAGGTTGGGGTTCCTTTGGATGAGAGAGCCTGGGAAACTTGTGATGTCTCAGCAGTGTTTGCTTTATTCACAAATAAAAGCAGAGGACACTGGATGTAGGCATTCCTGTGGCAGACAGGAAATCCATTCCACTCCAGTCCAAATCCAATCCTATGCATGTTTACTCAGAAGGAAGTCACATTTGGGTTTGCTTCCTAATAAGTGCATTTGATATTGCACTTTAGGTTTGCATCAGAAAGAAACCCCCTCTCTACCCCCATCTACACTCTAGCTTCAACTAAGTCTGCCAAGTAATTCCCATCTTTTCTTCAATTGAAACTGCAAATCTGTCTCCAACCTGTTTATCTGTACTACCCCACCCCCATGCTAAAGAACGTTACTTTCACCAAACTCTGATGCGTGCTGCACACCAAATACTAGAGAGAGATCCCCAGCTATCAAGGTACTTTGACATCTTTTGTAAAATGGATTACACAAGTGCATTTTCTAAGTATCTTAACATTTGTCTGCCATTTTCATAAATGGCAGAGGGAACTTCTTTCCATCTTTGGTGCATAATTTGTGAATGCTGGTTTGCAAAACAAAAAGGGAAAGTGGTTGTTTTTTTTAAAAAAATGCAATTAAATTCTCATCAGATAACTCATTTCATTCAATTTACAGGTGTACAACATGCAAATGAGCATGTGTCAGTTGTCTTATGTGAACAATTCTGTCCTGGATCAATGAAGTTGCTAGGTAGGTTGTGGGCATTAGAAGTACCATAGAAGCAGATCCAAGTCTTCACAAAAGTCCTATTTTAAATTGCCTTCTCTCCCCCTGACTCCACTCCAATGTCTGGCTGTATTATCAGGTAGTATTTCAAAATCCCTTCTCATCGCTCTAGTGGGATGACAGCTGATGTCTTTGGGCTCCTCCAAGAACCAGCAAATCATTTTTGTCTAGACTACAGAGATGTTCTCGCAAAGACTTTTAATAAGCTTTCGGGATTCTTAATCATGACTTCGGTGGAGTCAAATTCTTTAAGTTTGATGCGACTTCCGCAAAGTACATTTCAGCGAGCAGAGTATGCAGAGTGAGCAGTCCCATTTATTGCACTTCAGCCACCCAAATTTCCAGATGTACAGAGTATTCCTCAGGAATCTCTTGCGTATGTCCATGTAACAATTCCTTTTGAGGCTTATGGAATGGCAAGACAAGGAGGACTATCAATGTGATTGCTGCTGAGCACCCACTCTGATTTTGTAAGGTGTAGAATGCTCCTTGGCATTCCAAGGAACTCTGGGCTATGAAACAAGATGGATGATGAATCGAGCACAGGTGGTGCAAGTGCCATAGTATGTATGACCAAAGACAGGTTAGAGCACGTATTGGCCTATACCATGTGGCTGCAAAGAAGTCTGACTTCTTCCGTACTACAGTGGTACCTCAGGTTAAGTACTTAATTCATTCCAGAGGTCTGTTCTTAACCTGAAACTGTTCTTAACCTGAAGCACCACTTTGGGCCTCCTGCTGCCACTGCGCCGCTGGAGCATGATTTATGTTCTCATCCTGAAGCAAAGTTCTTAACCCGAGGTAATATTTCTGGGTTAGCGGAGTCTGTAACCTGAAGCGTTTGTAACCTGAAGTGTATGTAACCTGAGATACCACTGTATTGTGTCCTCAGTGAATCATCCAGCAGACCTGTTTCAAGTGTTAAATGGGCTGCCCAAGTCCAACCCGATAATAGTAGAATCGCACAGCTCTGAGGTTAGCTGCGACAATGTTGAGGGCAAAATCATGTGCATTCGCTTAGAACTTGATGCTGCAGCTGAGGTTAGTTCTAATGAGGTCCCCAGAGCATCATCAAATTGCAACTTGTAGGATCAGTTTGACTTGCTGTGGCCTGAGGATGCGGACAGGACGTTTTGAGGAGTGTCCTCTTGACCCTTGCCCATCATGCCCGTGAAGTGGAGCAAGTTCATCATGCAAACTGATCCTCAATACACCTGAAACACTGAAAAAGGTTTTAGCAGTTTTGCAGCCACCCTCCCAGAGTGCTTTTTGAAAGTGTGGCATTTATCCTTGTATGCAGTGCTCTTTTCCTAGAAAAAGAAAAATGAATGCATCCCTTGTTCTCTTCTAACGGCAATGGGTCCCAACTGAGAGGTGCCAGAGCTGAGTTCTGGCGGTGAGTTCCGGCTGAAAATAAAGCCCTGGTTGTATGGAGTAAAATTGTATCCTGCCCTCCCTCCATGAAAATAACACACTGTGCATAGTTTCGCCCCATTTTATCCTCACAAGCAACCCTGCAAGTCAGGCCAAGAGCTGTGGCAGGATGAACATCATGCGCTGCATGGCAGAGCAGTTTCATCTCTGCTTGGTGCAAGTCCAGAACTTCATCCCTTACAGCAGTTCAGTGTATGTATCCGTATGACACCCATACAACTTGATATTGGAGAGCAGCCCTTGTTTTAAACAGCAAATGGCTCCCATGCATCTTCACCATCTCCTTCCCACTTTTGTGCCCAGCGCTTTGCCTCTCATATGCCTGAAGCACTTTTAAGCCAGCCTGGGCAAGCCGGTTCCTGCACATCTCGGCATCATTATGATGCGAAGTGTACAGACCGAGTGCCTCTAAGAGCTGCTTCCGAGAGACGAGGACTGCAAGTACGATGCTGACACCTCCAAGCGGTCAATGGCTTTTTGTATTACCAGAGTCTGAGTGCAATGACAAGGGCAGTGCCTTCCAACCAGCTCCAAGGGGGATGGCTCAGAATGTAATCAACGCCAGATGCCTGGTGTTTTTTAACTTGGCATTCCGAGTTTCATATCTGCGAGACATTCTGAAAGCTGGCGTGGTGGAGGCAGGTGGCTGAACAAGCCCCAATGCAGCCTTGCTCTTCGGGCTGAGCTCTTTACATCTCCTTCTCTCCACTCCCCCCACCCGCCCCCCTGGCTGGGAAATTTCAAATAAAATGTCAGCCAGTGCAACTCATTAATCTGTTATCAGTTCAGCGAGAGGTCTAAGTGCTTTGAAAATAGAACGCTGGTCTGGAATTCAAGGATGCTGTTCCCAACCTGTCTGCCCATCGATCCGTCTATCTGTCTAGCTTTGTGAAGCTTGAAAGGGGAGCCGAAACAAATATTGCTCTTTTGGTTTTTGGCTCATGGATTACATCTGCATTTGCAAAACCCTCTTAGGCCTCTTCAGGGTCATATCTAAGCCTCCTTGGGAACTTGCTATTGATTCTGTCTTTGGTCTTGTATAACTAGATTTTTCTCTGGAGGTGAGATGTAACTTCATCTGCTGCTGGCTACTACTGCCACCTTATTATTACACATATGCCTCCCTTCCTCGGAGCAGCTTAGTATGTTTCCCAAGGGGTACCCTATCCAGGCGGTTTGAAGGACCAAGTCTCCTGAGCTTCAGCAGTAAAACTGCACTGTGCGCCTTCAGAACATTTCCCCATCCAAGTATCCAAGTAGGGGCTCCTATCAACAGCCTGTTATACCTGAACTTTATTGGCATCACTGCTTTCAAACTCTTTAAAAAATGACTATTAATCTCCAGCTTTAATTGTGCAAAATCAAATAGGCTATTAGATTTGGGATATAGATTATGTACATGTCTAGCTGATGCAGTTTTTCGTTCTGCACTTGACCAATGATCAGTAGTCTTGACTCATGATAAGGTCAAATGCAGGTCACAATTACTGCATGGTAAAGAAAGAAAGATTGCAGGAGCTGGGGGGGCGGATAGCAATCTCGCCCACCCTGATACGCTCCAGATGTTTTTGACAGCAACTCCCGTAAGTCCCAGCAAGCATGGCCAATGTCAGGGCTGTGATTTGTTTTAAATTGCTTTTAATGCTGTATTTTACATTGTTGTAACTTGCCCTGAGACCTGCTGGTGAAAGGTGGGTAATATATCTAATAATAATAATAGGTGCTGCAGCCTAAAATATTTGGAGGATACTAGGCTGGGGCTGATCGCCGAAGAATTGATGCTTTTGAATTATGGTGCTGGAGGAGACTCTTGAGAGTCCCATGGACTGCAAGAAGATCAAACCTATCCATTCTTAAGGAAATCAGCCCTGAGTGCTCACTGGAAGGACAGATCCTGGAGCTGAGACTCCAATACTTTGGCCACCTCATGAGAAGAGAAGACTCCCTGGAAAAGACCCTGATGTTGGGAAAGATGGAGGGCACAAGGAGAAGGGGACGACAGAGGACGAGATGGCTGGATAGTGTTCTCGAAGCTACCAGCATGAGTCTGACGAAAACTGCGGGAGGCAGTGGAAGACAGGAGTACCTGGCGTGCTCTGGTCCATGGGGTCACGAAGAGTCGGACACAACTAAACGACTAAACAACAACAACAAGGCTGGAGCAACCAGCTTGCAATAGCACATGCTCTAAGGAAGGGGTGATAACCTATGGCCCTCTGGTAGAACTAAAAACTATACAATCCTATGAATCTGTGAAATCCCATCAACCCTGACCATTGGCCATCCTATCTAGAGAAGGATGGAGTCCAGTAATATCTGAAGGGCCACCAAGTGTCCCATTTCTGCTCTAAGGCTTGTTGCCGTTGCCTGCATAGAAATAGTTCAATACGCAACAGAATTGCTAAATGTTCTCTATATAATTTTCTCTAAGTCTATGTTACTTATAGAGCGCCAGGATATATTTACATGGTGTTCTGCAGAGTAGGAAGGGACATGGGAAGCTGTCTTGTACTGAGTCAGACAATTGGGCCACTTCGCTCGCAACTGTCTGCAATGATTGTCAGCTGTTTTTGAGAGTTTCGGACAGAACTCTCTCTCAGCCCTTCCTAGAAACACTGGGGATTGAGCCTAAGACTTTCTGCCTGCAAGGCAGATGGTCTACCCAGTCATACCCCCTAATAACTCACTGATCAAAACTGGGACACTCAATTTTTGGTCCTGGGAGCCAGTGTGGTGTAGTGGTTAAGAGCGGTAGTCTCGTAATCTGGGGAACCGGGTTCGCTTCCTTTCTCCTCCACATGCAGCTGCTGGGTGACCTTGGGCCAGTCACACTTCTCTGAAGTCTCTCATCCTCACTCACCTCACAGAGTGTTTGTTGTGGGGGAGAAAGGGAAAGTAGAATGTTAGCCGCTTTGAGACTCCTGAAGGAGAGTGAAAGGCGGGATATCAAATCCAAACAACAACAACAACTCCTCCTCCTCCTCCTCTTCTTCTTCTTCTTCTTCTTCTTCTTCTTCTTCTTCTTCTTCTTCTTCTTCTTCTTCTGTTTCTTCTTCCTGAGTTCTTGTGGAAGCCAGCTGACTAGCATGAAAGTGCGACACCAAAGAACGAGCACCACAATTTTGATGGGTGGGATGTTGGAGGGTATGTCCAAAATGGGACATTCTGGGATCCAGTCAGGAGCTGGGATGGCTTCTGTAATTCTGGAGTATCCCACTGAAATAAAAATGGTTGAAGGGTTGGCACTCAGCTACGGACTTCGTATCAGGAACAAAAGATGGGTTCTCAAATCAAGGAGCTTACAGTCTCCCTCTCTACAATTTTTTATGGTTTTATGATTCAGCTTAGATCATGGGTCGGCAAACTAAGGCCCAGGGGCTGGATCTGGCCCAATCGCCTTCTAAATCTGGCCCGCAGATGGTCTGGGAATCAGCTTGTTTTTACATGAGTAGAATGTGTGCTTTTATTTAAAATGCATCTCTAGGTTATTTGTGGGGCATAGGAATCCGTTCATATATATTTTTTCAAAATACGGTCCGGCCCCCCACAAGGTCTGAAGGACAGTGGACTGGCCCCCTGCTGAAAAAGTTTGCTGACCCCTGGCTTAGATGGTGGGGAATGGAGACAACTCAGGGAGATGTGGCAGAGGCAAGACTAAAAAACCACCAACATTGAGGAGGAATGGACAAGGCAAGGATAAGAAAGCATTAATGTGAGCAAATGCTTCTCCATGTACAATCAGTATTAGTCTTCCGCTGGTCAGTAATGAGCTAGTGGCAAGCACACAATGACATGTACATTACATCAAACAGTTCCTTGGGTGCTTTGCCAGCTCCTAGGCAGTAGCCAGCACAGAAAACTGAGTCTAGGGACTTTCGTGTCTCTAAATTGGAAACGTCATTTGTGCTGAGAATACAGATTCTAATGCCAGCCTGCCTGCAGGACAGTGCAATAAAAGATTTATCTCTAATAGCATTTCACAAGCAGCTTGCCACTGGAGACGGCTATCCCCTCTGCCCCCTGCTTCAGACACTGCGCAAGTTTCTGTTCACTACATCTTTGCAGGCGCCCTCTAGAACCTCAGGTCTGATGTGGTAGAAATGAACGTCCAGTGCACCTTTTTTGACTATGCTGCCCAAGGTGTTGTGGCACAGGGTGGCCTGGTGCAGTTATTCATTCTGTGAAGTGGAGCATTTTGTCTGCATTTGGAGAGGAATTCTATGCCTTGTGTAAATTGAGCACCAAGGGTCATCTAGTCCAACCCCCTGCAATGTAGAAATCTCAGCTAAAGCATCCATGACAGCTGGAGTCAGGTTCCCTTTTGGTTTAGGGAGAAGGGAGAAATGATTTCTGGAACAGACTCCTCCTTATTAATTTCTCAAATTAGAATTGCTTTGGGGCTCAATCTGAGCTGAAAGGCTTCCCTAAAAGCTCTTCCTTTTCAGTTCAAATGTGCAGAAGGTAGAGACGAGTGAACCTGTAAGTTTCAGATTCTCTCACTTTCTCACTTTTCAAATCGTCAATTCAGTTCTCCACATTTCCGCAGCACTTTGCAATTTTGTATTTATACATTTTTTAAAGTCCTTTTGGGTGGCCGTTTTCATTCTAATGCAAATTTCTCTCGATATACACATTTATTTATTTCATAAAATTTATACACTGCTTAAAGGTATAAAAAAAATCATCAAAGTGGTTTACAAAAAGAAATAACAATAAATAAATAAATAATGCAATTCTTACAAATTTATGTTCCACCTCCACTTGTAAAGATTAGACTTGATTCTGAATACCTACTGCAGGAGGGGATAGTGCTGAGACCTTACCTGCCCACACACTGTCTCACCAGAGTGGTGCATGCTCTAGTTATCTCCCGCTTGGACTACTGCAATGCGCTCTACGTGGGGCTACCTTTGAAGGTGACCCCATAACTACAATTAATCCAGAATGCGGTAGCTAGACTGGTGACTGAGAGCGGCTGACGAGATCATATAAATGAAAGACCTACATTGGCTCCCAGTACATTTCCGAGCACAATTCAAAGGGTTAGTGCTGATCCTTAAAGCCCTAAATGGCCTCGGCCCAGTATACCTGAAGGAGCGTCTCTACCCCCATCATTCAGCCCGGACACTGAGGTCCAGCTCCGAGTGCCTTCTGGCAGTTCCCTCAGTGCAAGAAGTGAGGTTACAGGGAACCAGGCAGAAGGCCTTCTTGGTAGTGGCACCCACCCTGTGGAATGCCTCCCACCCCATCAGATGTCAAGGAAATAAACAACTATCTGGCTTTTAGAAGACATCTGAAGGCAGCCCTATTTAGGGAAGTTTTCAGTGTTTGATGTTTTATTGTCTTTTTAATATTCTGTTGGGAGCCGCCCAGAGTGGCTGGGGACACCCACCCAGATGGGCAGGGTATAAATAATTAAAAAAATTGTTGTTGTTTTGTTGTTACTACTTGTTGTGCTCAGGTCCAGCTTACAGGCTTCCCAATAGCATCTGTCTGGCCATTGTGAGAAAAGGATGTTGTGCTAGACAGCCTTTGGCCTCGCCTAGGAGAGCTCTCTCATGTTTTTATGAATTGCTGCACTATGCTTCCATCAAGACTTGCTGTTTTTAATGTGCTTCCATTCTCTTGCTAATAAGTGCACAAATTTTTTATCAAGGGTTGAGATGGTGATTTATTTATCAAGTTGAGACAGAGGTAGATTAAAACAGAAAACTCCTTGGTTGCCTTTATTAATCACAAAGTGTTTTAAAACCCAGAGTTCCTTCCAGATGGGTAGCTGTCACAGCTCGTCCAGAGGGACAGTCCCTGCTTTTGATGTCTTCTCTCCGACGGCTGCTAACAAATGGGTCGCTGCCCAGTTGTGCGGTTATACAACGTGTTTACAACTTCAGCCATTCTGAAGATGCCCAGAATATTTCTTATTTATAAGACGGGGGCACAACATGGCTTTCAGCACGATGTCAAATGCTAGTTGCTTGTGTAATGCCTACCAATGTTTTGAAATGTTGATATGTTGACCTAGAAATGGTCAGACGATACCTTGGAACCTCAGTGTTCTCTGCAAATCTTCACCCATCAGAAAATGAGAATCGGCTTGCATTTCAATCGTTTTAGCATTCAGAGTTATTTGGATTCCATTCCTAAATTGTCTGAGAAGGGGGTGATATCGCAATATTATGTCCAGCACAGGGTTCTGGGGGAGGGGAAATGGGTGTTTGCGCACGTAAAAGGCAGACAGGAAACGTTCTTGGTCACAGGACTGGAGCATAGCTGTCAACTTTTCCCTTTTTTTAAGGGAAATTCCCTTATTCCGAATAGGATTCCTCGCAAGAAATGGGAAAAGTTGACAGCTATGGACTGGAGCTGGAAATGAAATATGAATTCAGAATTTAGCAGGTCATTAATTTGTTCATATATCAGATAGGACAAAGAACAGAGTGAATTATGCCAGTGATCATGATTACTGTTCCATTAGCCAGTCCTCCCCTGAAGCTTTGCAGATCACAGGAAGGCCCCTTTCCCATGCAGCAGAGATTCAGTAGTGGTCCTGACTCCTAGACGCTTATGGGTTTCCCACAGTGATGTGTGCTTGTATATGTTTTCTTCCAGCAGCCTCTGTCCCTGTCCAAATATGCCTGAAGGTATCACACATGACCTAGAGGGGAAGCTTGTCCATGTCGTTTATTGACTGATTTGACTTGCTTGCTTGGAAGGATGACAGAGAGAGGTGTGTGACTGTGCATAGAAAAAAATATCACTTGCAAGATCACCTTACACAGGGCTGAACAATACCTTCCTAGCATCACTTTCTTGAGCTGGTCATCAGAGCAGGAGCGGAACTGTTGCAAAGCACTATTGCCCTTCCCAAGCTCAAATAAACTACCCAGAAGGATGCCATGGTCAATGGTTCCAAAAGTTGCTGAGAGATCACACAGAATTTTTCAAAAAGTCACGGCCCTCTTAGTTCCCTTGTCCATGAGAGAACAGCATACCCGGTGGCGAAGGTTGTTTTTGTGCCAAGCCAGGTTTGGAACGGATCTAGAAAATCATTTTCATCAAAGATGGTCAATGACCATCTGCTATAGACATTGCCCAAGAAAGGGTTCGAATTCAGTCTATATTGATTCAAGGAGGGGTTTTCAGGAGTGTTCTTATTTCCACCACTTTCAAGTGGCTTAGGACTACCTTCCCTTCAAGTGAGGCATCAATCACCTCCTTGGCACAACCAGTTCCATCCCTGATTGATTCTATAATCCATACCAGGCAAGAATCCAGTGGCCTAAACATGTCCAACCACCTTGTCCACACCCTTGAGCCAAGGCAGCTGAACTGCATCCAACAATACGCAACTAGACAGTACACTGGACACCTCCACAGACTGACTATCTTGGTTGTGAGTCCTGGAAGACCTGCTGCCTGATTTGCAGGCCTTTTCCCACCTGGCCTTAGAGGGTGGGGCCCTGACTGACTCCAGCTACAAAAGCTGAGGCTGCCGAACAAAATCTGTTCACTAGGCTCCATTGAAATCAGCTTCTCCATGCACACCAGGAAACAACCTCTCCAGGCAAGAGAACCACTCTCTTTTTCCCTTATCTCTGCAGCTACGATCTCCTGGGTGACGTGGATGCCGTTGGGCAGTTGAATGCACATGCGTACTACGTCCATTTCCCTCCTTCATATGCCGGTTTTCCGACCTCCCACCCGCCCCCTCGATGTGGTCCTGGCCATTGGTAACCCATGCTACACCACTGGTGAGAAGGAATAAAGTCAGAGCTAAGAGTAGAGAGTTGGTAGCGGGGCTGTGAGCTAGAATTAAAGCAGCACGCTGGATCTCTGCATGAATCCAAGGACCCTTTTGGGGGAGTTGATGCTGTGAACCCCTCTGTCGTAGGCTCAGGTTGTATATATGTGTAAATAAATCATATATGATAAAGACACCACAGTCTCCTCTGTGCCTCGTTTCCAAAGGAAACATGAACCCTGCCTGAGTACCTAGAACCCCTGGCATCTCATATCACTTAGAGAATGGGGTGCCATTCAACAATACCTTCTAGCCTTAAAGAAAGCAGCTTTCAACTCTGCAGGGGTGGAAAATGATTAAAATTGTGCTGAATCAAGACTCCTCTGTTATGAAGTATCATCTTCTGGACGCTTGAAATAGACTTTTCTATAGCTTATTGTGAGATAAGTTCGCTTCTCTTTTTTTAATCAGTCACTTGAAAATGCACTTAAGAAAATTGCTTCTTTTGCTATTTTCACAACAGCTTTGCAAAAGCAGCCTCCAGTTTAGAGCTATAACTGCTTTTAATCACAGCCTGGCTTGTTTCGTTTTGACAGCCCTGATGTGGCAAATTATTTATTTTCTATACATTTAAATATATTGTCATTCCCAGCTCCCAGAACTTTGGTATGGCAGCACCAACTGCAAACGACAAAGCTCGTATCTCATTAAGGTAATTTGTGTCTACAGAAATTGCCAGTAAACACAAACTATAAAATAACAGTCAATCTTCTCCAACGGTGTCATTTGAAACCATTTTGTGTTTGTTTTAGGCTGGTGTGTTGTTTTTTTAAAGGCTTCTCAAAGTTTTCTAAAGGTAGCAAAATCATGATTCTGAGTCCTGCCATTGACTGCAATAGCCTGATGACACCCAGCCAAAATGCTCAAATTATCAGGATTGCAAACAGGCAGGCTGCATGCCTAAAGTCATATTTAGAAGATGTGGAAATCTTCTTGCCAGCAATTGCATTTGAGAATATGCAAATTCCAGCAGCTTGGACTGAATCCCTAAAATCCTGTGTGTGTGTGTGTGTGTGTGTGTGTGTGTGTGTGTGTGTGTGTGTGTAAAGTGGCAGAGCAGCCCAAACCCCATTTATGCTGGACTGGTGGGACTTTGGATTAGGTGGATATGTCCCTCCACCCAAGGTAGGATTCTGGATAGCTCAGTTGGTTAGAGCATGGTGCTGATAACGCCAAGGTTGCACGTTCAATCCCCATATGGGACAGCTGTGTATTACTGCATGGTTGGGGGGTTGGACTAAGAGATCCTTAGGGTCCCTTCCAGTTCTACAGTTCTATGAATCTATGACACCCATGGGTGATGTCCATACTGGTGGGAGTCATCAGAAATCCCCAGATTGGTGCACTTTGGGGACAGGGCATGGGCAAGGCTAAGCTGGCCCAGGATCCAGCGATCCCCAAGCTGGTCTCACTGCCAATGCACCCCCCAGATCAGTCCTGGCTGTTCTGCCCCACCCCCCATTTCAGTGCCACAGCAGTAGAGTTGCTTGTGCGGCAGTCACCCCATTGCTCTGCAAAGTCTCACCAGAGGGGGTGGGGTGGGATTCTGGACTGTGCCCTAAGTTTCCAACTATCACTATATCTGACAGTGGAACTCCCAGCCACTGAACGTACCGGGGACTGAGCCTGGGACCTTCTGTATGCTGTAGCCTTTCCCGGTTCCTTGTTGTTCTCTGCATCCTAAGATATTTGTAAAGTATTCCCATATGGTTTGCTTCTATAAAGCAAATGGCAAAAAAAAAGGACTGAGAGTTATTAACATCACTTGGTTGACCACAAACTTGGTTGACCACAAACTTGACATGAGCCAACAGTGTGACGCGGCAGCTAAAAAAGCCAATGCAATTCTGGGCTGCATCAATAGGAGTATACCATCTAGATCAAGGGAAGTAATAGTGCCACTGTATTCTGCTCTGGTCAGACCTCACCTGGAGTACTGTGTCCAGTTCTGGGCACCACAGTTCAAGAAGGACACTGACAAACTAGAACATGTCCAGAGGAGGGCAACCAAAATGGTCAAAGGCCTGGAAACGATGCCTTATGAGGAACGGCTAAGGGAGCTGGGCATGTTTAGCCTGGAGAAGAGGAGGTTAAGGGGTGATATGATAGCCATGTTCAAATATATAAAAGGATGTCACATAGAGGAGGGAGAAAGGTTGTTTTCTGCTGCTCCAGAGAAGCGGACACGGAGCAATGGATCCAAACTACAAGAAAGAAGATTCCACCTAAACATTAGGAAGAACTTCCTGACAGTGAGAGCTGTTCGACAGTGGAATTTGCTGCCAAGGAGTGTGGTGGAGTCTCCTTCTTTGGAGGTCTTTAAGCAGAGGCTTGACAACCATATGTCAGGAGTGCTCTGATGGTGTTTCCTGCTTGGCAGGGGGTTGGACTCGATGGCCCTTGTGGTCTCTTTCAACTCTATGATTCTATGATTCTATGATTCACTTAAAGGTTCCTGTTTGATAGATGGATCTAGTTCTAGATCTAAGGTCTTATCCTGCACAGCACTAGACGAATGTTCCATCCGCACAATGATTCTTGTTTCTGCAATGGAATGCTTTTCCCTTCTCCATGTGCCCCCTAAATCTGTCCTAGTAGTTCCCCCTCTGGAGCAGGTCTGAGAAGGGTGTGGGCACCCATGGGGGAAGGGAAGGTGGGAAAGTACTGTTGCCCACACAGAAATGCTCACTCTGACAGGATATTGAACACCTCCCATTGCATTTACTTTACAATATTTCATTTTTCCCCCTCCTCCTATATTGTTGCGGGTCAGGGCTGGGTGTTCCGCTGTCAAATACCGAATTGCCCTGCCCAGTCCTGCAGATACAGGCATAAGAGTGGGTTTCACATGCATACCACTCCTCCTTCAGTTGCTGCAAATCCCATGTGTGAAAAATGATGCACATGCAGAACCCTGGATAAGGGTCTGGGCCTTTGGCCTTGGTCAATATATTCCCCTCCCCTCTGTGCTTCTTTCCCAACCCTGTCCCCCCCCCCCAAAAAAAACCCAACAACTCTTGCAATGCAAAGGCTCAAGATCAGACTTTACTGCCATGCCCCAAACTGCCCGACGCCTGGCTCCCCTCCACCTCCGCCCCAGTCCTGGAGCCTCATTAGAGCAGAGTGTAAAGAGCCGAGAGATGTTTACTGTGTCCATGAATTTGAACTTTCTGCAGGGGAGCTGTTAACATAGTAAATAGCTGAGGAGGAGGGGAGAGAGAGAGAAGAACGGGAGGGATGGAGGGAGTGGAGGCAGCTGGAGCACATTGTGTTTCCAGAAAGACTGTGCTTGGGCCTTGTATCTTCACATAAACCATCGCTGAGGTGACAAATATCTACCAGTCTGCCTCTGAGTGATGCTTTCTGCTCCTGGCCCGTTAATTTATCTGTTTTCAGCCTGTCTAGACATTGTTTGGGTCAGAAAAAGTGCCGCCTCGTCTCTCCCCTGTCGTGGGATTTGCCTGCTCAGCTCTTCCTGCAGGGAGACTCTCTCGCCAAGCGGAGTTCACTGAATAATGCTCCCCTCTGTCTGGGTGGTTTATTAAGCAGCCCTTGGAATGGGAACATTTTATTATCGGGCTCAGACTTCCTCTACAGATAAAGCTTACTTGGCTTTCAGCACCACATACCACACAGGCCGGTGTGGGATTTAAAAAGAAAGGCAAGCTACCTTTTCATTCTTTAACGGAAGAGTACTGCAAGATGAACACGAGGAGCGGACCTTTTGGGAAACAAAACTGGATATGAATAAAGTATGGGCTGTTTCAAGCCTGTTCTGGGCTGGCACGGCAAAATGGCCTCTCTCAGGTGGCCTACTTTACAGAGGACACTCCTTTGTCTGAAGGATTCCTCTGTTTAGGACTGTCAAGTTTAAATGGGTGGGGTATAAGGGTCCTTGGAGTTGCGTGCCCACAGATGGCACCTGGATAGCAGATTTTTTGGGCACAATTCAAAGTGTTGGTGCTGACCTTTAAAGCCCTAAACACCCTTGGCCCAGTATACCTGAAGGAGTGTCTCGACCCCCATCATTCAGCCCAGACACTGAGGTCCAGCTCCAAGGGCCTTCTGGTAGTTCCCTCACTGCAAGAAGCAAAGCTACAGGAAACCAGGCAGAGGGTCTTCTTGGTAGTGGTAGTGGAAGCCCCCCAAAGTGGCTGGGGAAACCCAGCCAGATGGCCGGGGTATAAATAAATTATTATTATTATTATTATTATTATTATTATTATTATTATTATTATTATTTTGTTGGCATGCAAAATAAGGTCACAGTCTGGTCACAGTCTTCCTAGCTGTAGTGGGATGGACTGGATTCCTATTTAAATTTCAGGAATAACTCTCCAACAATTTGACTTTACCTCCAAAGGCACACTTTTCCATTGTCTCCTAATGGACGGGTGCCAACAACTTTAAAATTGGCACCTATGCATATAAATTCGCAGTGGGGGCTAGTCCATTAGGGCACAGTCCCACCAAGCCCTCTGTGCCCTCAGCCAGACCCCTTACGTAACAGCCAGTTGAGAGGGTCAGCCTCCTTCTCCTTAGTCTCTGTGTTGCTTCTGTAGAACTCAGATAGCATCCACTGTGGATTGTGCCCTGGGGGAGCAGGGATAGTCAACTCCACACAGATACACACACACTCATGCAAATCTCTGGACTGAGAAAACAAATGGGAGACTGCACTGTTCCAAACATCTTGCCCAAGTCCTCAAAAGTAAAAGGAGGTAACCTATGAGATGGCTCTTTGCAGAGGACCCCTTTCAAACCTGGAGCTGGCCTTGAGTTGCACCTGCACAGGCTCTCTCTGTGCAGTCTGGTGCCCTGAAACTGGGAAGACTATATGTGCAAATGCAACTATGGAAGTCGCTCCTCCAGGAGGCAGTGGTGAAGGCCAACTTGGATGGCTTTCAAAGAGGATTGGACAAGCTCATGGAGGAGAAGGCTATTGAATCATGGCGGCTATGCTGTGGAAGCAATGCCTCTTAATACCAATACCAAGGGGAGAGGGCTCTTGTGCTCAAGGTCTTGCTTTGGGGATTTTCACAGGCATTTGGGTGGCCACTTTGAGAACAGGAAGGTAGACTAGACAGGTTATTAGCAGGCTCATTCTAGGTTCTTTTTGTCTTGGTGGTTTTGCTTCTTGCTCAATTCTATGATTTACTGGTTTCATTTGATGCTTCCCCCATTTACACTTTCCACTTGCCTGCTTTTGATTTCCTTGCCTGAATCCTGCTCATATGCCAGCACATGCATCTACAAAATGGACATTCTTGCACATGATTCATGAACCAAAAAGCTTGTCCTCTGTTATGCATACACCAAGGTGCCAACTGGTGGTAAGAACATGAGTCATTTATTTTATTAATGAATAGAGAGCCCTGTTGCGACAAGATGTGAGGGGAGGGTGGATAAAAGGCATTTGCTCTCAAGATGCAAACTTGGATCGGCCCGGGAACCAACTTCCTGCTCCATTGGCCTGTGATGTCAGGGCAGCCCAGCCAATCACTGCCAAAGGTTTCTCTGTGACTAACTCTCTTTCTGCATTGGCCGGCTTAATTCTGCCTTGCCCTATTTCCCTCTCCAGGAAGTTGTTTTAAACTGCTACTCTTTTGCTCTAATGACAGTTCATTGTTATTATTTTCTACTGTGGTTGTCATTATTTCAGAGCAAAACGCCACCATTATGGAAAGTGTTGGGGCCTTAATTACATTGTGGCCAGACATCAGGCTGTAGTGCTAAAAGTAGCTTTGCATTCTGAATCACATTAATTCTGAACTCTGGAAAGTTTAGGAGACTGATCCTTCACCTTCTTCCCCATGATGCCAGGGACCTCCTGGAAATTCTCCCCTGGGGGGAAAAAAATCACATTTATTTTAGGGGGATTTCCCCCTCGTCCTTCCCTTTGCAAGAGATGCTGTTGTCCTATTTCAGATTTAAACTGAAGCACATGAATAAAATCTAAAAATAAATCAAATGAAATATTGAAATAATTCTCAGGTGGGGTTTCCAAGGTGCGTCCTCTGGTTTTCTGGCTATGAAGGTGAAGTAGTTGTGGCTTCTATCTCCCCCCCAAAAAGGATAGCTGTGGGTTGAATATTCATACATTGTTTCCGAAAGTGCAGATTTGGTAGGTTTGCCTTTAAATGCAAACGGAATCAAATTTCTCCCCCACCCGCTACCATTGATTCCCAGTTTGCCTCTAGTAACTAAAACAAAGTCAAATAGACAGGGCTTAAATAAGCTTCAGATAAGTTTCCAAGGATAAGGAGTGAAACCTCTACCAATAATAGCTGCCTCTTTAGTATACTGTTGATAGTTCCGGGTATGTGTGTGTGTGGAGAAACATCCCATCATGTGAAATGGTGCAATCCAGAAACTGGTTTATCTAAACCAGGCTTCCTCAACCTGCGGCCCTCCAGATGTTTTTGGCCCACAACTCCCATGATCCCTAGCTAGCAGTACCAGTGGTCAGGGATGGTGGGAATTGTAGTCTCAAAACATCTGGAAGGCCAAGGTTGAGGAAGCCTGATCTAAACCAGTTCAGAATGAAGCTTGCCTCATGTTTGTGAGTTCTAGACTGGAAATCTTTTAACTGTGGTGGAAAGGGAGTTAACATGGGGCCTACTAATGCAAACTAGGATTTCTCACCATATGAGTAAGCTATGGAATCTCCCAGTGCTGCTGGTAGGATTTAATGCCAAAAGTTCCTTAGATCATCTGGAAGCCATCTTCTAAACAAAAGAAGAACGAAACATTATGCTAAGCAACGATACCTGAGGATGATATCTACCATGCATTATGTTTTATCTGCGAATTATGGTGTGGTTATATATATATACACACACACCACTTTGCAATACTTTGGGGGATTTTGGAGGATGACAAATACAGTGTGAAATTTAATTATTAACTTCATGTCTCACCATGCCCACAAACTGTTTTAATTTTTTATACCTCTGCAAGGAATCCTGAAAGGAGATCCAGTGGGAAAGCTAAAAGTTATTTCCTTGAAGTTATATCCCTTGCGATTTGATTTCTCCTGACAGCGTATCCATCATCTTATGTGTTTATTTAGAAAAACAAATAAGAGAATGCTGCTTCCCCACCAGCCTGGCCTGAAGGTTGGGTAATTAAATTTTAGCAACACTTGCAAAAGTCAGCTGCCTTTCCCTTTCGCTATTAAAGGTATTGCTAGGAAACAATATATTTAGAATAAATCTAGATGCTGCGAGTCTTATTATTCTGATCTAGGATAAATTAATGAGGGTCCGCCCCCCCTCCACCCGCTTGCTACTAATAGTGAAATTAAAGAGAGCACCTGGGATTTGAGAACAAGTCATTACCCTGGTCCTCCTCTGACAATATCACCAAGGCTGGGTTTTGAAGATCCATAGCGTCAACACAAAATGTGTTAGCTTGCCCAGCTTTGCAAGATGTGCACCCACATGCATAAAGCTTCAACCTCTGATACCAGTATGGGGGTGAAACAAACTGACAATACTCTGATCTGAATTTTGCAAAGTCCATAGCTCTCTTCAGGCATTCAGTCTGAACATGGAAGGGGGCAAAAGGAAATGTGTGGCATGACCCTCACCGGCCACACAGACATGCGCCAGGCACACTCCCAGATGGGTGCATAATCAAGGCTGATGACACGCCAACAGTATCTTCACCGCAGGGATAGGAACCTGGATTGACCCTCAATCAATGGAAACCCTCAAGGCAGGTCCTCTTAAACCAACACTGATCATTAACCAGCTGAGGGTTGTGCCCAGCACGGAGGAGATGAGGCTCACTCACCCCAAGTTTTCCTGCTTGCCCCTGTTAAGTATAATAGTTTAGTTGACACTGAAATGGGTAATTTTATTTTATATTTTATTTCTTATAAGATGCTGAGCCTGTGCTAGGCATGCTCACAATATATTGTATGGAATTATTTGGATGTACTGTTTTTTGCTCTGTTTTGAGGAGAGTTCTGCAAGTACAGTTTTGAACAATACTCGTGGATCTGGACAATTTTGATTCCAAACAGAGTCAGTTTTTGTGCACTCTGTGCTTCAAGCTGCACAGTATGAATCTCTCCAGTAGCTCCTTCACAGAGTTAGACCGAACACTTGATCCACAATACATGTGATCCATAATACAAGAGACATGCAGCCACAGTATGAATGGAAGTCATGTTTCTCTATGAGTAGGGCCTAGGGGTGGGCAAATCTGTCTACTTTTGCTTTGGCTCACTTTTGCAAGCTTTTATCCATAATTCCATTACCTCTTCTGCTATCTAATACTCATGGGCTGTGACTTTTCAGGACAATTGAGATCCCATGTGAATTTTAATCGAAGACAGGACCACCTGGACAAACAGGCATCGCCCCACTTATGTACAATTCCATTAAACCCAGAAATTGCTCACGAGGAGACCCTACCTGCAGCCCAAAGAGGACGTTAGAGGGGCGCAGGAAGCCCCAAATAGACTTGAAGTGCAGCGTCGCTTTGTTAGGCTGCTCTGCCTCCCCACTTAACAGCTGATATGTGGGGTAGCGCAGCAGCAGCTTTCCTACACATCCTTCTGCCAGCCCCAGAGTTTCAATTCTAGTTGTGGATAATTTTTGATACAGTGGAACCTTGAGTTGCAGACGTAATCTGTCCCAGAGGCACATTCTCAACTCAAAGTGTTCACATCCAGAAGTGCCGCGTCTGCACATGCACGCAGAGCGATTTAGCGATTCTGCGCATGCACGAGCGGCGAAACCTGGAAGTAAACGTTCCGGTACTTCCGGGTTGCTGTGGGACACAACTTGAAAAGACGTAACCCGAAGCGGACGCAACATGAGGTACGACTGTACAGTATTTTTGGTATGGTTTGAAGAGAGAGCGGCAGAGAGGGCGTTTAAAGGGTGTTTAGAGGGTGCTCCCCACTTTACGCAATTTCAGTTATGCATGCAGGGGCCCAGAACATAACCCCCACATACGGGGGGGGGGGGAGAGACGCCTGTACCTATTAAATACTTGGCTGTTTGGGCTTTCATTAACTTGCATCAGATCTGCCCCCTCCTTGCCCGCCCCCCACCTACATTATTGGGCCCTATCCATGCCACAGTTCTAGCTACAGGCCTACATAATGCAGGAATATAAGACTTTCCATTTTCCATCTTGCCGTCTTACTTTAAAAAAATAATAAAATCTAGTGCACCAGAGGATATTACAACCCACCTTCTTAGAAACAAGTTATGACTATGACTGACTTTGAAATTACTTTGGTCTTTTTGAAGGGTTTTTTTCCTTCTTCAAAAGAGGTTTATTCTGATTAACTGACCTGAATGTTAACAGAACTGGAATTTTAATTTGTATTCAGGCGGTAAGAATATCATCCACTCAGATGAGACAGTGCTGTTTAATTAGGTCTAGTAGTTAACTCAGAAGAAAGTAAATGCGCTGCCAGGGGTTTGGAAAGAGGGCTCAAGCCCCCTGGGATCTGAGCGCGAGTTTGGAGAAGCTTAAAAATATGAAGTCAGTAGTTTTTTTTAGGAATTAGAAATGAATGCCTTAGAAGAAATTGGAAGAAAAGGGAGTGAAAGAGAGAGGGAGAAAAAGACTCCATCGCTGCAGTCAGCAAGTTTTTAACTTAGCATTGCCCATTAGTTTTAATGAACTTGGTTAGAAGACCGTATGGAATTCTGCATCGAAGCCAATAAATAAATAAACACAAATGCTCTTATTTTAGCATTTCCAGAGAGAAGCGTCTAATATTATGATAAATATGGTACCTCCAGGGTGTTCATCTGCCACCGGATTTGCGTCTCATTTATGACACAAACAAGCTGTGAAAATTATAAGGAGTGAACGCTCTGCAAACAACCGCCATTAATAGCCACAGAAGGATAATATCCACACAATTATAGGGGTGAATCTTCTTTGCAGTTCTCCCTGTGGCTCCTGGAATAAAAGATACATGCTCTCTGCAATCCCTCCCAGACCCACACAGCTTAGTATGGCTTGCTTTGGTTCTCTCTTGCCATTCCACACACACACCTATACTTTTTGATTTGGAAATTATTAAGCGACACACTTTTTTGACAAGGCAAGCATAAAGCTGACAAAATGAGATGGCGGGGAAGGAAGGAATGAGGCTTTATAGTCCTCAAATGTGAAAATTGATTTGAGAACACTGGCTGTTTTTAATTTTTCATTACTACCTCTTGTAAGGACACCCAGGTTCTTCACGAGCCAGACATTTGTATTGCAATATAAAAATATAATTAACACTTGAATTGACATTTACTATCCTGTAGAGTGGAATTTGGGGTCTTATGTGAGCCATAAGGAAAAAATTGGTCTGGTAAAGAAAGCTGACTCAAAGCTTCAGAGAGGCATACAGTACAGCCCTCCAAGTGACTGTGCCCACTTCCTTCCCCACAGACCCTCTCAGGTGTTTAAGATCGACAGAAGATCGCCCTGTGTTGATATCTTAGTAATTTGGTTAAAGAATAAAAGGAGAATTCCCTGGATGCCTGGAACCAGGTTGGGGGCAAGTACTCTTTGGTGAGAGAGCCCTAGCAAAGATTTCAAATCACAAAACATGCAGCAAAGAAAAGCATCAAAATATAGGCTTCTAGACCTTTAAAATACCCCCTTTTAATTTTTGTCCAAAGTTTCCCACTTTCCTTAGCATAGAAAAGGACCAGATGTTTGGTAAGTTTAAAATAGTTTACTTACAAACTCTTCAAAGGTCAGATTCATGTGCTTTTCCATACAGCAGCAAGAAAAGATTGACAGTACAACTAAGCTGGTAAATGTTTCTAAATTATTTGTATAGAAACACAAAGATGGCTTGTTAAAGCCACACAGTCTGGGCAAGAGAAAATGAGAGAACAAAGAGTTTGGTAACCCTTCCTCCGAAGGTAGAAGGGGCGTGACCTAGATAAGCCTGGCAGGAAAGCATATTCTCTGGTCTAAACCCCTTCGTGCATTAATTAGAGTTAAGTATGTTGGTGAAGGCTAGGGACGCGGGTGGCACTGTGGGTTAAACCACAGAGCCTAGGACTTGCCGATCAGAAGGTCGGCGGTTCGAATCCCGGCGACGGGGTGAGCTCCCGTTGCTCGGTCCCTGCTCCTGCCAACCTAGCAGTTCGAAAGCACGTCAAAGTGCAAGTAGATAAATGGGTAGCGCTTCGGCGCGAAGGTAAACAGTGTTTCCGTGTGCTGCTCTGGTTCGCCAGAAGCGGCTTAGTCATGCTGGCCACATGACCCGGAAATTGTACGCCGGCTCCCTCGGCCAATAAAGCGAGATGAGCGCTGCAACCCCAGAGTCGGTCACGACTGGACCTAATGGTCAGGGGTCCCTTTACCTTTACCTTTAATTTAAGGCTGGATTTATCCCACATCCTCCTGGTAGCTCCACTGCCCTCAGAAGCATGGTGGATTGTGACTCAGGAGAGGGCATTCCCTGTGGGAAGCATCATTTGCTGAAGATGCACCTCTTTAACATAGGCTTTGACAGTTAAAATATTTTTGTGAGACCACCTCTGTTGTCTTTCCATACATTTTGGTAAGTGCTGTGGAGAAAGCATATAGATTTTTTTAAAAAACAGTAACCCATTATCATATTCATTTCTTTTATTTTATACATTTCTGCCTTTCCTTTCAGGTCAAATGGTATTTCCAAGGCAGCTTAACAAAATGCAAAACAATAATTAAATGCAGTTAAAAGCATTTCGTTAAAAAAAGTTAAAGACCTATAGAAAAAAGCAGCAATCAACCTGCACACATAACACACTACTTAAATGTTTAAGGTTCTCTTAAACAGCTGAAGCCATATTTCTTTGAGAATTCCAGAAATGTGGGGCCACCACTGAAAAAGCCCTAATAAATGCAAATCTGATCTCAGGAGTCTGGCAGATTTATATGAATGCTGACAGTCCTTCAGGTAACCTGGTCACAAACCATTCAAGACAAACCATTTGAAAGGTCAAAACCGGAAATATAATTTGAGCCCAGAAACGAATAGGCAAACATAGAAACATTATACTGAGTCAGACCAACGATCCATCCAGCTCAATATTGTCTACACCAAGTGTGAGCAACCTTGGCCCTCCAAATGTTGCTGAACTACAAATCCCAACAGCCCTGGCAATCATGTCCAATGGCCAGAGATGATGGGAGCTACAGTTCAACAACATCTGGAGAGCCCAAAGACTCCCTTCACCTGGTCTACACTGGCAGACAGTGGTTTTCCAGGGGTTCATTCACAAGTCTCTCCCTAGAGACTCCTCCCTGGAAATGCCCGGGATTGTACCTGGGTCCTTCATGCAAGGCAGATGCTCTTACACTGAGATTTGACCCTTCCCCAAAATAGGACCATGGGATGAGATTTTGTGGGCTACAACCCTGATCTTTTTCACAGTTGCCTTTCCTGTTCTATTGTTTTCAATTCTCTCCAGGTTCCTGCAGGACTCGATCACTTTCTGCAGGGCCTGTAAGACAGAGCTATTCCACCTGGCCTTCAATTTGAATTAGCCTGATCCTCTATTCACTTTTCCCCTTTCCTCTTCCATGAAGAAACCCTTTCTGGGACCCCACATTTAAATTCTTCCCTGGTCTCCTTGGTGGCCCTAATAGGACCAACTTGGCCAGTTAGCCCTGGTGATCATTTGATGTCTACTGACTGGGTTGGTTCCCCCCCCCCCCCCGCAAAAAAATGACCCCTGAATTTTTGAACTTTATTGATACTGATGCTGTATTTTATGCTGTATTTTATGCTGTTTTTAAGTCGCATTTTAATCAATGTTTTATATTTGCTGTTAGCCACCCTGAGCCCGGTTTTTAAACTGGGAAGGGCGGGGTATAAATAAAATTATCATCATCATCATCATCATCCACAAGTTGCTTTGTGAGAGTTCAGTCCTGAAAAAGTGATTAAGAAATAAATGTTAACAAATACATTTCCCCACCAGCCCTCTGGAAGGTTGGCTAAAGCTTGTTACTAGCAGTCAAGCCAATGTAACCGACAAAGCATTGATGCAATATGATTGGCCCTCACATTGTGAACTTAATATTAGTTTAGCCTGGATATGATGATGTGTGTAAATGAGACATTCAGGCAACCCCCTGCCAACACTGGAAAAAGGGGTATGGGAACTGCAGAGTAGTGTGAGAGAGTCATGTTTGCCGCCATGTCTGTCACCAAGAAGTGAAGCAGCAAGCTGGACATGGAATCGAAGCAACACTTGAGAGCAATGTTTGACTTCTGTTTGAATCCGGGGCTGCGTCTATGGGAGAAGCAAGACCATTTGGGGTGTTGATGCTGCAAAGGCCTCCATCACAAGCTCAGGTTGCATATATGTGCAAATAAACCATATATCATAAAGATGCCACGGTCTCCGCTGTGCCTCATTTCCAAAATGAACCCTGGAACCCCTGAAATCTTGGGGTGGCAATGCAGCAGCAGAAACGAACTGAAGATTGGGATTCTGGAAATGACAAGAGGAGAAGAAGAAGGAGAAGAAGAAGAGGAAGAAGAGTTGGGATTTGATATCCCGCTTTATCACTACCCTGTTGTTGTTGTTTAGTCGTTTAGTCGTGTCTGACTCTTCGTGACCCCATGGACCAGAGCACGCCAGGCACTCCTGTCTTCCACTGCCTACCACAGCTTGGTCAAACTCATGCTGGTAGTTTCAAGAACACTGTCCAACCATCTCGTCCTCTGTCGTCCCCTTCTCCTTGTGCTGATCTTTCCCAACATCAGGGTCTTTTCCAGGGAGTCTTCTCTTCTCATGAGGTGGCCAAAGTATTGGAGCTTCAACTTCAGGATCTGTCCTTCCAGTGAGCACTCAGGGCTGATTTCCTTCAGAATGGATAGGTTTGATCTTCTTGCAGTCCATGGGACTCTCAAGAGTCTCCTCCAGCACCATAATTCAAAAGCATCAATTTTTCAGCGATCAGCCTTCTTTATGGTCCAGCTCTCACTTCCTAAGGAGTCTCAAAGCAGCTAACAATTTCCTTTCCCTTCCTCCCCCACAACAAACACTCTGTGAGGTGAGTGAGGCTGAGAGACTTCAGAAAAGTGTGACAAGCCCAAGGTCACCCAGCAGCTGCATGTGGAGGAGCGGGGAATCGAACCCGGTTCACCAGATTACAAGTCCACTGTGCTTAACCACTACACCTTGCAGATTTCACCAGGGTTACATTGCTCACCTGTGCTCTAGCATAAAACCAGGCACCTACATCTTCAACCAGTAAAGCATCACCTTAGAGCCATTACATCACCAAAACAACATTTCATTGGTTGCCCTTATCTTAAGAGCAAATGCTGCTGCTGTTGCTGTTGCTGCTGTTTTAGAACAGCTCGATAGAAAGTTCCTTCTCCACAACCAGCCTCTTCACACGAGTGCATCCCTCTCACTAGCACGGAGAGCCTTATGCTTTGTTTCCGGGAAATGAAGTCCCCAAATGCAAAGCTAGGATTAATCCTTGACCTTCGCTAGAGAAAGAATGAATGGGCAAGCACACAAACAAACAAACAAGCCACTAGATGCTTTGCCTCATTCACAAAGAGAGAGAGAGAGAGAGGAGCAAAACCAAATCGCGCCGCCGCTGATTATGATGCTCCGTGGAATAGATTATACAGTCTCACACTCTGAGCAACCACGGAGAAAAATCCAATAACTAATTTCTCCATAAAGGGAAAGGGGTTGCTTTGGCGTAGGACACAGTTCTTCCACCTGCTAATTAGGCTAATTGGTGGCTCTGGAGTTGGGGGGGGGGGGAGAGATAGAGAAAAACGAGAATTCTGCGCACACAGGTTGGTTCAGCCTGTTTGTATTTTTATCACTTTCGTTCTGTAGCTCCCAAAAATAGATAATTGAAGCTTAAGCTGCATCTTGTATGTGTGGCGAATATATATATATATATATATTCTGGTGATATATATGATATAAACTGGTGATATATATATATATATATATATATATATATATATATATATATCACCAGTTTCCAGTTTCTCTGTCTCAGGACTTTAAAAAGAAAATCAGTTTCATAAAATTGCTTTCCAAAATCGGAAGCAGCTGACACGATCCTTTGCATTTTAAGTAATCTGGTTATGCAACTTTCGTTCTCTCTCGCTCTCTCTCTCTCTCACACACAGCAAAAGATACAAGTGGGGAAGTTTCTGGAAGATTATTCCGAGCCTAACTTTTCTTATTGCAGCCCCCCCCTTCTCCCTGGGAGTGTCTGACTAGTTCTGCAGCTTGGCAGAAAACCCAGACGTTACCTCATAGCTGCGGCTAGACAGCCCCATTTCATATGCCAAGCAACCACTGCAGCAGCAGAGGGAGCCTGGGCCCTACTTGATTAGCACTTTCGCTGCTTTCAAGAGTCCTGGAGTGTTTTGTTCAAGGTGGGCTGCTTAGTGGCTTCCTTTGTGCAAGTGAGCTTGCGGGGAGGCTTAAAAGAAGGGGGGCCTGTCCCACAGCAGGGTGGGGAGGGTGGCAGGCGAGGTGGGGCGCAGGGGAGCGAACGGAGCAGAGTTAAAAATAAAATTTTAATAAGCAACCGTAATCCTCTTCCTCTGCGTTATCAGTGGAAATCAGGGACCTGGCCTGTTTCTGTTTTAACTCTTGTCACATCCTAAGAGGTCGGCGGGAAATGGGGAATAAAGAGCCGCTGCAGACACCAGGACAAGTGTAAATTAAATGGTTAGTTTCCCCTCCATGCATGCTCCGTTCGTTTTGTGTGTGAGTGCATGTGTGAGGGAGGTGCTGCATATAGCTAAGCCATCTATTATTTCGGGGGGGTTGTTACTTCATCAGGGCGTGTTGAGAGGGAAAGTGTTTGCAGACATCAGAAGTACTATAATCTCTTTCTGTTCCAGTTATCTACACCTTTTACTTTAGTAGGTCTATGCCCGCAAGGTGCACACAGAGGCACCTTAAACACTGCAACCCTTTTCCACTTTACTGTTGCACAATTGGCTTCCTTTCCAGGTTGCCATTCACTGCCAAACATTTGAAAAGAGAATTTTAAAAAGAGAAATCGTGATATGATGAAGAACTGCAGTGTTCACTAGCAGGAATGATCCGTTTTTCTGTTGACCCTGCAATAATATTCTAGGGCAAGGGAGACTTCTTAAAACACAAGTCCCAGGGTTGTTGGTTTTTTTGGGGGGGGGAATAGTGTGACAATTGTTGTTTACATAAAAAGCATAGCTTCGATCACATTGTGAGCTTCAGTGTGATCTCCTTCAGATTGCTAAGAATTGCACCTTTAAAATATCACACAGTTAACAAAAGAAAACAGGTTTCTAGTCCTTATGATTCCGAAGACAACTGAAGGCAGCATCTGTTAATAATTCTGAGCTGGAAGAGGTGGCATCGTTCGTCCTAGCTTTCATCCCAATTGTTCCTAACCCTAAATCCTATTCACGTTTCCATAAATAACCCGTTAACCTGTTAACCAATATCCATTATTGTTCTATTATTCAGATCTCCCCAGTCCCACTTTGAAAACTGCTTTCCCAGTGTTTCTCTTGCACTGGTTAGTTTTGCCTTCTTTGAAATTTCCTGTTAACAGTGTAAACTGGCAATGAATCTAACCGACAGTGTGGTGGACGTGGTTTGGCCATGCCATTCCTGCTTGTTTAGCAACTGCACCTTTTAATATAAAAGGGAGAGCCCTTTCTAGTCCAGCATTCTGACTGCCAGATTCGGGTGGGAAACCCTCATGGAGGATATAAGAGCAGCAGCAGCGCTCTCCCAGGTGCGCTCCCCCAGCGATTATGTTTCCGTAAAGGCCACGCAAATAAAATGTTGCCGTTTGCATATAAATGAGCACATGCGCTTTTAATTCAAACCCATGTCCTCTTTTTTTCCTGGCAATGGGACTGCTCTATCTAAACATGTTAATATTGGGAATGATCCAGGCGAAATGCAGCTCACATTGTTTCCAGCCAGAGAGACTGAAGCACATGAGGTAAAGAAATAAAGAAATAACAAAATATCCTGTTCAGTTAGATTTCAGGCCTAGTTTTGGCAGGGGAAGCGCCTTAGAGCACAATCCTAAGCGTGCTTACTTGAAATTAGCCCATAGTTGTCAACTTTCCCCTTTTCTTGCGAGGAATCCTATTCGGAATAAGGGAATTTCCTTTAAAAAAAGGAAAACGTTGACAGCTATGAATTAGCCCCACTTGTGTCCAGTGGGGCTTATTCTGATAAATATTCTTAGGACAAAAGCATGAGTCACCTTAATGGATAACCTGTGCTGGAGGAACTGTGAGAGATTAACCTTAGTAAGTCTCCTGGCAGTGTTCAGAACCACTGATCAAAGTATAATTCTGGATAAGGTATCAGAGTGTGGTGGTTAAATATTTTAATTCAAAGCTAATTTCCCAAGGTGCTGCTAGAGGACTGTTGTTCTGGCCCATAGCACATATGTTCTGTCAGCAGGTTCTAGCTTGTCTCGCTTGTTTTTCTACATCTCTGTGAAACCACTGGATGAGGTCACCCAGGATTTGGGGATTGGGTTTCATCGGTATGTTGAGGATAACACCCAGCTCTATCTCTCTTTTGCATCTGGTTCAGGTAAGGCAGTAGGAATGTTCAACTGGTGTCTGTGAGCTGACCAAGGCCTAATCTAGAATAGCTCAGCACCAGATCCCTTCAGGAAGCTCCCAAGCAGAGCATGAAGGCATCAACCTTCTCTCATTTTTGCCTCCAATGTCTGGTAGTCAAAGGAGGGAAACTGCATATGCCACCCTGAACATCATGGAGAAAGGACAAGATAAAAATGGTGTTCAACGGCAGAGGTCATTATGTACGTGACCTAAAGGTTAATTCTGTTATCAGTAAGCAACCTAAGCTGCGGGGAGAGGGGTGAAGGTGCTGTGGAGCAGCTCGCCAGAGTGCTGTGATCTCTAGTGAGGTAGCAAACCCCCTAACTGGCTGTGTAGTTTTGAGGGAGTTTTTCCTCCTTATGTTTTGGCTGACTGTCCCCCCACGATGTACAAGGCCTGAAGTAAGAAAGGCAAAACTTCTCTGTTCCTTTCTCCTCAAAGGCTGTTGCTCAGTACAGTGTCATCAGGACTTTGCCAACAAATGGAACAATCAATAAAGAAGGGTACAACAATTCTATTGTCCATGGGAGGGCCTGAGGTTCTTTGTTCTGGGTGCAGAAACTTATACAGTGGTACCTCGGGTTAAGTACTTAATTCGTTCCGGAGGTCCGTACTTAACCTGAAACTGTTCTTAACCTGAAGCATCACTTTAGCTAATGGGGCCTCCTGCTGTTGCCACGCCGTTGGAGCACGATTTCTGTTCTTATCCTGAAGCAAAGTTCTTAACCTGAAGCACTATTTCTGGGTTAGCGGAGTCTGTAACCTGAAGCGTATGCAACCCGAGGTACCACTGTACCATCCTTGCCGCTATGCTGTCAGTCCTCTGGTAATGGCAAAAGAGGGTGGGACAAGACAGGATCAGATCAGGGAAGGCTCCTGGGATGGGGGGGGGGGGACTATCATACATATTTCCTCCATCGCCTTCTACTCTGGTGAGCACATCTTGGGATCGTTAGTTCTTTTACCACAGATTTTCTCTCCCCCACCATACCGATAGGTTTGCTTTGCCACTTTCCTGCACAGTCAAAGGCTGGGGGGGGAATTATGCAAAGCACTAAGTGAGCATTTCTGCTTGTGCAATGGAACATTCTCCCTCTCGCCTCCCCCTGGGCACCCCCTCAATCTGTTTTTTGCATTACCCCAACCTTCGGGAGCAAATATGGAGAGGCACGAGGCATGTGCAGGGAGAAGAGAGTGGGGGGGGAGTCCTGAAATGTGAGTGGGAATCCTTGCGCTGATGGTGGTAGCTTAGTACCACCAACCGTTCAGATTTCCCTCGTGCGTCACTTTGCACCTACTAACAGTGAATCTTATTTAGCATTGTGCTGCCCGTTCCTACAATTCAGAGGAATTATTTTGGAGCTATTCACAGTCTGCTTGGGTTTTATACCACCCCCGATAATTTGTGACATCTGCAAACTTGGCTATCGCACTGCCTGCGGATAATTTATGTTAAATAGTGCCAGTTCCAATTAGGAATAGGGGAGAAATTAGATTCCATTAAAGGTGGACCTACGTAATTTGCGCTTTCTGAAATACTGCGTGAACTGAAACACAGCCAACCTTTGAAAGTTGCACTTCTCTGAATTTTGCAATGCAGTTACCCGGCCAAGTAATGTGTACAAAAATGCATATAGCCTATAAAATGGTTGCATTAAAATGCATGTGTTGGTGGAACTAACTTACAAAAATGCATTATATTAGAGGAAAATGTTTAGCAAAAATATGTATATCAGGCAAAGTTGTGTATCAAAATTAGGGGGAAATTGCACTGAAATGCTGATGAATTTTCATGGGCACATTTTTTTATTTTTAAAAATGCAAATTGGTGAGGAAATGTGGAGAACTGAAGATTGGAAAAACGGGCAACTGGGAGAAACCAATATGGACAGATTCGCCCATCCCTAATTCCAATACAGATCCTTGGAGGATGCCATTTCTTATTTGTCCATTGTAAAAACACTCCATTTACTTATATCCTCTGCTTCCTGTTCCTTGACCAGCTACCAGTCCAGAAGTACCCCACGACTGCTGAGTTTACTCAGGAACCTTTGGTAAGAGACACTGCCAATAGCTTGATCCAGCTGTAGTGTCTACTGGATCAACCCTAAATGTTTGTGCAAAGAAAAGGTCCATTTAGTGAAAGCTATGGTTTTCCCAGTAGTGATGTATGGAAGTGAGAGCTGGACCATAAAGAAGGCTGATCACCGAAGAATTGATGCTTTTGAATTATGGTGCTGGAGGAGACTCTTGAGAGTCCCATGGACTGCAAGAAAATCAAACCTCTCCATTCTTAAGGAAATCAGCCCTGAGTGATCACTGGAAGGACAGATCCTGAAGCTGAGGCTCCAATACTTTGGCCACCTCATGAGAAGAGAAGACTCCCTGGAAAAGACCCTGTTGTTGGGAAAGATGGAGGGCACAAGGAGAAGGGGATGACAGAGAACAAGATGATTGGACAGTGTTCTCGAAGCTATGAACATGAGTTTGACGAAAACTGCGGGAGGCGGTGGAAGACAGGAGTGCCTAGCGTGCTCTGGTCCATGGGGTCACGAAGAGTCGGACACGACTAAATGACTAAACAACAACAAGCATTTGTGGCAAAAGGTGCATTGCAGTGGGAGAGCATTTGACTGGCATGCAGAAGGACCCAGATTCAATCACTAGCATATCCAGGTGGGCCTGGAAATGCTCCCTGTCTGAAATCCTGGGAAGTTGCTGCTAGTTATAGAATCATAGGATCATAGTCAGTGTAAACAATTTTGAGCAAGGTGGACTGATGATTGGACTTTATAAAAGTAGCTTCCAAACGCAGGAAGGAAATGCAAAGGATAAATTATGAATTTTAATAATTTCCTAAATTGAAACAAAGAGGAGACCGGCTATGTATATTCTGTTGGAACACACCTTTGCTGGTTGGCGGAACCATCCTATTGGTATGGGAGATGGGAGAAACTGTGGCAAAAGAACTATCAAAGTCCAAGCCCTGATGGTCTTCTGCTGGTCAGGGCAGGTGGTGGTGGAGGAAATCTATATGGTGCCATCCTATGTTCCTATAATGTAGGGCTTTCCGACACAAGATTTGCCCACTCTGGAAGAATGGCAGATGCAAGTGATAGACTACATGGAATTGGCAGAAATGACTGGCAGAATCCGAGACCTGGGAGAAGAGCTAGTGGAAGAGGACTGGAAGAAATTTAAAGATTACCTGCAAAAGCATTGCAAATTGTATGAATGTTAAAAAGATGCAGGATACAAAGATAATATGGCATTAGTGACATAGTTGAAAGGAATATGTAAAAAATGTTTAAGAAGAATCAGGGTGAAAAAGTTAAAGTAATATTATGTCAAATTTAAATAAATTGATATAAAGGGAAAAATCGGAGACATAATAGTTGAAATGTATATTACAGAATAAGATTTGAAAGAGGGTAAGGCACTGCTGAATATGATTGTGTAAAAGGGAACACAGAAAAGGGAGATGTGAGGGAGTCTGGAAGAAGGGTTATGAAAACAAGAAGTAAGAAATCGGATTTTTATGTTTTGTTTTTTTATGTCTTTTTTCTGTCTACTTTTTTATGTTTTCTACTGTATTTTTCTATTTTTACTTGATTGTGATAATGGTTTTCTCTTTTCTCTTGTTTTGATTGTGAAGTTTGTTCTATTGTTTAAAACTTTAATAAATATTTTTCAAAAAATAATAATAATGTAGGGCTTTCCTTTGTAGAAGACACTCCGGGCTGGATTGAAGTAAGCAGTTGCAGGAGCTAGTGCAACAGACCCCACTAGTGATATGGGGCTTCCCCTCCTTTCCTCCCCTGTGCCCCCCAATCAGCTCTGAGGGGTCCGGGGAACCCCCAAACAGCATGCAGGAGAGGAGAAGTTCAATATATTTGTTTGACCAACAATTTCACATCTGATTTCTTTAAGGACTTTTGGGGTCTATGCTATTTGATCATAGTGACTTGTCAATGTATAATTTTTCTAATTTGTCATTTAAAACATCTTTTGTCAGCTCTAGACTATGTTCTTCAGACGCCCTTTCAGAAATGGAAATAATTTATTCAGTATGTCTGCTGTTTCTCTGTCTTTCTTGGTAACCCTTTCATCCCTTTTTCATCTAATTGCCTCCCGGGGCTTCTGTTGTATTTAAACAAATTTTATTGTTTGTCTTCATGTTGTATGTTCATGTTGTCTGGAAACACAGAGATGATTGTTTATTCCGGAATCCTTCTCTTATGTCAGAAGAATGAGCTAAAATTAGTGGGTGACCCCAATATGAGTTTAGCCAAATGTCAACTTTCCAAAAATACAGTTTCCTAAAAGGAGTGATAATAGACTATAGAGTTGGAAAGGACCACGGGGATCATCTAGTGCAACTCCCTGCGATGCAGGAATCTTTCACCTAACACAGGACTCAAACCCACGACCCTGAGATTAAGAGTCTGATGCTCTACCAACTGAGCCATTATTCGAATCCAAGAAGCCTCACTTTCTTGAACGAAGGAACTTCAAAGAGAGATTCTGCCCATGAATTACAACCAGTGGAAGGTGGGCCATTAGGACAAATGGAATACTACCCAACCAACCTCAGTCTGCCCCCTTGTGAAACAGAGGAGAAGGGAGCGCAGAGACAAAACTGGAATGAGCTGGCTCTGCCTGTCATTGGCTCTAGTAAAGGTAAAGGTACCCCTGCCCGTACGGGCCAGTCTTGACAGACTCTAGGGTTGTGCGCCCATCTCACTCAAGAGCCCGGGGGCCAGCGCTGTCCGGAGACACTTCCGGGTCACGTGGCCAGCGTGACAAAGCTGCATCTGGCGAGCCAGAGCCGCACACGGAAACGCCGTTTACCTTCCCCCCTATTTATCTACTTGCACCTGGGGGTGCTTTCGAACTGCTAGGTTGGCAGGTGCTGGGACCGAACAACGGGAGCGCACCCCGCCGCGGGGATTCGAACCGCCGACCTTTCAATCGGCAAGCCCTAGGCACTGAGGCTTTTACCCACAGCGCCACCCGCGTCCCCTGTCATTGGCTCTGGCTCCCCCCTATTGGGCTCCCTGCCTTCTGCCCTACCAGTTCCCAGCAGCTACCACTGATTGCAACTTAGCAAAGAAGTTCATTTCTATCACCTACAAACTGAATAGAGATCATGGATTTTTATTCCACTGGAGGTATTAATTAGTTTACCAATGCCATGGAGCTTGTTAATCATCCATACTATTTTGTGAATAGTCATAGTAACAATGTTACGTATATTCGAGGTTTAATGTAATTGCCACAGCCTCTCTAACCTCACTGCTTACAATTGCCGCTGCTACCATGGTTATATATATATACATATATATATAAATATAGCTGCCAACGCAAGACAACAACTCCTAAGTGGACTCTGGGTCCATGAACATTTATGCCACAATAACGTTCGTAGTCTTTAAGGTGCCACAAGACCCTCTGTGATTTCTACAAACCAACGTATTCATACGTGGTCCAAAGGAACTTGCCAGTTTAGACAAAACATTTGCATGTGGGATTTCAGAATCTGGGTCTTGCTCTATTTTCACAGAAAATTTCCAGACAGTGTTTCTCTGAAGAGGAGAGTGTTGTGAGGCATATACAAATAAACACATTTGAAAGGCATCCCTGTCTCATCCTGACATTTGCAGGAAAATGGCAAGGGGGCTGTGCTTAGTCAATCAACTGGCGATACTCATCAATGCAAATATTTTGATTGACAACAAAGTGCTCCTGATTGCTCAGGCAGCAGATGGTTTAAGAGAGCATTAATATTTTTAATACAAGCAGTTACAAAACAAAAAACAAAAAAATGGCTTGGGTCTTCTCCTTCTCCATCTCCTCCTCCTCCTCCTCCTTCTTCTTCTTCTTCTTCTTCTTCTTCTTCTTCTTCTTCTTCTTCTTCTTCTTCTTCTTCTTCTGCGATCACTCGCAGCCAAGTAAGATTGTCTTCCATAAACACGGTTTTAACAATGAGTCCGTAAGTGACCGTGGAGGCCAATTCTGGATCCACACGTCCTTCCACAGTGGGGACATTGTTTTCCGGGCAGGAGCTGATAACGGTGTGGATTTGCCAAGCGTGCCTTCCTCCTAGCACGTTTCTCCCTTGCATCCTGAGTTTGAGTACCTTCAAAACCCATGACACCTTTGGTATAGGCTGTTCTCCAGTTGGAGCACTCACAGGCAAGTGTTTCCCAATTGTTGGTGTTTATACTACATTTTTTTTAGATTTGCCTTGAGACAGTCTTTAAACCTCTTTTGTTGACCACCAGCACTACGCTTTCCATTTTTAAGTTCGGAATACAGTAGTTGCTTTGGAAGACAATAATCAGGCATCCACACAACATGACCAGTCCAACGAAGCTGATGTTGAAGAATCATTGCTTGGGTAGGAGGAGGGCCATAGCATCTGTTTTGCATGCAGAAGGTTCCATATTTAATCCCTGGCATCTCCAGTACCTCAAATCCTGGAGACCCACTGCCAGTCCGTGCAGATGGTACAAAGCTAGATGAATCAATGGGTGTGACACGGGTTCCTTTGTTCCTATGATCCATTGTTGTTTAGTTGTTTAGTCGTGTCTGACTCTTCGTGACCCCATGGACCAGAGCACGCCAGGCACTCCTGTCTTCCACTGCCTCCCGCAGTTTGGTCAAACTCATGCTGGTAGTCCTCTGTCATCTCCTTCTCCTTGTGCCCTCCATTTTTCCCCAACATCAGGGTCTTTTCCAGGGAGTCTTCTCTTCTCATGAGGTGGCCAAAGTACTGGAGCCTCAGCTTCAGGATCTGTCCTTCCAGTGAGCACTCAGGGCTGATTTCCTTCAGAATGGAAAGGTTTGATCTTCTTGCAGTCCATGGGACTCTCATGAGTCTCCTCCAGCACCATAATTCAAAAGCATCATTTATTCGGCGATCAGCTTTCTTTATGGTCCAGCTCTCACTTCCATACATCACTACTGGGAAAACCATAACTTTAACTACAGTGGTACCTCAGGTTAAGTATTTAATTCGTTCCGGAGGTCCGTTCTTAACCTGAAACTGTTCTTAACCTGAAGCACCACTTTAGCTAATGGGGCCTCCTGCTGCCGCCGCGCCGCCGGAGCACTGTTCTCATCCTGAAGCAAAGTTCTTAACCCGAGGTACTATTTCTGCGTTAGCGGAGTCTGTAACCTGAAGTGTATGTAACCTGAAGCATATGTAACCCGAGGTACCACTGTATTACGGACCTTTGTTGGCAAGGTCCTATGATCCATAGCCTTCCATAAAAGCTTTGGATCCAACAGAGAGGCTCTCACTGGATGACTGGGGGGGGGGGTGCTTGCCAATTCTCCACTTCCCTCTCCAAGTCTGTGCCCCTCATGGGACTTGGAGTCCTGCAACATCTGGAAGGCCAATGGTTCCCCCATTGCTGCTGTAAGTAAGCGCATGTACAGATGCAGCAGTAACTGTATGCACCACCGGCGGCCACCCTGGGGAATGTGCACATTGTCTGCAACAAGTTTCTTTGCAAGATCCTGATGCATCTAATGTGCAAGAACAGAAACTTCTTCAGGTGCCTGGAGAAGTGTGGAAGGGGGAGGGGAGGAGGAGAAGGATGTGTTAGTCTCAGTCTGAACATAGGGATCCGAGGAAGTCGAGATTGGCAGTACTGTGTCATTACAGGTTGCAGCCGGAGATTTTTCAGAGACTGAAACTAGTAATAGAAATGTTTTATTGGCCACCTAACCAGAAAGAACAACTGGCCTGTGAAACCACTGTGCAAATAAAACAGGCGTGTTTTAAAAAGAAAAGAGGAGTAGGGGATCAAGCAGAGAGCAAAGACTGAGGATTATAACAACCCAGGCATTGACTGGAATATATGTATTAAAGCAGCCATTCCGAAATGTCTAATAGCTGAGGCCACAGCTTTCCACGCATTAAAATAAGCAGCCCGCTTCAATCTTAGCAACCAAAAAGCTTTCAAGGTGTGAAAGGGTATGAAGCGACCTTCCTCTCCTTGTGCATAATTCGTTTGAGGAATCCATTGCCACAAACTAGGGATGGCGTCTAGTTTTTTTCATGGGAGATCGGTCAGAATCACGACAACTATAGAAAACCTCCAGCTTCAGCGTGCGTTTGCTACTGAATACCAGCTACCAGGAAGCGTAAACTAGAGAGGGCTGGTGCCTTCCTTGGATATTAAGGAATAACACAAAGGAGTGACTGGGATAACTGCAGTGTTTTCTTTCTCTCTCCCCCCCCCCCCACCTCAGCAGCAATTATGACGTCCACCCAGGGAGAACGTTTTCCAAGGTGAACTGCAAAGCAGACGGGGGGGGGGGGAGAGTTTTCAGCCTCTGAAAGCTTGCATCTCAAAAGGCAATTTTCAGCAACAAGGAACCCTATGACGGATTACAGCCAGCATTGTCCTGAAACAATAATCTCTTAACTACTTACATTCGAGCCCTCAGTGATTGGTTCTTCAGAAGGAAATAAAATGCAATGGTATTCAGTGTTTTTTGGCACTCGGGATGGTGGAATGGGTCATAAGAACTGGATTACAGCTGACCCTACCATGAGACAGGATGAGGCAAGTGCCTCTGGTGGCAGATGCCGAGGAACGGAAGAAGGTCCCCCTGCCATTTCCCTGAGTGCTCTAAGCCAGGCATCCCCAACCTGCAGCCCTCCAGATGTTTTGGTACTACAACTCCCATGATCCCTAGCTCACAGGACCAGTGGTCAGGGATGATGGGAATTGTAGTCCAAAACATATGGAGGGCCAAAGGTTGGGGATGCCTGCTCTAAGCCAACCTGTTCTGCCCTCAGTCATAGGGGAGGAAGTTCATCCAAACAATATTCGGCTGCTGCTCTCATTCTGTATGTAGGATGGATACAGGGCAAGAGCTCCATCTTGTCTTTCGCCTCAGGCAATGAATTATTTTGGGCTGGTCCTAAAAATCCGTGCTATGGTCATTCTCACAACAGTCCTGTGATAAAGGTGAAAGAGCTATATGTTTAAAATTGAGATTACACATGTAGGGGCAAAACCGGAACCCCCCTGTGAAAAATGAGATTCCTCTCTATAAATCCCTATGCTTTGTGTCTGCATAAATGCGGTGTATATGTGCCATATATGTTTCTTATTCCTGTGTTTTTATTTTGTGAGCTACCTTGAGAAGATGGCATAAAAACGCTTTACCTTAAATTAAATGTATCCTCTGATTTCGCCCACACACCCACAGGAAACCAGAAAAGTCCAGATTCATCAACCAACCACATGGAACTCAACTCAGTTTCTGCTATATGCAGCTTTTCACCCAAGCGGATGTACTATTTTTCACACGATTAACAATTGTGTGGTTTCTCTCTCGCTTACCCCGCTCCTCAGTGTCTGGGGGCTGTGTTCGCTTTTGGAAGGGAATGACGGATGGAAAGGTAAGGAGTGGGATGAATAAAGAACCAGTTTCTGCCTCCCTCTCTCCTGTCCATCAAACCTGACTGGCATTTTCCTAGCATTACAATGGCAGGGAGGCTCAGAGAGTAATAATCTTTCAGTCGGGCTCTTCCCAATGACTTTGAGAGCACTGGGAAGGAATTCTTCCGAGCACGAGTGCCGTCTGAGATTAAGGTAATGATATTTGTGCTGCAAATGTTTGCTTAACAAAATGCAAACTCTCTGCCGGAG
Organism: Podarcis muralis; assembly: GCF_964188315.1. Classification (NCBI taxonomy): domain Eukaryota; kingdom Metazoa; phylum Chordata; class Lepidosauria; order Squamata; family Lacertidae; genus Podarcis; species Podarcis muralis. The sequence continues at coordinate 87,532,682 of NC_135659.1, read as the reverse complement.
GTGCACAAATGTATTACAGTATATATATATATATATATATATATATATATATATATATATATATATATATATATGCTTTCGTAGATTTTCACGGGTACAGGAATGCAGGTTTTGGTGTCCTCGGGTATCTTCCCGTGTAAAAGTTGGGGTGTCTAGGCGACGTTTCGACGAGGTCTCACTCGTCATCTTCAGGCTGGTGCTTTCGGCTTCTTGTTACTGGAACAGAGCAGGATCTCAGTGTTTGAGTTCCTATAAATACTGTAGAGGAGGTATGGTGTATAGCCTCCAATGTTTTGGGCAGAGAGGAAGTTCCCAGGCTAGTCTGCCTTTTCTTCTTTTGTTCCTTAATTGCTTGAGGGATATCTTGAGTGATTTCTTGAGTGATATCCTGAGTACCACTTAGGTGGGTCATTAGGCTTTAGCAACTAATCCACACCTAATGACCCACCTAAGTGGTACTCAGGATATCACTCAAGAAATCACTCAAGATATCCCTCAAGCAATTAAGGAACAAAAGAAGAAAAGGCACACTAGCCTGGGAACTTCCTCTCTGCCCAAAACATTGGAGGCTATACACCATACCTCCTCTACAGTATTTATAGGAACTCAAACACTGAGATCCTGCTCTGTTCCAGTAACAAGAAGCCGAAAGCACCAGCCTGAAGATGACGAGTGAGACCTCGTCGAAACGTCGCCTAGACACCCCAACTTTTACACGGGAAGATACCCGAGGACACCAAAACCTGCATATATATATATATATATATATATATATATATATATATATATATGCTGGGTGGGAGAAAGACAGAGGAGGGGGAGAGAATATGCGACTGAAAAGAGAGATAAATTACAATTCCATGGGCAGAGCTGAAACCAACCGGTGAGAGTGTGCTGTTCTCTTAAAAATAGCACGTCAGGGTGCAATCCGTAGAGCAGGGTCAGCAACCTAAGGCCCATGGGCCAGAAGCGGACTGCGGAGGTTGTTTGACCAGCCCACGAGCTGCCCCTGAACTGAGTTGCCTGCTCACGCACTGCGCTATGCCGGCATGGCATGGGGACTCACGTCTGCGCAGACGCAGACACCAAAAATTGTGGGATCTCCGTGGGACTGATCCGGCCCAGGCAAGATAGACCTTGCCCACCCCTGCCATAGAGGCTGGTCTACTCCAGCAAATAGGGCACTGCCCCACTAGCATCAGTGGACCCCCCCCTCCACCAGCTCTCATCTGCTTGCCTTCTTATTTATGGCCATTCCAAGAAGTGGTCCTGCCTGCCACCTTTCTCCTCCTTCATCTCAGTGTTGCCCTTGTAGAATTCATCAGCAGAGAGGAGGAAGAGGCGGGGACAAAACATCTCCCATTGGCTCTGCCTCCACCTATTATCAGCCTCCCTGCTTTCCCTCCTACCATGCCCTCCTTCCAACGGGCACCAGTCACCACTAACTGGCTTTCACATTAGGCATTTAGGGTGAGATCACCGTGCTCCACTCATTCACAAGTTATGGGGATTCTCACATCACCACCATATTCACCCATATTTTTACAGTGCTTCCTCCATCTTTTTCTTCTTACTGCAGAAAGTCCTTTGAGAAATAATAATTATAAGGACGCGGGAGTAGTGCAAACTGCCCTTAGGACTGGAATCATAGAATTGTAGAGTTGGAAGGGACCCTGAGGACCATCTAGTCCAGCCCCCCACAATGCAGGAATATCAGCTAACGCATCCATGGCAGATGGCCATCTAACCTCTGCTTACAAACCGCCATGGAAGGAGAGTCCACCACTTCTCATGGGAGTCCCACTGTTGAACAGCTCTTACTGTCAGAAAGTTCTTCCAGATGTTTAGTTGGAATCTCCTTTCTTGTAATTTGAATCCATTGGATCGGGTCCTGGCCTTCAGGAAAAGCTTGCTCCATTCAACATGTGACAGCCCTTCTATCTTTCTTAAGAGACATGGCTTTGACATGGTCAATGGCTAGGGATGGGAGAGACATTCAACCAGTCACATTTAAAGCTGAATACATCAAATTCACAATTCCGGAAATAATGTAAGAATTTAAACACAGCCATCTTTCAAAATCCGCACGTAAGAATTTAAACACAGCCATCTTTCAAAATTCGCACGTTTCTGAATTTTTCAATGCATTTTCCCAACCAATGAACATTTACAGAGATGCATATATTAGGCTATCGTTCAGCTCAGACACTGAAGTCCAGCTCCGAGAGCCTTCTGGCAGTTCCCTCACTGTGAGAGGCAAAGTTACAGGGAACCAAGCAGAGGGCCTTCTCGGTAGTGGCACCTGCCCTGTGGAACGCCCTCCCACCAGATGTCAAAGAGAAAAACAGCTACCAGACTTTTAGAAGACATCTGAAAGCAGCCCTGTTTAGGGAAGTTTTTAATGTTTGATGTTTTATTGTATTTTTAATATTTTGTTGGGAGCTGCCCAGAGTGGCTGGGGAGGCCCAGCCAGATGGGTGGGGTAGTAATAATAATAATAATAATAATAATAATAATAATAATAATAATAATAATAATAATATTTAAAGTGTCATAAAAAATGGATATGTTCATGAAAATCACATACAAGAATGTGCTTAGTCACACAATTGCGTTTATTAGGAGAAATTCACACTAAAAAGCTGGTGAATTTCCATGAGGATATTTCATAATAATGATTATAATGTCACAAATCAAGGTAGAAATGGAGTGAACTGAATTTAAGAATGAAAAAAAATAAGTGAGAAAACCAAAACTGAGAGACATTTCCATCCCTTGCAGCGATGCAGCAGGATGCTGAAACTAACACGGCTGTATCATGCATTGGTTGTATCCAGCACTGTCTGTGCGCAAGTGAATAGACTTCTGCTAATGCAGCAAAAGTTCACCTTCCTCCTTCTCCTCCTGCAGTCGCTTCATGCATCATGAGACTCTGCTCTGGAGGCTGCAGGGAGCTCTCTCAGGAAGCTATAGGAGGGCAGACAATGCGCTGTAGGCAAGGAGAGGGAGTTAATATCCCCACTGCATAAGCAGAAGGCTGTTTGAACAATGCTGCATTTCACCAATTCACTCTAACCTTTGTGGTGGAAACCATTTTATAACCCTTTAATTTTAAAAATTATAACTACTGTTGTTGTTGTTTAGTTGTTTAGTCGTGTCCGACTCTTCGTGACCCCATAGACCAGAGCACGCCAGGCACTCCTGTCTTCCACTGCCTCCCACAGTTTAGTCAAACTCATGCTGGTAGCTTCAAGAACACTATCAAACCATCTCGTCCTCTGTCGTCCCCTTTTCCTTGTGCCTGCCATCTTTCCCAACATCAGGGTCTTTTCCAGGGAGTCTTCTCTTCTCATGAGGTGGCCAAAGTATTGGAGTCTCAGCTCCAGGATCTGTCCTTCCAGTGAGCACTCAGGGCTGATTTCCTTCAGAATGGAGAGGTTTGATCTTCTTGCAGTCCATGGGACTCTCAAAAGTCTCCTCCAGCACCATAATTCAAAAGCATCAATTCTTCGGCAATCAGCCTTCTTTATGGTCCAGCTCTCACTTCCATACATCAATACTGGGAAAACCATAGCTTTAACTATACGGACCTTTGTCGGCAAGGTGATGTCTCTGCTTTTTAAGATGCTGTCTAGGTTTGTCTTTGCTTTTCTCCCAAGAAGCAGGCGTCTTTTAATTTCGTGGCTGATGCTACTAATTTTATTATTTATATTTATATGTATATGGGTTTCTATGGGTGGTGAAACCAGCAGCGCAAGCCCCTCTGCCCCTTTAATTGAAAGATGCCCCTTCCCATAACTGACAAGAGAATAAATCAGGGAACAAAAGGAAAGTATGTGTTTATGTCCTGCAAAGGAGTGCACATTGAAAGCAATGTACTCTATCACACCATTCCCAACTTTCTTTAAAACTGTCTCTCCAGCCTCCGTCTATAGCTTAGACACACCCCCTCCCTCCTTTTCTTGCTTCTCTGATCTGAACACAATCGTATTAAAATTTCATTCCATCCTCACACTAGATTGTAATCTTGGATACTATGTCTGTTCCTATAGTTTATACAAGAAAGATTATGTTAAATGCCAGAGCCAGTAAATATTTCAAAAGCCACTGCTAGAGTGAAAGCTGTTACTTGCCGGTCATGCATTTCAGAGCCAAGGAAAACACTTTTTCAAACCCCTTCTCTCTTCCGCCAACCTCCCTTTTCCCCTCCTCTTTTCTTTCCCCTTTTAAAGAGTGTTTTCTATATATCAAACAGACATGACAATCTGTTATGTTTCATGGTTTTATTAGAGCTGCAGATGTAAATCAACGGGAAACTGTGCCCAATTCCTAATGTAAAAAACAGTACATTCTAGAGACTGCATGATACTGTTTAAACCCATTAAATTCCCAGCTGGCTCTGTGGACTGCTGTGTGCTTATTCCAGATTCATGACTGCAAAACAAAGGGCAAAGAATACATTTCAGATTAGTTTGTGCCTTCCTAAAACTTTTTCCCATTTGAAACATGACAATGTCAATGCATAATTACATCTCAAGGTAATACTTTCCATGATTTTTGAGGCTGAGCAATGGCTTTGCATTTTAACCCTGCAGTACTTCTAAGAAGCTCTTTGATAATCTGATATTGGGGTTAGGTTGGCCTCAATTAATTTGAGCACATGCGCACGCACACAACTGTATTCAGCAATGGGTTGTGGCCAATGTTAGTCAGAGCAGCGCCATTGGAATTAGGAATGTTGGAGAATTCCTTCACAAATGGAAATTAGCATTGCCAACATTTTTGCCCTGGGTCCAGAATGGAAATCAATGCAGCAAATACGATCAGTATCTGTCTGGTAAATGCAACTGGCGTTTGCTCACAATCCTCTTGTGTTGTTGGTTTTTTTTAAAAAAAACACCATGATGATAAGTAATGAATTACTTTTTATTTACATTGTTTTGACGTTTCTTTCACATTGCTACGGTATGGAAATCATTAATTACATTAAACTTCTGTAAATAATTACATATGGTAAGTTACATTAAATAGCCAACAGCGATCTCGATAACATAGTATTTGGAGGAAACTGAACTGCAGCGGAATGGAGACGGCACTGGTTATGACAAAGGAAAGTCAGAATAGAAATTGCTGCCTTCTTACATTCATATTTGTAAGAACGACTATCTGTGGGACTATTTGTGGGAATGACGATCTCAGCTTTGTCAATTTCAGTGGCTCTGCTATGAGTGAATTTAAATGTGTGCACCCTAATGACTCTGATTCAATGTAAAGAAAAAGATAATAAATTATCCTTCTATGGGTGTCATTTCTAACCATGTTGAAGTATTTGAAGTGGGTGGCTGGGCCCACATATTCCACCCCCACTCCCCATTTCCCCCATGCATGCCAACCCTGCCCACTCCACTCACAACCTTCCCACAGATAGCATGACAAGAAAAATTGGAGTGACATCCATGAGACGTTGTGGGGGAATCCACCTGGACTTCAGGTTTTAAGCTTTTTGGAAGGTTTGAGTCACCGAGAGAGGAAAAGACAGAGATCGAGGAGGAGGCAGAGGAAGAAAGAACGTCATCTCTCTTTTCATTATGAAGCAGCGTGGTGAAGGAATTACTATATTTATTTCTGTGTTTTCTAGCACTGAATGTGTTTCCACACATCATTATGAAAGTCGGACTTTGGTACTCTCCAAATAGAAAGGCAAAGATTCACCAGCACAATAGCAGCTGCTTCCAAAACAGTAGCATCTGACTCAAACAGTCTAAAAGTAGCAGAGGATAATGCACAATTTCTTTTTTAAGAAAGAAAGCAGGTAGCCTTCCCTAAACGAGCACATTTTTAGAATATGTGTATATATAAAAAGAAAAGAATTTGCAGAAAAGAAATGCATGCAGAGAAACTTGGGGTGGCAGACTCCTGTGGACTCCTTTTGCTTTTTGTCTTTGGGTGCTTAAGGACAGGGGCTTAATCTTGGAAACAGGCCATTGAGATGCTCCAGTTTTACCAGCGGCAACAGGTTTTATTTGAACTGATCCAATTTTCCCTGGAAAGAGCAGATCCAGATTGGATGGTGGAGGTTACAGGATGGCATTTTGATGACAGCGACATCGTGCGGGTGCTGTGGGAGACCTGCATTCATGATGAACATCAATCCCACAAGAAACACTCATGTGGAACAGAGTCAAAGCAGAAAATATGGTCGTATGGGAATCAGACTCCATCCTTATCCTGGCACTTTGTCCCAGGTGTGGACTTTTTCCAGGGGACAATCTGCTACCCAAGGTCCACGTGGCGTGTTGCTGCTTGTTATGAGAATTTTAAGGACTTATACAGCGAGTGGCGCTGTGGTCTAAACCACTGAGGCTAGGGCTTCCCGATTGGAAGGTCGGCGGTTCGAATCCCCACAACGGGGTGAGCTCCCGTTGCTTGGTCCCTGCTCCTGCCAACCTAGCAGTTCGAAAGCACGTCAAAGTGCAAGTAGATAAATAGGTACTGCTCCGGCGGGAAGGTAAATGGCATTTCCGTGTGCTGTTCTGGTTTCACCAGAAGCAGCTTAGTCATGCTGGCCACATAACCCGCAAGCTGTCTGCGGACAAACGCCAGCTCCCTCGGCCTATAGAGCAAGATGAGTGCCTCAATTCCAGAGTCGTCCGCAACTGGACCCAGCGGTCAGGGGTACCTTTACCTTTATATATAAAATATATGTTCATAAATGTACCAAGCAAACACATACAAATATGTAAACCACATGTCTCAAACCCACAGAAAAGTCCTGAAACCATTTTCTCTCTCCCAAAATGACCTCAAATATTTCTCTGCAAGGTTGAAGGAAATGGGAAATCTCCCCATTGTCTCTGTGCTCACAAATCCTGCCTTAAGGGCACATTTAAGGTGTGAATAGGGTGTGAGCCTGTGACCTGTGACCTGGATTCAGGAATTAAGTGGTTATAACAACAAAAGAATGGCCAAAACCCAGATAATGCAATCAGGTAAATGGCAGACAGGAGATAAACAACACACTCAGGATTCTGTTTTAGACTGCCCCCTGTGATGTATGTATGATGTTTCTGGGGGTGGTCTGGAGTTTGAGGGTGGGCAATTTAAAAAGTCTATATAAGGGCGGACACACCTTTGTTCTGGATCTCCCCCCCCCCCCCCGTGTGTGGGGGAAGCACCCTGTTGCAACAGCTTTAATAAAGATCAGGCTTACTAGCTACTTTGCATCTCAATATTCTCTGGTTGGTCTCTGATATTTTCTCCTACCGATAGAGAACCTACAAAAGGACTCTACAGTGGTACCTTGGGTTAAGAACTTAATTTGTTCTGGAGGTCCATTCTTAACCTGAAACTGTTCTTAACCTGAGGTACCACTTTAGCTAATGGGGCCTCCCGCTGCCGCCATGCGATTTCTGTTCTCATCCTGAAGCAAAGTTCTTAACCTGAGATACTATTTCTGGGTTAATGGAGTCTGTAACCTGAAGCATCTGTAATCCGAGGTACCACTGTATATGGGCTTTTGGGTACCCCACAAGGGAAAAGGAGCAGTTTTTTTTCTCACAACATGCTCAGTCAGTGATGGGGGAGGACCCTGGCAGGCCCCAACAGCCACATTAGCTCAAACTCCCTTCAATAAGAAATACCGTGATCATCGCCACAAAGTTTATGGCATGGACAATGCAATTACTGATATATATATATTTTTTTAAAATCACAGCTCCTGGTGTCATCGTTGCTGTTGCTGTGTTGTTATTTATAGTTTCCAAAGTGCCTACAGTAACGAGATGCTGTATATAAATACATTGGATCAGCCTGTAGGCTTTTATTCTTCGGGTGCCTAAAAACTGTATTGATTTCAATATATATCATAGAATTGGAAGGGACCATGAGGATCATCTAGTCCAACCCCCTCCAGTGCAGGAATTTCAAGTAAAGCATCCATGGCAGATGGACATCCAACATCTGCTTTAAAAAACAAGCAAACCTCTAGTGAAGGAGAATCCACAGCCTTCTACATTTAAAAAAAGAGAAAGGCTGATTTGCTTGTTAGATTTCGCCTATTAAAAAGTATTCTGAGTTATCTCCGCATATAGAGCACCATATGTAGTGCTCTATGCACAGATCACTAAAATGTTGCCACATATAGAGCACATAGAGCACTATCTGGAGCTATTGTAGCATGTAGAGTTACACAGAGAGCCCCCTGCCCCGCCCCCCGCGTCTGCCTGCTGCCACAGGGAACAGGGCCTTTTTTGTGTTGGCCTCTAGAATTCCCTCCCAAACAAGGTATGCCGGATCTGACTTAATTACTTGTTTCAGGAAGGTCATGAAAACGTTTATTCCATGGCTTTGGCTGCCCCTGTTCTGTGAGCGTAGTATGTGAATGATAATTAACAATCTGTATGTATGCTTGGGACTGTATACCAGGGGTCAGCAACCTAAGGCCCATGGGCCACAAGTGGCCCATCGGGGTCGTTTAACTGGCCCATGGACCTCTGCCGTCCACTTGGTTGGCTCCCGTGCACCGCGCTAAACTGGTGCAGAGCAGAGCAGGGACCGCCTTCCACGACGCTGGCTGGCTTCCCTCTGGCTGCAGGAAGCTGCTGCAGCCAATGGGAAGCTGTGCACACCTCCTCTGTGCCGGAAGGAGCGCCGAAAATAGTGTTTGCGCATATATGCGTGTGCGTGCGCTTGCGTGCACTCCAACCCACCGCGGTGTCTGCAGGACCGTGAACCGGCCCAAGTCACAAAAACTTTGCCAACCCCTGCTCTATACAGATGTGTGTGCAGCAGGGGCACAGTTGGTAGGCAGACCTGCCTTCCTGATATCAACATTGCTGCTGTTTTTGTGTGGATCGGGCTGGAGATGGAGCAGTAGTGAGATCATGGCTGCAGCAGCAACACACACACACACACACACACAGAGAGAGAGAGAGAGAGAGATTCAGTGGTCCCACTGCTGCTCCTGCACAGCCCCAAACTCCCCTCTGCCCCTGCCTTGTCCAGGTAAGCAACCCCAATGCCAGTGATGAGATGCTGCTACTGTGTGCATGCACATGGTGTAGTGGTTAGAGTGTTGGACTAGGACCCGGGAGACCAGGGTTCGAATACCCACTTGCCATAAAACTCTAGGCCCCAGCCCAACCTACTTTGCAGGTTTATTGTGGGGATTGACCTCCACAGCATATAAATGCGATCCATCAAATTGTTGCATTACATTAACCCTGCACGTGTTTTGTGTGTGTGGATAAGCTGGATAATGTTTCTAAATCTACCCTCACAACAGCAGGGTTGGTGGGGGGTTCTGCCCCCCCCCCCCGCAGCTCCCTGTGTCCTCCTGATCTTTTCCAGAGGGGTTCCCCAGAACTGATGTTGAGGGTTCAGGGTGAACTGTAGGCAGGGGGAGAGGAAGGGGGAGCAGTGGCGAAGCTGCATGCTCCGCTACCTGGGGTGGAGAGCAGGCGGGGGCGTGGCACACCGCCCGCAGGGGCGTGGTGCGCGTTTTGGATGCGTGATGTGTCGCCTATGGGGGTGTGGTGCCCGGCATGCAGGGGGAGTGCGTGGCGTGTGTCCGGGGTGTGCGCCGCAATGGCACCCTACCAGAATAGTGGTGCCGGGCAGGTCTGCTCCCTCCGCACCCCCGTTCCTCTGCCAGTGAGGGGGTGTCCTGTTTGCTGAAGCCAAAGTCCGCTGTGCAGGCAGGTTGCCACAAATGAATATCACCCAGTACTAATCAAAGAAATAGTGAAATAAGTCGTTCTGTGGTTTCTTTACGTTCCCGGTTTCTCTGTAAGACAGATAAACCAGGGTTCTTTGTCTTGATTCATGAACTTTGAAGGACCAGGATCAGCAACGATGTACCTTGTGATTCCCCCCCCCCTTTTTGCTTTCTTCTCACTTCTGCCCCACCCCTATTCTTCTGCTTCTCCCGCCCCCTTCTTATTTTCAAAGAAAAGCTGAAAATAAAACTGAACATAACAGCTATGTGTTTGTGATGTGCAGCACTCCCACAAGGGAGCTGTTACCTTCTTCTGATGCTGTTCTTTAAGAAATTGGGGGGGGGGGATGAAGAAGATGACGAGGAAGAAAAGAACATACTTTGTTATTTTCAGCGGTTACCTCAAGCATGATAAAACGCGGGATATTGTCAGGCTGCATTGTTGTTGTTTATGCAAAAAAGTGAAAATCACGTCCGTTCCAGTTTAAGGCATCTTACAGAAGATGTCCCTGCAAAGACACCTCCGTCTTGTGAGCCACATTCTCTCCACCAATTGCTGCCCTGTCACCACTGCATCCAGGAACCTGTTAACTGGAGAACTTGCCAAACACACACACACACACACACACACACACACATGTTTGTATAAAAGATTTTAGACTGCATCATGTTTTTAATGTATGATGTTTTGTTGTGTTCTTATATGTGCTGGAAGCTGGTATAAATAATAAAGTTGTTGTTGTTGTTGTTCTGTATGTATGCTTATGACCCTATATTAAGCTCTTTGCTAGATGACTGTGTAATCAAGCAACGGCTTCCAAGAGCAAAAGAGGCACTGCAGATCTGTCACTCCAATCTGAATTTTCAGTAGGGTCAGATGGGTGGGTCATTTTTTGTTTCTCTCCGTTTCTCCTTTATTTCAGTCTTCAGCCCTCCGCGTTTTTGCATTAAATTGCAATTAATTTTTTTTATATTAAAAAAAAACCCTCGTGGAGATTCATCAGGGTTTTTGTGCAAGTTTCGTACAATATACACATTTTTCTATGTAATTTTCCCCGATGATACACACATTCTATAAGCAGCTTTCCCTAATATAATGCAATTTATATGTGGTTTTTTTAACTAATGTTCACGTTTCTGCACACGCTTTCCCCTAACAGGCACATTTTTGCACACGTAATATGGGGAAGGGTGAATTTGAAAAGACATCTGCATTTTGGTTCACTTTCCAGGAAATGTGTATTTAGGCAGGCTTGCATTAAAATCCAAACCAGGCTTCATTTCATCCTCTCCCCCTCCCCCCCAAAAAAAATCAGTTTATAAAGATGTAAACAAATGAGGTCTGCATGCTGTGAGCAGCACTGTCAATAAAACAACTGCTATAGAAAGCCTATGTGGAATATGCCACCCTAAAGGTGTCCCCATTCCCTTGAAAGAGATGCTGAGGTTAGGGCCTCAGGAATGACATGCTAGTATAAACTCATTTTCTGCCTTTCATCTTGTCCAAAGTTTGCTGCCATCAAAAGTAAGATGACTAAGCCATTAGCTGGTGAAAGCGAGAGCAGGACAGTGCAGGTTTTTTATTTTTATTTTTTTATAAAAAATTTATTAGGGTTTTTACATTACAATATAGAAAAAGAAAAAAGAAAAAAATACAAAATAAAAATAGTTAAAAACAATCAATCTTTTCATCACATTATTTTTCATTTACTTGTTTCCCGGACCTCCTCGTACTTCCCTTTTTTGTATTCCAATTCAATTTATTAGCTCAGCAGTTTCCTTCCCTCTTTATTCTACCCTGATCTTTAATCTTAAGTTATTATAACCTTGAATTTTTACTTATAAAAAACCATTTTTTCATATTCTTTTATACCATTAGACAGTGCAGGTTTTTTAATCCATTAACAGAAGCAAAATTGATTGTTGCAAAAACAAAAATTAGTAGTAGTAGCATTTGTTTATAGCAGCCTTTCTCAACCTTGGGTCCCCAGATGTTTTTGGCCTTCAACTCCCATCATCCCTGACCACTGGTCCTGTGAGCTAGGGATCATGGGAGTTGTAGGCCAAAAACATATGGGGACCCAAGGTTGAGAACCACTGGTTTATAGAATGCCATCCATGCTCATGGCTCTGTACTCAGTAAAGCAAGAAATTCTAGCCCAAAGGGCCTACTATCTGAAACAACAGATATAAACGATTCAAGCCATTCCACTGGGTACTCAGAAGCCAATGATATGTAGACCGCAGAAATTAACTAATGGACAACAAAACCCTAAATTTGTAACTGAGTCGCATCCATTTATTTGGAAGGTGTGTATTTATGAGAGGGATGTGTATCTGCGCTACACGTGTGCATGTGCTGTATGTGTGCTGCGTGTGGACTAAATGTATGGGCAATGTTCGTTTATGCGCCCAGTGGCGGAGGAAGGGGTGGGGAGGCGGTCTGCCCCAGGTGCCATCTCGGGGGGGGGGTGACAAGGCGGCCTTCCCCAGCCTTCCTTAACCCCTGTATGCGCCTGTGCATGTGTGTGCAAGCATGTGTGTGACAGAATGTGTGTGAGAGAGTGTGTTGAACACACCCACTTTGGCTATACCTCCTGTTAGCAAGGTTTCTTGAAGAGTTGGCCAACCGTCAATGAGTGCTTTGGGTAGAAGCGGGTGGCACTGTGGTCTAAACCACTGAACCTCTTGGGCTTGCTGATCAGAAGGTCCACAGTTCAAATCCCCATGATGGGGTGAGCTCCCGTTGCTCTGTCCTAGCTTTTGCCCACCTAGCAGTTCTGAAGCACGCCAGTGCAAGTAGATGAATAGGTACCACTGTGGCGGGAAGGTAAATGGCGTTTCCATGCACTCTGGCTTCCGTCACAGTGTTCCGTTGCAGCAGAAGCGGCTTAGTCATGCTGGCCACATGCCCTGGAAAGCTATCTGTGGACAAATGCCGGCTCCCTCAGCCTGAAAGCCACTTTTGACTGGACCTAGCCTTCCAGTGGTCCTTTACCATTTACCATTTTAGCTTTGGGTGCAAAAAGGGCAATAGAGAAAGGTTACTCCAAAATGGTAATGGAGAGCTGCCTTGGGCTGCTTTGGGGAGTCGAGGCTGAATATAAATTTATTAAATTAATAAAAGGTCTCTCACTTCCCCCACCTTAAAATTAAATACAGCGGACGCTCGGGTTGCGAACGTGATCTGTGCGGGATGCACGTTTGCAAACCACAGTGTCTGCAACCCACAGCGTTGGGTCTGTGCGTGCACCGGTTGCAATTCGGTGCTTCTGCACATGCGCAAAGCGCAATTTAGTACTTCTGCGCAACCACCAAAACCCGGAAGTAACCTGTTCCGGTACTTCCGGGTTTCAGCGGTCCGCAACCCGAAAAAACGCAACCTGAAGCGTCTGTAACCCGAGGTATGGCTGTATTATGAAGCTGGAAAGCTGCCTTATACTATGTCAGATTCTTGGTACAGTGGTACCTCGGGTTACATATGCTTCAGGTTACAGACGCTTCAGGTTACAGACTCCGCTGACCCAGAAATATTACCTCAGGTTAAGAACTTTGCTTCAGGATGAGAACAGAAATTGTGCTCCGGCAGCGCGGCGGCAGCAGGAGGCCCCATTAGCTAAAGTGGTGCTTCAGGTTAAGTACAGTTTCAGGTTAAGAACGGACCTCCAGAACGAATTAAGTACTTAACCCGAGGTACTACTGTACATCTCGCCCAGTATTTTCTACAATGACTTACGGCAGTTCTTTGTGCTGCATTCCCAGCAGTGGCGTAGCGTGGGGGGTGCAGGGGGGCCCGGCCACACCGGGCACAACATCTGGGGGTTAGGGTTAGGGGGCGCAAATCCACGGGTTAGGGGGCACAAATTACTTGCCTTGCCCCGGGTGCTGACAACCCACGCTACGCCACTGATTCCCAGCCCTACCTGGAAGTACTGAGGTTTGGGTCTGGGTTCTTCTGCCTGCCAAGCACATTCTCTACACCTGAGCCACAGCCCTTCCCCAGAAAGTGATTCATGAGAGGCCCTCCTCTTTGCCTATTCCTTCGCAGCCATATCTCCCTTTCTCCCCAAAACGAGGGGCACAATAATATTTACATTTTCTGCATAGGAAAACACAGAATGCCAGGGTTGGAAAGCATTTGGCGCTGCAGAGGAAATCTACCAGCCTTCCAAGCTGAAAAAAGGAAGGTTACAGCTTGCTCTGTGTAGCTGCTCTATGTGGAACTGGCAAGACAATAAATAAAACCAGCAGCTTCTGTCTAGACCTCCCCTGCTGTTCAGGGGAAAGAGAGAGAGAGTTTGCAGTCAAGCAGCCCGCGTGGGTGAAATCCTAATAGATCCACTGACATCAGACTAGCTGGATTCACCCCACCACCGCCCCATGTCCCATCAATAAAGGTTTCACATTTGAACCAGCTCCCTTCGGAGATTTAAGAGAGCTGTAATAACTCCAGCTGCGTGCTTCCCTCCAGCAAAACAACTAACATCTGAATTAAAGCAGAAAAGAGGTGAAGTTTATTATTAACTGGCAATATGCCTGTCGTTATTATGCAACGTCGAGGGAGAGTCTGTATACCCCGATGTGGAAGCAAAAGAGGGCAGTGGGTTTCTGCACCCAAGCTATAGGCAAAATGGTTTAAAGGACCTTTTCATTATATCTCAAAAGGGCTGAGGGAAGGACATAGCCTCTAAAGTTATCTATATGTCTGTCTGTCCATTTATCCATCAATCCATTCAATTCCTCTGTTTACATACCCTCCAACATTTCTCAAAAAAAATAGGGACATCCTATTCAATTATTATTATTATTATTATTATTATTATTATTATTATTATTCCCTGCCCATCTGCCTGGGTTGCCCCAGCCACTCTGGGCGGCTTCCAACACATATAAAAACATAACAAAACATTTAAAAACTTCCCTATACAGGGCTGTTTTCAGATGTCTTCTAAAGGTTGTATAGTTACATTTGTCTGATGAAAAAAGGGACTTCCTACCACACCCTCCAGGGACGTGGGTGGTGCTGTGGGTTAAACAGAGCCTAGGACTTGCTGATCAGAAGGTTGGCGGTTCAAATCCCCGCGACGGAGTGAGCTCCCGTTGCTCGGTCCCTGCTCCTGCCAACCTAGCAGTTCGAAAGCACGTCAAAGTGCAAGTAGATAAAGAGGTGCCACTCCGGCGGGAAGGTAAACGGCGTTTCTGTGTGCTGCTCTGGTTTGCCAGAAGCGGCTTCATCATGCTGGCCACATGACCCAGAAGCTGTACGCCAGCTCCCTCGGCCAATAAAGCGAGATGAGCACCGCAGCCCCAGAGTCAGCCATTTATCTACCTATTTATCTGCTTGCACTCTGACGTGCTTTCGAACTGCTAGGTTGGCAGGAACAGGGACCGAGCAACGGGAGCAAACCCCGTCGTGGGGATTTGAACTGCCGACCTTCTGGCTAAGAGCCAGACACATTGACTCATTGCACCACATGTCACAGTGGTTTCTTTGCAACGTGCTCAGGGGCCATAAAAAGTTGGTATCCCCTGTACCCTCTCAGCTGGGAGGTATAACAGACTGGTTTCCATTGCACATCACATATGCATTGAATGTGCTGGAAGGAACATAAATTCTCCATCCAGAACTCTCTATGCATATTTTGGATGCATGTTTCCCTCTACTTATCGGGACCTAAATAAACCTGTTTGTGTGTTTTTCTGCTTCCAGTCTAACAGTTGTACCCACCTACATTTTACTCAAGACCAGCACACTGAAATGAATGGACCTAACCTAGTCATGTCCACACATTTCAATAGGTCTACTTAACATTGGATCCAACCCCGGGTCTCTAAATAGCTTTCAAGTCCCTTGCGGGTCACCATGCTTCATAGCTGTTGGGATGCTTTCCGACTGAGAGATCACCATTTGCACATGCCTTATCCAAACTAATCTTTCGTTTTCTTTTTAAAACCTTTGGCTTATCTATTGAATCTACCTCACCCCTTCCCCTGCAACACATTCTGCTGTTCCATCTTGTGGAATATGAACATTTCTGGAACAGTTATCACCTAGGCTAGAAGGCAATAGCTGAACTTCATAATAAGATTCCCCCCACCCCACCCTTTACTGCCAAGAGTACCTATAAAGATTTTATTTTCCATCAGTTAGCTGAACAGTAGGTCTTAAAAGTCAACAGCGACTCAGAAAATAATCAGGGATGTGCTCTTAGAATTCTCATCCCTGTCGCAAAAATGATTGTGAAGGTTGAGGGTGCTGCAGTATCTTTATCCTTTATTAGCTGTTTAGCCAAGGGCTTGCTGTTCAGCTATATTCGTCCCCTCCTTTGCTCTCTCCCTCCCATGTTGTTAACAAGGCTCAGAATCTCTAAAATGCTGGGGAAGAGCAGTTGAAAGCGCAGAGCTGGGGTGGAGGGAGGCAGAAGCCAAAGAATGAGAACCATGCCTGATTTATGTTGGAATACAAGGATGTGACTGTGGTAGAAGCAAGACCTTCTCGGGGTGTTAATGCCATGAGTCCCTCCATTAGGTTGTAAAGGTAAACGTAAAGGGACCCTGACCATTAGGTCCAGTCATGGCTGACTCTGGGGTTGCGGCGCTCATCTCGCTTTATTGGCCAAGGGAGCCGGCGTACAGCTTCCGGGTCATGTGGCCAGCATGACTAAGCCGCTTCTGGCGAACCAGAGCAGCACAGAGAAACACTGTTTACCTTCCCGCCGAAGTGGTACCTATTTATCTACTTGCACTTTGACGTGCTTTCGAACTGCTAGGTGGGCAGGAGCAGGGACCGAGCTACTGGAGCTCACCCCGTTGCAGGGATTCGAACCACCAACCTTCTGATCGGCAAGTCCTAGGCTCTGCAGTTTAACCCACAGCGCCACCCACGTCCTAGGCTTGGGTTGTATTTATGTGTAAATAAACAATATATCATAAAGACACCACAGTCTGCACCGTCCATCATTCCAAAGAAACCAAGCCCTGGGGAAGCGCCTGGAACCCCTGGAATCTTGGAGATTGGGGTGGCATGCAACAATATATATTTATTTTAAATGCAGCCTTTTGTGGGTAGAATGCTTTAGCAAAGGCTCTAGCCTGACCATGACTAATTTCAGGACTTTTGGGGCACCATGGGCACATTTGCAAACCAGAGAAACTGTCAGCAAACAATCTATTCTATGCATCTTTCCAAGCCTAATTTCAGTGGCAGAAGGGAACTGTGGGCTCCAGGGAAGACATTTCTGGGCTCATGAGCACCCATGGGTGCTTCATTGGCAGCCCCTACACACAGGGATCACATCCTTGCCGCAGCTACATGTGGATGTGATTGGTCCTTTCCAGGAAGACAGGAGCCAGGAAATACAGCAGGCCAGACTCGTTTTCTGGGGGGAAGCATGGCAAGACCACACAGTTTTTCCGGCTACACTGGAGATTTTAAATGGCCTCTACCTTTTCAAGGCTGCAACTCATAAAATCTACTCATTGGCAAACCAACACAATAGACACAATGTTCCCTTACCCTCCACGCTATCTCAAGTGCCGCTGTTTGATATGATCTCATCGCAAGCCAGAGAAGACAATGGGCCGCAGTAGGAGGTTGTGCATGAGTAAGATCAGTGGAATAAGACTTTTTGACAATAGTGTCTGCACAGAAGCCTTGATCTGAATGTTACTCACCTGGCCTCCTCCTGGGCTGGCAAATTATTCTCTGCTACTGACAGGAAGTGGACTCACTTTTCCCTGCTACCAAGGGCCATCATTTAGTACCTCATCCTTCCGGTGCCAAAACTACTCTGTTGGCAGAAGCTGCTTGGTTCATAGCACCAAAAAAAAAAAAAGGCACCATAAAACATACTCATGTTTTTGTGTGCATTAAAAGCACTATATGAGGGGGCCTTTAGAAGCATCCAAAGACTGGTATCTCCTCTGCAACCTGAAGCTGAAAGCAGCAACTTACTAGGCAGAATGCATTAGCAAAAGGTCCTTACGTGGGATGAACATGGGAAGTTGCATTATTCAAACCATTGGTCCCTCTATATTGTCTACACTGACCGGCAGCAGCTCTCCAAGGTCTCAAGGAGAGGTCTTTCACAGTACTGCTACCTGAGATCCTCAAGCAGGTATTGAACCTGGAGTCCTCTTTATACATGGGCCCTCCTGATGTAGCGATGCTATATATCTACGTTCCAAATTTGGGATGCAATCAGTGCATGGCAAGTTTGTGGCAAACTATATCCACAATCGGGTGGCACTGTGGGTTAAACCACAGAGCCTAGGACTTGCCGATCAGAAGGCATTTCCGTGCACTGCTCTGGTTCACCAGAAGCAGCTTAGTCATGCTGGCCACATGACCCGGAAGCTGTACGCTGGCTCCCTCGGCCAATAAAGCGAGATGAGCGTTGCAACCCCAGAGTCAGCCACGACTGGACCTAATGGTCAGGGGTCCCTTTACCTATATCCACAATATGCTGCTCAAATGCTTCAACTTTTTTTGAAGATGGAAAGAGGAGCACTTAGCTAGATCCCCAGGTTTTTGGATAGGTCATGTCAGAGTTTATGACGATGCCCATTCCTTTGTGCTGCCATGCTGCATTTCACAGAAGAAAATCTGGTAGATCAGCTGCAACACAATCTGATCATATTTACTAAATAGCAAGTCTCACTGTACTCAGCGGGACTTACTCCCAAGTAAGTGTGAATACACTTGTGGAACATGGACCACTTATAAACGCCATCTCCAACTCCTCGAAAGATTCCATCAACGATGTCTCCAAAAAAATTTACACATCACTTGGGAAGACAGGCGAACTAATGCCAGTGTACTGGAAGAAGCAAAGATCACCAGTGCCAAAGCAATGATTCTTCAACATCAACTTCATTGGACTGGTCATGTTGTTTGGATGCCTGATTATCGTCTTCCAAAGCAACTACTCTATTCCAGACTTAAAAATGGAATGCGTAACGCTGGTGGTCAACAAAAGAGGTCTAAAGACTCAAGGCAAATCTAAAAAAAGGTAGTATAAACGGCAACAACTGGGAAACACTGGCCTGCAAGCATTCCAATTGGAGAACCGCCTTTACCAAAGGTGTCATGGGTTTTGAAGACGCTTGAACTCAGGACAAAAGGGAGAAACGTGCTAAGAGGAAGACACGCTTGGCAAACTCTCACCGGGATCAACTCCTGTCCAGAAACCTATGTCCCCACTGTGGAAGGACATGTGGATCCAGAACTGGCCTCCACAGTAACTTACGGACTCACTGTTAAAAATGTGTTCATGGAAGACAATCTTACTTGGCTACGAGTGATCACCAAAGAAGAAGAATACTCTCTGTATCAAGGTATCCCACATGACGTCTAGATGCTATGGGCTACACTCCTGACCATTCAGACTGGGGATGGGAATTGTAGTTCAAAATACCTGGAGTGCTCTGTGATAACAGCTGAATTAACTATGCATTGCTTTTTTGTCATTTTTCTCCTCTGGTTACTGGTGTGGATACACAACCTGACTGTCTCCAGGCACTGCGGTCATCTGCAAGAGATTCTCGCATGGCGGGGTTGATGTTGTGTCACATTTGCAGACATCTTTGTAGTGCAGAGTTGGCCTGCCAACAGGCCTGGTGCAAGAGAAACTAATGCAAGAAAGTTTTCATCTGAATGCAGCCCTAGCCTCTACCCTGAATGCCTCATCCCAGGTGTGAATGATCAGGTGGTGACTCTCTAAAAAGTGAAGGTAAAGGCATTCTGCAAATACCCAGAGGCAAGGGTGTGTGTGCTCTATGACACAAACAAGCCAAAAAACAAAACCCTGCGCCATTCAAGAAAAGCGGGATTTTGCAGCTTATACCTGTTTATGCCAATTTGAATTATTCTGCATTTGCCTGTCATAGGAAAGGGCAAGGAGATTCCAACTTCTGCTTCCTTTCACTGAGAACCTTAGTCAGCCAGCTACATGTTTGTTTGAGATTTTGTTGGGCATTGCCCACATGTTTTTAAGCAAGTCTTATGGACTAGAAACTCTGCCCCCCACCCAATTTTAGGGCACTGGGTTTTATGTCTGGAATCAGAGTCTGCATCACCTTTAGCCACTTGATGAGTCCTGGTTCAAATTCCTGGTTCTGGTTCCAAACTCCTGGTTCAAACTCCTTGTTCTGGTTCAAACTCCTGGTTCAAACTCCTGGTTCTGATTCCAAACTCCTGGTTCAAACTCCTGGTTCTGATTCCAAACTCCTGGTTCAAACTCCTTGTTCCGGTTCAAAACTCCTGGTTCAAACTCCTGGTTCTGATTCCAAACTCCTGCTTCAAACTCCTTGTTCTGGTTCAAAACTCCTGGTTCAAACTCCTGGTTCTGATTCCAAACTCCTGGTTCAAACTCCTTGTTCTGGTTCAAAACTCCTGGTTCAAACTCCTTGTTCTGGTTCCAAACTCCTGGTTCAAACTCCTGGTTCTGATTCCAAACTCCTGCTTCAAACTCCTTGTTCTGGTTCAAAACTCCTGGTTCAAACTCCTGGTTCTGGTTCAAACTCCTGGTTCAAACTCCTGGTTCTGGTTCCAAACTCCTGGTTCAAACTCCTTGTTCCGGTTCAAAACTCCTGGTTCAAACTCCTTGTGTAGGAGTAACACTGTGAGGGGAAGGCCATTGTTGCCCTTATGACAATTGTGGTGATGAGTAGTTTTGCTTATCAGCAAGCCTGTAGGAAGATTCGATAACATTCTACAATGTTTTGGAGATGGAGTGGGATGCACTCTGTAAACACTGGGATCGGGGAGCGACAGGAGGTTGTGACAAGGAGGTCACATTCCTCTCCCAAAGTGGCATGGGCTGCCACACCCCACCCAACCCCATGCCATGGGTGCAGCCAGGATTTTTGTGGGGGCACTGGCCTTTCGTTAGGGAGACAGAACCTCAGTTAGCTATGTATTTTTATTGATTTTGGGGGGAAGTTGCCCCTCCCTGCCCCCCCTGGCTACACCCATGCCCTGTGCCTGATCCTTTATTTCTGCCGCAGAATCACACCCTTGTCAGTGACTCAGACTCCTGCCCTTGAAAAATAATTTCATGTCATAAATAATTTGGACACTCGGTCCCCAGAGGCGGAGGAGGCTGCTTCATTTTGGGCTGATTCACTGGGTATTTTTCTCATGGCCAGATTTAGGTTATTCACGGAACAATAGCAGTGAGTACATCGCAGTCAATACATTACTAGGAGGCGAAATATGAAGGAGGTTTGCCCCCTGTTCCTCTTACAGAATGGAAGATATTGCCCAGTGCATTCCCCCCCCCCCCGCATGATATTCTGCATCCGTCAAAATTTTCTCCTCTCCATAGAGCTGTCGAAAGAAAAGGGATCCAGACCCTGCCTTGCATCTTGGTTTCCCTCTCTCGTGTCTGGATTGTGCCTCATTGCACCACACTTAAGCCCCATTTCAGAAGCCCTGCAGTGCCATGATGAACTGAGAACTGGGTGCATGATGGAAGGAAGTCCCTGTTTGGCCCCACAGAC
The DNA here is from genome assembly GCF_964188315.1 of Podarcis muralis. NCBI lineage: Eukaryota > Metazoa > Chordata > Lepidosauria > Squamata > Lacertidae > Podarcis > Podarcis muralis. The sequence continues at coordinate 87,511,465 of NC_135659.1, read as the reverse complement.
AAACACTTGGGTGTACGCGCACAATATTTTATTCTAGAATCCATGGAGACGGAATGTGCATTTCTCCCCCTACATGGTCCACACACAAACTGCATCTATTGCATCATTTTTGTCCCCTCAAAAAAGCATTTATCGAGAAACTGGTTTCATTCCAAAATTAAAAGCTCGCTGCAAATTGACTCCACGCTGCCCTACAGTGCAACAGGTTAAGACAGGTCTCCACACCTGCCCACTGATGTTGTGGGTTGCAACGGAACAGGACAGCAGTTTTGCTGGATGCCTCAGCAAAGGCAGACCAGAAGGACTCGTGCACAATACACTTGTCCTGCACCTAGAAAGCAAGGCTCCGAGCGGTTTTCCTCGTCTCCTGTGCTTTCCCTAGGAAAACCCTCTCTTTACCACTGAATCACCGGAGCAAACGTCGATCCACGGAAAACGCAATTGCTGTTTGCTCCGATTCAGAGGTAAAGAGCAGGTTTTCCCAGGGGGAAGCAACAGGGAAAGCAGAAGTGTGGACAACCCCTAACTGAGAAGGGAGGAAGTGTCGTTCCACACATAAGTAAAGGTAAAGGGACTCCTGACCATTAGGTCTAGTTGTGACCGACTCTGGGGTTGTGGCACTCATCTCTCTTTACTGGCTGAGGGAGCCGGCGTACAGCTTCCGGGTCATGTGGCCAGCAAGACTAATCTGCTTCTGGCGAACCAGAACAGCGCACGGAAACACCGTTTACCTTCCCGCCTAAGTGGTACCTATTTATCTACTTGCACTTTGACGTGCTTTCGAACTGCTAGGTTGACAGGAGCAGGGACCAAGCAACGGGAGCTCACCCCGTTGCAGGGATTTGAACCGCCAACCTTCTGATCGGCAAGTCCTAGGCTCAGTGGTTTAACCCACACATACCCATGTGCTATTTCCATGGGGCCCACGGTAATTTCTAAAGGCACCCTATCAATTTAGAGTTGTTATGGCAACTCCAGCCATTCTTCTGTATAATGTAACATGCATAATGTGAACAAAATCATGACGATAATGCAGTTACCACATGCTTCCTTTAAAAAAACATAGCTAAGCTTAGACACCTGCAAAAACGGCCCTTGGATTTATTTCAGGCCAATGCACAGAAACATCCCTTTCTTGGCAGATTTTGTTTGTTTGCTTGTTTCTCCTGGGCTTGTTGGACTCTCTGTTCATTGACACTCTTCACGTCAATATGCTTGCCTGTGAATCAGATATGCAAAAAGCCCAAAAATATTTTTTCACCCCATTTTGTATTAGTTCAGTGTGGAGAACCTCACAGCATCTCCAGGGAGGACTGGGAGAGAGCCCCATCTGAAACCCTGAGGCAACTCTGCCAGTGAACATTGAAAAGGTTTCCCACCCATGATTTATTTAATTTATTTTTTGATAATTTTTAAATTACATACATACATATATATATATATATATATATATATATATATATATATATAACATGCAACAACAAAAAACAATTCAAGATCCAAATATTGAAATTACTCTGAATCTCCTGACTTCCCCCCTTCCCTTCCATGGGTCCTAATGATAATATTTACAACTGCATATCAATACTGATCCAAGTTTTATCCTTCCAAATTATCCATACTTTCCATTACTTTACAAGAGTGATTAAAATCCTGCTAATGTTTTAAACTGCTTGCAATGGTCTCGTAAATAAATTATAAACTTTCCCCATCCTTTTTTAAGTTCTTGTCTTCTTGATTTCTGAGCTTCCCAGTTAATTTTGCCATTTCGGCATAGTCCATCAACTTGGTTTGCCATCTTCTCTGGTCGGGGTTGTTTCTTCCTTCCATCTCTGGGCTAATAGCATCCGTGCGGCTGTTGTTGCATAAACAATCTTTTCTGGTTCTTTGGTATCTTGGTACCTGTAATTCCTAATAAAAAGGCTTCTGGGTTTTTTTTAACAAAGCTTATTTTAAACATTTTTTTTCATTTCATTATATATCATCTCCCAGAAATTTTTTTAATTACTTTACACGTCCACCACATATGATAAAAGGTACCATCTTTTTCTTTACATTTCCAGCAAGCATTGGAACCTATTCTATACATTTTTGCTAACTTAACTGGAGTCAAATACCACCGATACATCATTTTCATATAATTTTCTTTTAGTGAACAACATGCCGTGAATTTCAAATCTGTTTTCCTTAGCCTCTTCCAATCTGCCACCCCACCCACGATTTAGACAGAAATGGCCAACCAGCATCTTAAATCAAGCCACCCAAAGTGGTATATAAATAAATACAACCATATAAACAAACAAACTATATAAATCACTACGGCAAAAAACATGATCTATACATGTGGGAGGGGTTGTTTTGCTGTTTTGTTTTAATTATTTACTGATTTTTATCCTGTATTTTGTTCTGTGAACTGCCCTAAGATCTTATGATGATGATGAAGTGGTGGTATATAAATCTATTAAATAATAATAAAAACAAGGCCCCTGAGCCTTCATAAGCCATCTTTTAAAAGAACATTATTATTGTGTCCTTCTGTATCAGTTTTCACTTATCGTCAGCGGCCTCAGAAGCCTGTTGCCAGGCCGAAAGGCGGGATGTAAATATTGGGAATAAATAAATAATTTCTGGCAACGTTAATTTCCCCCCGAAGGCTGGTGTATTGAGCAGTATCCAGGAGACACTGCAGCAAATCTTCCGACCGTTCTGCTCTGCATCTACAATGCTTTCGTTCGAATGGAACTTTGTTGCCACTGCCCTCAAGAACCACTGAGAACACGGACTGCATTCTAAATGCACGGCGGGCTTTCCTTCGTTCAGAGGAGTCTTTTTCAAGATAAACCTCAAGGTCACCATTTTCATTCAGTGTGCCTCTGAACTAGGGATGCAGGGAGATATTGGACGCAGTTGGGATTTAAAGGTGAGCCTACCACATTCGGACTTTCCAAAATGGTGTGCAAACCAAAACACAGCCATCCTTTGACATTCTCTCTTCTCCAAATTCTGCAATGCAGTTCTCCAGCCAAGTAAGGTGTACATAAATGCATATATGCTCAGGGAAAACATGCATTGGAAAACGCTTCTATTAGTGAAGATGGCCTACAAAAACGGCATTATATCAGGGGAAGTTGCTTTGGGGTAATGTGCATGTTAAGGGAAACTGCATGCAAAATCATGTACATTTGGATAAAAATGAACTGAAATGCTGGTGGCATTCTTATTTTAAAAATTGAATACTAATGTGCAAATGCAGACAACTTAAGACCAGAAAAATGAGAAACCAGAAATTGACAGATTTACCCATCTGTAGCCTGAACCACGGTGAGAACTCAAACGTTAGCAAAGTGGCTAAATCACTCTGCGTATCAGGATTGTATAATCAGCATTTTATCATTCTGCTATCAAATACCAGAAGCTCCATTGCATATATGACATCAAAGACATGTTTTCTGTTGCCCCAGAAAGATGGACTAATAAATATAACAGCTTTGAATTAAAAGAGGGAAGATCTTGGTTGAACTTTAGGAGAAACCACTTGATGGTAAGAGCATTTTGACAGTGGGTGCATGGAGGTGGTGGGCTCTCCCTCACTGTTGATTACTATATATTTATTTATAGCCCAGCTTTTCCCCTGATGGGACTCAATGCAACTTTACAAACAAACAATTATATGATTCTATGAAAAACAAGAATAACTAAAAATATTTTTTAAAAAAAAATCATTAAAAAACAATTAAGCAAATTAGGGAAATGTCTTGGGTAAACCTGATCGGGGCTATTGATGTAAACAGACAGTGGTTCCATTCTGACCTGTATACATCACAATCAGAGCTGTTTCCATTCCTCTGCAGTTTGGTTTCTGTCAAATACTACATTGTATATCTCGCTGCCCACTATTTAATCTAAATCATGAGTAGGCAAACTAAGGCCTGGAGGCCAGATCTGGCCCAATCGCCTTCTAAATCTGCCCCACGCATAGTCCAGGAATCAGCGTGTTTTTACATGAGTAGAATGTGTCCTTTTATTTTAAATACATCTCTGGGTTATTTGTGGGGCCTGGCTGGTGTTTTTACATGAGTAGAACATGTGCTTTTATTTAAAATGCATCTCTGGGTTATTTGTGGGGCATAGAAATTCATTCATTTTTTCCCCCAAAATATAGTGCAGCCCCCAACAAGGTCTCAGGGACAGTGGACCTGCCCCCTGCTGAAAAAGTTTCCGGACCCCTGATCTAAGTTATGTAACTTACAAAATGATTTGCATAACATATGTGACTTTTCTTTGTTTCAGTGAAAAGGAAATAGCAAAACAATATAAATGAAAGTAATTAAATATCTATCATTCACATACTTAAAAACAGGGGTCAGCAACCTTTTTCAGCCGTGGGCCGGTCCACCGTCCCTCAGACCATGTGGTAGGCCAGACTATATTTTGGAGAGAGAAAAATGAACAAATTCCTATGCCCCACAAATAACCCAGAGATGCATTTTAAATAAAAGCACGCTGATTCCCAGACCATCCGCGGGCCGAATTGAGAAGCCGAATGGGCCACATCCAGTCCCTGGGCCTTAGGTTGCCTACCCCTGCAGAAAAACAATAATGTGAAAAAATACTAATTATATGTGCTAGTCTGATTTTCATTCCTGACCACAGATGAAAATGCAAACTGCAGCAATTTCTACTTCCTTTTCCATTGATGTTGGGATTCTCCGACATCTCTACGTGATATGTTCCATAAATGAGAAGGTTTTACTGCTCAGTGATCTTAACTTTGTCACACAGCTAAGCCATCTGTGAGTGGGCTAACCTCCCACCTCACAAAAACCAATGTCTGGAGCATCAAGTGTTCCAGGAGAATACAGAAGTTGTCTGTCCCTGATTCTGAGGACCAAAACAACAATGTTGAAGGATCAGTGACATTTATATAGAGTAAGATTAGAGCAATTAGCCTAATCAAAAAGCAGCAATATCCTAAATGTAAATGGAGAAGGCTTTGACCCTGATTATAGGAGGTTATGCCTTCAATCTCTTGATTTCTTATAGAAAGATAGATGATAGATAGATTGTTAGGTACACCATTTCATAACACTAGGTTAATTACTGCATTAATCACAAGTTAAGGACAGCATTATGTAGTTTCTACAGTCATTTCTAAGAATGGTGAATTTATGACACATTTTCATAGGGGTGAATGGGGTTATCAATAAGAGTAGCATTATTTTTTTAAAAATAAATATATATATTCTTGCTTTTGAGGACCTGAATAATAATATCCAAGGGGTGTGTGTGTGATTTGTTATTGTGTATTTCAATGAACACATAGCGTAACAATACAAAACTTAAATAACATAGGATCAGTATAACCATCTGCAAATGATACCGAAATAATAATAATAATCAAGAACAGAATGTCCAAGTCTTGAACCGAAACCTCTCAAAAAAACCTGTGTCTTGGCTTTCGTTCTGTTTTTCAAAGACAAAACATCCCCGAAGCAGAGTCAAAACAAAAGGCTTATGATCAATGAACTTTCTGCCAATTTCGTGGTAAGAGAAATGGTTATAAAACTGTGCTTCACCAAGGACTGAATCTATGATCAAGAAGCAAATTGCAGACATATTTTTTTAAACACACACACACACACACACACAGTGTTATTCATCCCAGTTTTAGAACCGTTAGCTATATGCCTCGGAACAACACCAGACATCAAGATTGTCCAAATCGGAAAACAAAACTATACGATCGGAGTATTCACAGACGATTTTTTGATTATGACAGCTGTGTTGGCGGAGTAACTAAATGGAAGCTAGGAAGTCCAATCATGTGCGATACTGACTCTTTTCTGGAAATGAAAACAATGTCCAAATACTTGTTAAACAATTCTAAAGTGTTTACTTGCAGAACATATAGCTAAAGATATATGCAAAGTATTTACATCCACATGTTTTCTTATCTATGCGGCTGCGATCTCATGGGTGACGTGGATGCCAAGGCAGTTGAATGCTTCCCTCCCACCTAACCACTCCACACAGCCCCGCACACTGGCAACCCATGCTACGCCACTGCATTGGTCCACCTTTGTCTCTGGCTTTAGCTGTGGGCCCCATTAGTGGACATTGACACTGGTATCCACTACATACACAGAGAGGCTTCTGTACATGAAGGGTCTCAATAACACCACAACCCTATGTTTGTCTACACAAAAGTGATTCCCACTGAGCTCAAGAATACACCCAAAGAAAATGAAAGGAGCAGGTGATGGGGAGAACTTTGGTCCCCCATATGTTGCTGAACTGTAGCTCTCTTCAATGCCATTGGCCATCCCAGTTGGGGCTGATGGGAACATCTTGAGGGCCAAACTTTCCCTACACCTGTTAAGAGAATAGCATGTAAGTGGGCCCAGTAACTGCAAGTGTGTGGAATTCAATGCCAAGAAGCACTTCTTGGAAACATACGCGGGTGCAGTTTTGTCTGTGGGTAAACTCTGCTGCAGGTCATGAATCAAAGTCAGCAAGTGGTTCAATCTGGGTCGGATGCTGAAGGCTCGCCGAGGCGCCATAGGGCAATGGGGCCATTCCAGGTGAATTCCTATTGATCCAGATAAAGTTGTCTGTCTCTGCAGGCAATCATCCCAGTGTGGGTTCATTTGGAAGGGATCAAGCAAAGCAGCTACCTTAATCAGGCAGCTTTGTCTGCTCCCGTGCCGAAGAGGGGAAAGGAGCTGGAGGTGCAGAAGGGGCAATAGCAGAGAGCAGGTGGATAGGAAATCCGAAACTACAGCCAAGGCTGCGAGGTAGCCTAGGAGCCAGCCGAGCAAGGGTTTTGTCGGCAGATAATGAGATATCAGATAAATAATAGATTCATGAAACAGGAGTGGTGTCTAGACACGGATTCCCAGAACACCTGGAGCAGCTTACCTCCAGTAAGAAGGAGGGGGGTGGAATTTTACGCTGGAAGTGTTAAATAAGGTCAAGACCATATCATTAATCTGGAAATCTGGGTGCTGGCCCCAGTGCTAACAACTTTTGCGGTGCCAGGCTGGTGGCCCTGGCTGAATTCACAACATTCCCTCCAGATTGAAAGCTGGGCATCAAATCGAAGAGTCTTGTCCTTCTCCCCGGTGCCCTAGTCTCCAATGTGCACAGAACGGTTGTGGGGAGAGGAGCGTTCTGTCCTTGTGAACGACCACCTGAAATGGGAAGGGCTGTGGCTCAGTGGTGGAACATCTGCCTTGCATGCAGAAGCTCCCACATTCAATCCCCAACTGTCAGGGCTAGAATCAGCCGTTGGTCAGCAACAAAAACAATAAATCACCTGAGGCCAGTGCAGTTAAATCTTTGTTGTTGTTGTTTAGTCGTTTAGTTGTGTCCGACTCTTCATGACCCCATGGACCAAAGCACGCCAGGCACTTCTGTCTTCCACTGCCTCCCGCAATTTGGTCAAACTCATGCTTGTAGCTTCGAGAACACTGTCCAACCATCTCATCCTCTGTCATCCCCTTCTCCTTGTGCCCTCCATCTTTCCCAGCATCAGGGTCTTTTCCAGGGAGTCTTCTCTTCTCATGAGGTGGCCAAAGTATTGGAGCCTCAGCTTCACGATCTGTCCTTCCAGTGAGCACTCAGGGCTGATTTCCTTCAGAATGGAGAGGTTCGATCTTCTTGCAGTCCATGGGACTCTCAAGAGTCTCCTCCAGCACCATAATTCAAAAGCATCAATTCTTTGGCGATCAGCCTTCTTTATGGTCCAGCTTTCACTTCCATACATCACTACTGGGAAAACCATAGCTTTTACTATACGGACCTTTGTTGGCAAGGTGATGTCTCTACTTTTTAAGATGCTGTCTAGGTTTGTCATTGCTTTTCTCCCAAGAAGCAGGCGTCTTTTAATTTCATGGCTGCTGTCACCATCTGCAGTGATCATGGACCCCAAGAAAGTAAAATCTCTCACTGCCTCCATTTCTTCCCCTTCTATTTGCCAGGAAGGAAACAAACCACAGCTCAGGCCTCAGTCTCAGAAACCCTTTCTAGGCGGTCTTGCCCCCAATTAAGCAGTTGCAACGACTGAAGGTCCCCACCTTCCACTAGGACTCCTCCTCTCCAGGGTATTTTCCATGCTGTTTCAGGCTGGGTCTGTGCACAACCACCTTCCGCTCTGTTTCATTTCTCTTCGAGTTCTAGGAGGCCAGCAGTGAGGGGAGCTGGTCGCAGCAGAATGGGCAGACTCCTTGGATTCTTCAGTGACCAATTTCCACTATGTCCCTTGGACAGCCTCTGCTTCAGCCTCAGAATCTGAACTGCTCTCTGCCACAGCCTCTTCCTGTTCACTAAACCCTGTTGCCTCTTCAGCTGCCATCACCTCCTCCTCCCAGTCTGTTCCCTCTTCTCCCCAGGGGCAGAGCAATGTGGGGGCGGTGAGGGCAGCTGATCCGTCAGGGGAAGGATGTGAGTTGTGCCACTTTGCTGGCGGCCTTCCCCCTTCATTTTGACAGCCTCACACTCCCAGGCTGCTGGAGGAGGCAGGCAGGCAGGGAGGGAGGGAGATGACGGGAAGGAGGCTGGCGAGCAAACAAGCAGAGGGTGGGGAGGGTCCCCTCAAGTCAGTACCCAAACCCTGTAACCCCCCAAAAAGCTCAACAACTCCTGGCAATGACAATGGGTAGATCACAGCCAGTATTTTCATATTGTGAGTAGATTGCAGTCGCTTGGGAGTCCAACTAGATTTCGATGGGTGGGGTGACAAGAACTTTTCTGCCCCGGGTACCACCTAACCTTGCTACGCCACTGCTTCTCCCTCTGAACACTCATCGTTATCCCACCACCAATCCCCTGGCTCAGAACCTTCTTCCCCTGGGGGTTCCCCAGCTGGAGCCTTCCACCACTCCTCTGCATCCAGCCAGTCCATGACACCAGCTTGGGCTGGGGGAATATCCCCTGCCTGAAACCCTGCAGAGGTGCTACCAGTCTGTGTACACAATGCTGAACCAGGTGCACTAATGGTCTGGCACTTTCCTTTGTGGTTCCAGCTGGAGAGCCACACCCTGAGCTCTCCCACCCTACGCAGTCCACTTTGATGGGTGGGTGTGACCACACACCTGTCAACCACCTGCTGTGACAATGACATCAGGTGACCCATTTTCCTTTGTAGCGGTGCTTGCGTTCAAGAATCACACTGCAAAGGGGGTAGGGAGGAGGGGGTAATTGGCTGCTCTTGTTTTTAATATGCATTTTTTGTGTGTGTGTTTTATCTTGCATTTTTATGTAGTGAACTGCCATGAGAGCTACAAATGAAGGGCAGTATACAAATTTAATAGATAACAATAATAAATGTGAAAAATAGTGTGGGTTTCATGCCCTTTATTCAGCTCATAGTAGTGAGGAATGGAAGTTTCCCCGAACTGTCTGCTTTATATACATTATTTACACAATGGGCCCCATTGTGATTGGCTAATTCCAGGATTCTCCTGTAGGCCATTCAGGTTACGGATTCACTTCCACCTGTAGTTGGATTGGGTGGCTCCTGCGGACCAATCAGACTGCTGAATTCTGGATCCTATTGTTCTAGGACCGATCAGACGGCTACATACTGAATCCTATTATTCTAGGACCATTCAGACTGCTGCAATTTGGATCCTATTCAACTCAGTACATAACAAAATGAGATCCACATTGACCCCAAAAGGACTTGAAGTCACCACTAGTCAGCAGTTCTGTGCTTACCAAGCTCTGCTTTTGGTGGGGAGGGGGGTCAGCTGTGCCACGGATTTCCTAACTCTCTCTGCGGCCCCTAAATCTGCCCCTGCTGTAGATTCCCAAATTTTGTTGGACTGCCACTCCATCCATCCCTGGCCGTGCTGACTTAGGCCAATGGGAGTAGCCAACCAACAACATCTGGAGGGCCACAGCTTCCCTGCCCTTAATGTAGAACCAGTGAGTTGGCCGGAGATATGGATATTATCGAGGCGTTATAGTACAGGGGAGCACCCACCACTTAGCACCCTTGCTAAATGGCGCCCTTCTGCAACCTTTAGACCAGCCCAGATCTGAAAGCCCAGGTCTGCCAATCTGGCTTCCAGCTAGACAGGCAAAGGTGAACTCTTACCTCTTTGTCGGCGAGAAAGCAACGAGGAGATGCCAGGAGTTTATTTAAACTGTGCTGACGTGCAAAGTGCAGAAGATAAGAGCTGGTGGAAAACAGGGGACAAATAAGATGAGGAGAATTCCTAATGCTCCTGAAGGTGTTGTTGGAGGGTGCAGAAATGCATTGTGGGACTCTGGGGGTGTTCAAATATGAATAAACCAGCTCTAAAATACCTTTCTAGTGACAGGAGCAGCTGAGCTGAATTTAAATTGCAGCCTATAACTGAAAGAGTGCTTTTCAGTCATACGAGGTGGGTGCCACTGGTTTCAAACCTTCTTTATAACTTCCCAAGAAATCACTAAAAGAAAAGCTGCGTTTCCATTTTTTTCCCTTAAGAATAGAAGCAGAAGAAGCAAGTCTTGCTTTTTTTTTCTTTTTTAGAGGAGAAAATGGAAATAGAATGCTTGATCATAAGGTCAAATCAGCAATTAATTACTGCAGACATCCTTCTTGCCTGGTGCACACACAAAAGTAAATACGTTCAGCAAGAATGGGGAGTTTCTGGCAGTCAGTGTGGACAACATTGACAAATGCTCTGACCTGGCAGAAGACAACTTTCTATGAACTGATACTAAATTCACTCATGGAGGGTCTGAGGTTCAGTGTACTCCTGTCTGCTGACAGCTGATCACATTCTGTTCTGTTCTACAGGTAGCCTCAGAGGCTATAGAAGTGCCTTTTACCACCTGTGGCTGGTTTGACAACTATGGCTATACCTGGGATTCAGCTAGATTGGTAAAGAAAAAGCAATTTATATGCATTGGATATGCATTGTAGGGACGCGGGTGGCGCTATGGGTTAAACCACAAAGCCTAGGATTTGCCGATCAGAAGGTCAGTGGTTCAAATCCCCGCGACGGGGTGAGCTCCCGTTGCTCGGTCCCTGCTCCTGCCAACCTAGCAGTTCGAAAGTACATCAAAGTGCAAGTAGATAAATAGGTACCGCTCCGGCAGGAAGGTAAACGGCGTTTCCGTGTGCTGCTCTGGTTCACCAGAAGCAGCTTATTCATGCTGGCCACATGACCCGGAAGCTGTACGCCAGCTCCCTTGGCCAATAAAGCGAGATGAGCGCTGCAACCCCAGAGTTGGTCACGACTGGACCTTTACCTTTACAGCAGCAAGAATGTTACTTGCCTAAAAATAGAAAGAAGCAGAAGTCCCAGTATAGGAAGAATGGATACAAAAACCTATGGAATATGTAGAAATGGCGAAACTTGCCGGAATCATTGTAATAACCTTCAGTCTTATAAGAGTATATATTTACAGTGGATAATGAAATGAGTAAGTGAAATGAATTTGGAAATGCAGAAGTTATTAAAAAATAAATTTAAGAAACTGCAGAAAGAGGGGGGAGGAAGTCAAATTTTGAAATGTTAAATTGATTGTAAAACTAATAAAAATGTATATATTTGAAAAGTATAAATAAAAAACTTTTTTTAAAAGAGTTCTTGTTTTACAATCAAGAGTTGTAAACACTTTATGAAATCAATCAAAGCTCTGACCTAGCCATGCTGGCACTAACGGTGATCGGAGACCTGGCACCTCCCTGCCACCGATCTCATTGTAAGGAAGGACAAAGATTTCTTGAGCTTGTTCTGGTTTTTGTGGTGTCTAGGGTCCCTGGGATTGAAGCTGAGCCTGAACACCAGCCTTCCGTGAGTTCCTTAAAAAAAAAACAACCTGTGCAACAATTTAACCTGGATGCTGCAGAGCAGACAATGGTATGTGAAATAAATCTTGTGAAATAAATAACTCTTATGTCTGATCCTTGCATTTAGCTACAAAGCCTCCTCTCCTTCTGCCTGTCGTATTCCTCACCCACCCTCTTTTTAAAATGTATTTCTAGACTTCGGAGAAAGGACTCGTAGCGATGGATTTGTTTTTTATTTGCAAAAAAATTCTATACTGGCAACATGTTTAAAAAACACACATAGAAAACAACATGGTGGTGAATTCCATAAAATCCACAATGAGTCAGAAATCACCGGATCTGATTAGTACATCAAAATAGCTAGATCACCCCCAAGGCAAAGCCAGGATGAAGAGGTAAATTTTAAGCAGGTTGAAGGAGCTGGGTATATTTAGCCTGGAACAGAGGAGACTAAGAGGAGATATTATTTGTTGTTGTTGTTTAGTCGTGTCCGACCCTTCATGACGCCATGGACCAGAGCACACCAGCACTCCTGTCTTCCACTGCCTCCCGCAGTTTGGTCAAACTCCTGCTGGTAGCTTCGAGAACACTGTCCAACCATCTCGTCCTCTGTCGTCCCCTTCTCCTTGTGCCCTCCATCTTTCCCAGCATCAGGGTCTTTTCCAGGGAGTCTTCTCTTCTCATGAGGTGGCCAAAGTATTGGAGCTTCAGCTTCACGATCTGTCCTTCCAGTGAGCACTCAGGGCTGATTTCCTTAAGAATGGATACATCTGATCTTCTTGCAGTCTATGGGACTCTCAAGAGTCTCCTCCAGCACCATAATTCAAAAGCATCAATTCTTCGGCGATCAGCCTTCTTTATGGTCCAGCTCTCACTTCCATACCTCACTATCTTCAAATACCTACAGCGATGTCACATGGAGGATGGAGCAAGCTTGTTTTCGCCTGCTCCGGAGAGTAGGACTTGAACCAATGGATTCAAGTTACAAGAAAGGAGAGTGCAACTAAACATCTGGAAGATGTTTATGGCAGTAGGAGCTGTTTGGCAGTGGAACAGACTCCTGTGGAAGGTGCTGGACTCTCCTTCCTTGGAGGTGCTTAAGCAGAGGTTGGATGGCCATCTGACATGTATGCTTTAGTTGAGATTCCTGCATTGCAATCCTGTGATCCCATGATTCTATGAACTACTGAAGCCGCGTGGCCTGCAGGGGCAAAGATGTGCCCAGGCCTCAGTGTAAGAGTGGCAGAGCATCCGTCCTGTCTGTGGACACCCAGAGACTCTGGCTGCTATTAAATGCAGCCTCTGTTTTGCACAAAGCCAAACACTCTCCACCGGCCTCTCCTGAAAAGCAGTGAGTCAAGGAAACGCAGCTATGGGAGGCCCATGATTCCAGTGGCCGATTCATTTCCGATTCATAAAAAATAAACAGATAGCAAGACATATGTCTAAGCTGAGCCGCATTTACACTGTGGGAACACGGAGATGCAATAACACGCTTCAGCAAGGTCAAACAACATTAGCCCCTTGATTTGTCATTATTAGTGTCACTAATTCTAGTTTCACGAGCATCGGTCAAAATATATGGAAAGGGGGGGGAAAACGGGGGGGGAGAAGGGAATAAAAGTATCCAACTGGCATTATGTGAAAATGGCCATCTGTCTTTCCAGAAGTAAAAAAACAGCCTTTGCAAGAATTACTGGAGATCAGAGCACGCACGCACGCACACACACACACACACACACACAGGTTTTTTGTTTTTGTTTTTCATTTTTTCTAAAAACTTTTTATTCATTAAAAGCTGGTTATGGTTTGAAAATGGGCTTGGGAATAAATGACCGCTCATTAGAGTTGCACTTATCTGCTCCCATTTGTCTTCTACCAGGACACATCAGAGAATTACTGGCAATTACAATGATTTGACGATGCTCTTATTAATACATTTCCCTGCCGGCTGCAGTGCAGGGGAAATGTTGGCCCTGCACTTTAAGGGGAAGTGGAGCAACTGGGGGGGGGCACCAAAGGGAAGGGGGTTGTGCCAGCTGGGAGACAGGCTACGAGCTGGTGCTAATGCCAGTTAAGTCTGCCGCGAGTGTTGGAAAATAAATGTTGGGCCACCATATTCCCAAAGCTTGGGGATTGCCCACGGACGGCAGTGATGCCTAATAGAAAATAGCTTGTGGGGAGATTTGTTTCTTTGTGACAAGTATTGCTACCTTATTCTTCAGCCGGAAAGACTCCTAGAGTGACTAACATATCAATAATAATATCAATACTACCAATAAAAAGTAGCACAGTCCTCAAGCTTACAAGCAAAGACATGACACAAAAGGAAAAAAGGGATGAGGAGGGGAGATGGAAACAGACACACATGAGTAAAAAATTCTTAATGCTGCAAGGTTCTTGAAATAACCTGTTGACCTAGAAACAGGCTGTGTGTGTGTGTGTGTGTGTGTGTGTGTGTGTGTGTGTGTGTGTGTGTGTGTTATAAGCAGGCCTTGTTAGGCTCCCAAGAAATAGCTTGGCAACCAGACCTTCCTAGGATTTGCATCTTAGGACTTCTAGAGACTAGCTGGAATCTGCCAGCTTCTTGTTCATAGTGGCAGGCAGGTTCACCGGAAATAGTGAAAGCCACACTCCCCTCAGTTTCTATGAATTCTGGTGTGAGCAAGGTGGCCTTGCGTCATACCTCACAGAGGGCAGTCCTCTATTTGAAAGGTCCCTCTATTTTGAGGTATGTCTCTAAATGCCAGCTGCTGAGAATCACAAGTGAGAAGAGCGCTGTTGCACTCAGATATGGCTTTCTTGTTATGTACTGAAGTTCTCACCCTGGTCCAGCAGGGGGATACTGTAGATAGTTTTCACTCAGGTCCACATATGCAAATAAGGGATTGAAAGTGACGTTCAGTGATTGGAAAGTTATGGAAAGTTGTTACAGTTGCGTTGTAGTAGAGCTCTATATAAGCAGGCTGACCGAACCCTTCAGTTCTGTTCTGTTCTGGCCTGTGAATAAACAAGAACTGTTGAAGAATCGCTGTGTCGTCTGATATGTTCACCCACAACTTAACATTTCTGGCTGGGGCCACTGTGAGAACCAAATGCTGGGCTAAATGTTCCATCAGCCAGCTCGTCTTACGTTCATATGTATTTGTATGCAGATAGTAATCAGGCAAAGGCTGATGCCCCAAACAGAACTTGACTGCAACCAAGGACATACCCTCCAACATTTCTTTGGTGAAAATAGGGACATCTGATTCAACAATAAACAATAACAATTTTATTATTTATACCTGCACCCATATGACTGGGTTGCCCCCGCCACTCTGCGAGACTTCCAACATATATAAAAACGTAATTAAACATTAAAACTTCCCCATACAGAGTTGCTTTCAGATGTCTTCTACAGCTTGCATAGTTTCTTATCTCCTTAGCTCAAGGGTTGCATAACTCCATACCCTCCAACGTTTCTCCGATGAAAATAGGGACACCCTAAGGAAAAGCTAGGGATGCGGGTGGCGCTGTGGGTTAAACCACAGAGCCTAGGACTTGCTGGTCAGCGGTTCGAATCCCCGTGACGGGGTGAGCTCCCGTTGCTCAGTCCCTGCTCCTGCCAACCTAGCAGTTTGAAAGCACGCCAGTGCAAGTAGATAAACAGGTACTGCTCCGACGGGAAGGTAAACGGCGTTTCCGTGCGCTACTCTGGTTCGCCAGAAGCGGCTTAGTCATGCTGGCCACATGACCCGGAAGCTGTACGCCGGCTCCCTCGGCCAATAAAGCGAGATAAGCGCCGCAACCCCAGAGTCGGCCACGACTGGACCTAATGGTCAGGGGTCCCTTTTCCTTTACCTTTAAGGAAAAGTTTGTGCAGTCTGTGCCTTTACGGGATCAGATAAAAAACCAGGACAGCTTCTGTAAATCTGGGACTGTCCGTGGAAAACAGGGACACTTGGAGGTTCTGCAAGGATTGTAAGAATTTTAAGTTAAAAATATTAGCACCAGCCACCATTTAAACAGATGCAAGTCCTCAGTAAATGACCCTCACAGACTGCCATGCTAGAAAAAGGTAGACTGGAGAAGACACTTAGAGATGCTCTTGTTAATGTTCCATGAAAAAAGGTATCAGCCAGGACACTTAAGATGCACAGAGACTATCTGTACAGCACATACATTTGCAGATTAGTGCAGAACAGTCTCTTCTGATTTCTCAAGAACTAGGTTTTGCGTTTGTTTTTGTGGGTGGCGTGGGATGGAGTGCGAACCCTAGCCCCAAAGAGGAACTCACATTTATTTGTTAAACCTGTGCATCGACCCTTATGTTAATTCTTCTGCAGGCTGGATTTAGGCTGGCTTTTCCTGTAACTCTTTGACTGTATTAGTAGGACAGTTTGTAGACACCATCTGCATCCCCTCCTGTTTTCTCAGATAAGATTTCACCTTTGGATGTCTGATTGGAGTCCAACCGGCTGTCTGGATATGCTTGGTGCTTATGGCTCTGTGCCTAGTGAAATCAAAGGGAGCTGATAGGAGATCTCAGTCTGAAATTCAGAATTCAAACAGATTCAGATGAGGGGCTGGGGGGGGGAATCAGCAAGAGTCGTGTGTCAATCAGTCAGTTTCCTGGATTGGTTTTGGGGATGGGGAAGAGAGGAAAGTTACCATAATTTGCATATGTGCAAGTTTTTATAAGTTTGTCAAGGAAGGAACTATAGAAGGGAAGGGAAGATAAGAGGGAAGGCCATAGAGAGCTTCTCTCAGTGGAAATCTGAAATGGCACTGGATATTTATTTCAGCCACACTAGGACGTGGAAGCAATAGGACAATAAGGGACGTGGGTGGAGCTGTGGGCCTAGGGCTTGCTGATCAGAAGGTCGGCGGTTCGAATCCCCACGACAGGGTGAGCTCCTGTTGTTTGGTCCCTGCTCCTGCCAACTTAGCACTTCGAAAGCACATCACAGTGCAAGTAGATAAATAGGTACTGCTCCGGTGGGAAGGAAAACGGCATTTCCATGTGCTGCTCTGGTTCACCAGAAGCAGCTTATTCATGCTGGCCACATGACCTAGAAGCTGTCTGTGGACAAAACACCAGCTCCCTCAGCCAGTAAAGCGAGATGAGTGCCGCAACCCCAGAGTCGTCCATGACTGGATCTAATGGCCAGGGGTCCCTTTACCTTTTAGATCCACATGCCAGCCTAAGACTGCCCATGCTCTGTGCATAGACCTTAAAAGGACACGGCAAAACACAAACCATGACCAGGTCAGCTCAGAGAGAAAGGAAGCTGAAAACAGTAAAAAGAAAAAAAAACTTGTTTATTGCAGCTGAATCCCAGAAGGCCTTTGTAGCTGTACCTCAGTGTCCGGGCTGGATGATGGGGGTGGAGACGTTCCTTCAGGTATAGAGGACTGAGGCCGTTTAGGGCTTTAAAGGTCAGCACCAACACTTTGAATTGTGCTCGGAAACGTACTGGGAGCCAATGTAGGTCTTTCAGGAGCGGTGCTATATAGTCTCGGCGGCCATTCCCAGTCACCAGTTATATCCTATATCTTCCCAATTACCATTGGTTCGCAAGCTAGGTGATACACAGGAAGCCCACAAACAGGATCTCCTATGGGTTTAACTGTTAATGGCTAGCAATAAATTAAGACACTTAGGACTGCAGTGCAACTGGATGGTCGGCTGAAATCTACCTATAGGGTTGAGGGAGGGTGTGAAACCAGCCTGCCCAGTCTGAACTGGGGTGTCTGTCAGGACTCAGGGCCCCTCCAGACTGGTGGGCTTTCCCCCCATGGTGTATCCTGCACCGTATCATTGATTCACTCATACTGCATTAGTGGTAGATTTATACTGATCTGTCCACACATCATTCTGTTTGTTGTTCTGTGATGTTTCCTCACCATTATCTTGGCTGTGAGTCCTGGAAGATCTGCTCCCTGCCTTGCAGACCTTTTTTCACCTGGCCTGGGTGGGTGGGGCCTGGACTGACTCCAGCTACAAAATCTGCAGCTGCTGAACAGATTCTTAGAGTGAAGTATTGCTGCTGGGTTTTCTATCTTCATTTTAGATCTTGTGATTTATGTGGAAATTGTTCAGATGGTTGCGTATCGTTTCATGTTTTCTTTATTACTACTTTTGTTATGTTGAAGTTACACATGGTTTGAACTGTGAAAAAGTCACATGCAAGCTACATACAAATAAAATGACGTCTATTGTGTGTGTAGGGATAACATGCAGGATTTCAGCAGGAGGTTATGAGACCTACACTGATTAGAAATTAAATATTATGTAGCAGGAATGGCTGGGATAGCTCAGTTAGTAAAGCATAAGACTCTTAATCTCAAGGTTGTGGGTTTGAGCCCCACACTGGTCAAAAGATTCCTGCATTGTAGGGGGTTGGACCCAATGACCCTCAAGGTCCCTTCTAGCTCTCCTATGTTTCCATCTCCTCCCCAAAGCCTTTGCAGGGACAAATGGTATTGTAAGTGGGATGAAGTGTAACTCCCCCAATACCATCATGAGCATAAACCATCATGAATGCGTGATAAAGAGGACATCTGAAGGGGCCACTAGAAAGTTCTGCATTTGAAGGCTGGCTGAAAAGTTGTCGAGAGGTTTCTAGCAGACAGAAGGCAGCTTTTGTGAATTTTTCGGTGCTGATGTTGCTTCACGTTGAGCATTGTCTCCTGAGGGCCTGCTTCTATTCCCGTTGGTATTTGCTCAATTGTAATCGTGTGAATAAAAAGAATTATTACAGAGCTCAACAAGACTCCAGTAGCAAAAAGAGATTTGACCCTGTGAGAGTGCTCAAAACATCCCACTGCTCAGGGGACAGGAGAGCACAAAACAATACAGTCTGGAACTGCTGACTCATTCTTCTGAGGGGTTTTTTTTGCAGGAGATGGGCAATTTCTGCGGTGAAATAAGTAGAAAGTAAGCATCCCAAAGTTATGTTAAACATCGCTGTTGGTGGTGTTTAATCCCACCAGATTTACTTAGCTCTGCTGTTTTCTCGGTTTCTCTCCCACCTTTTGCCTCCTCGATGATTCGGCACCGTTGGCAGTTTCTGCTCAGGCAAGAGGGCCACGTCTATGCTAGTCAGCAGACTGTCTGAATCACAATTTCAGCCCTCAAAAGGATGGTCTTTCTAGGTCACAGCTAAATATACCAACCTTAAGGATGAGGATGGGAAACGGTGTGGTTTTTTCCCCCCTTCGAAAATTGCCCACAGGATGCTTGGCTTGAATTTTTAGAGAGAACAATGGTTCTCCCTCCCTTTTTTAAAAAGATGTATTACTCCAGGTGCCCTGCTCTGCCAGCATGGAATATTGAAGAAGAGATGGGGAGAGTTTCAAAAGTATATACTCATTATTTAACCAGAAGAAGGATGATCAAACCTCTGCCCAAGGTCTTGTGTCTGAAAATGGTCCCATATTCTTTAACTCAGCACTGCCTTTCATGGTTATGGCTGGATTAAAATATATATCAAAAGTGAGCCCCCATACTGAGCGAGATCTCAGATCCCATGAGCAAAATAATTGATCACATGCCACGGGGCATGCACACACCAGTTGAATGGCAATGCCCATCAAATATTTTATTGGGGGGCAAAAATCCCACAGCTACTAGGAGTTGGCTCCTATGGGTGAGATGGAGTGTGTTGGGTCAAGCCAGAAGATCGGAAGCTGAGACAAGAGTGGGACTGCTAAACTGAAGCATAGGTCAGGGTCCATCCAAGTGCTAAGCAAACCAGGTGTAAAATTTGGACAACAATTTGCAGCATGGGCAGAGAGAAATTGCATTGAACAAACAGTGGGTAGTATTCAAGTTTTACTCCAAGTAAACACATTGAAATCAATAAACATGACTAAGTTAGGTCCGCTGATTTCAATAGCTCTACTCTGACTAAAACTTGGTTGACTGCAACCCAATATCCCTAGGAGTCTGGTCAACGGGATCAGACGCTGAAGGTGGGATTTGCTTGGGACCAGAAAGGATGTGAATCTGCAGAGCATCATCTTCCAGATCTCTACCACAGGGAAAACACTGAAACCCAGAGGCCAGCAATTCAAGGTCTGCCACGGCCTCAACCCTACATAAATGTCTATCTCATCGAGAATCCAGGAATGGTTAAAAAAAAACCCAACCTTCTACCAGTTTTTCTTTAGTCCTTTGCAAATACAGTGGTACCTTGGGTTACATATGCTTCAGGTTACATACGCTTCAGGTTACAGATTCTGCTAACCCAGAAATAGTACCTTGGGTTAAGAACTTTGCTTCAAGATGAGAACAGAAATCGTGCTCTGGCGGCGCGGCAGCAGCAGGAGGCCCCATTAGCTAAAGTGGTGCTTCAGATTAAGAACAGTTTCAGGTTAAGAACGGACCTCTGGAACGAATTAAGTACTTTACCCGAGGTACCACTGTACCCCAATGCATTCTATGCTAGCTGACCATAACTCCTGACAACTACGGGCCATTCTCCACCCTGCAGTAGCAGTGTACAATATGTGTGTCAGGCTTCCCAGTATGTGTGCACCCTTTCAGGTTCCTTCTGAATGTGTGCCTACCAGGTGTGCAACCAGCAGACATGGTGCAAGGTATGATCCTGCACCTTCTCACCCATTGTCAGGACTAATCTGAGGTGAGTTGGGAGCCAGGAGGCAGGGACCATGGGAAGAGGCCAGTGGTCAGGACTGAAGAGAAGGTCAGAACCAAATGCCAAACCAGGAGGTGGGATCGAGAAGCATACCAAAGGTCAGGTGACCAAAGGACAACCAAGAATACAGCAGTCCAGAATTCAGGAAGGCCTTAGTGGTCCAAGATTTAAGGACCACTAAGGCCTTCCTTAGATTTAAGTGGAACAGGAAGCCCTCTTATTGTCCTTCCTGTTCAGAAGGAGCCAACAAACATCCTAGGTGGGCCTGGCCATTCCAGAGATTGAGTACACAAACTTGTTCCAAAATGTAGTTCAGCGGCGCCCCACAAGGGGCAGGCACACCCAGCCCCCAAAGTGCCCACTTTCAGCCTCAGCACCTCTGCCCTGACCTGCATTCACTAAACCTGTGGAGAAGGTTGCCTGCGTACAAGTTCAGTCTAGGAATTCTGACAACCTCACTGATCAAATACAGTCCTCCACCAACTTCAGCTCCTGCATAATGGAAGCGAATGATGAGGGGTTGGCCAGGGGAATTACTCAGCACTGGGTGGCCCCTGCCCTTACAGAAGATGTGTGGCCAAGTTAAGCGGGACAGAAACAGGGAGCAACTGGGAACGTGACATGGCTCCCTCCTGCCCTGCTACTAGCCACAATAGCCTCTGCTAGGGGAGGAAGAATGCTTCTGGAACCTACAGCAGGGACTGGGAACGTGTGCCCCTGCATGTGGTGTTGGACACCAGGTCCCATCAGCCCCATCCAGCATGGCCAATGGTCAGGGATGATGGGTGTTGTAGTCCAACCATATCTGGGAAGCACCAGGTTCTCCGCCTCCGGTGTAGACGCTACTGAGTGTGATCTGACTCAGTGTAAAGCACTTTCCACTTCTGATGTTTGCTGAGCTACTTTCTAGCATGGCTTCGCTTTTTAAAAAATAAATAAATCACGAGGCTCTAGGTTCTGTTTAGAACATTCCCAAAGAAACAAAAGGCTGAGCCAAGCTAGAAGACAGGAGTTGCTTCTAATGGAGTCAGTCAACACAAGCAACGGGAGCAGAACAGCCTTGCTTCCCTGACATTTCCCAGGGAAACAAACCTGTCGAGGAGAGAACAATTTTTAATTAAAGTCCTTATATCTCATGTGTCAAGGAACGTGAGCAAACTTCTTGGTGGCTCCACGTCAGACTCCAAAGTACACACCGGTTTCGCTCTCCACAAATAGACTGGAACCAGGAGGTGAGCAGCACAGACGGGTGGGTTGCTAAAAATGTGCCTGAAGTGGGGAAAAAAGTGGTTTTGCCAGTCCTCTATTGATATATGTCTCTTTCAGTGCCAAGCACAACAAACGCAGCAGAAGCAGCCGAACAGTGTGGCAAAAAACTCTTGGCATTGGCAAGAGCATGTATGGAGCTTTTGAGAGTTGGGGTGGCCAGTGGCTAAGAGCACAAGGCATTCTGGGAAGTCGTAGCATGGGGGGGGCCTGTTTCAACCTGGGGCAACCTACCCAGGGGGCACACAGCATTGGTGGGCACAGCCAGAGACAAAACTGGGCAGAGCAGTGAATGCAAATTCTACCTTTTTACAGCAGGCTAGTTTCTGTATTAGGGACGCGGGTGGCGCTGTGGGTAAAAGCCTCAGCGCCTAGGGCTTGCCGATCGAAAGGTCGGCGGTTTGAATCCCTGCGGCGGGGTGCGCTCCCGTTGCTCGGTCCCAGCGCCTGCCAACCTAGCAGTTCGAAAGCACCCCCGGGTGCAAGTAGATAAATAGGGACCGCTTACCAGCGGGAAGGTAAACGGCATTTCCGTGTGCTGCGCTGGCTCGCCAGAGCAGCTTCGTCACACTGGCCACGTGACCCGGAAGTGTCTCCGGACAGCGCTGGCCCCAGCCTCTTGAGTGAGATGGGCGCACAACCCTAGAGTCTGTCAAGACTGGCCCGTACGGGCAGGGGTACCTTTACCTTTCTTTAGTTTCTGTATGCATGCATGCAGCCAACTCTGTCTTCCATCCAAACAAGAGGCATTATCACGTTTTCTAGGAGATATTATTCCAGCCCGGTAAAAGCACCTGGGGAGGCTGCAAAGCTGAAGCAGTGAGGGGTGTGGCCTAGGGGGAGGGTAGTGGCTTGGGCAGCTGCGGAGCTAGCCGCTCACACAGCTGGAGCGGCACACATGCTGTGCACCCGGGGGTGGGCCAATTCACCCATGGGGGTGGGGTGACCTGCCCAGGGGGGATTTTGTCACCCCTCTCTGAGATGACACCCAGGGCTGACCGCCCGCACCACGCCCCCGCTTCCTCTGCCACTGGGCTTGGGGAGAGTGTCAAGGGCCACAGAGAGAGTGTCAAGGGCCACAGAGAAAGAGGCCTGGGTTTGAGGTTCCCCACCCTGCTGTAGTGGTAGCGCTCATCCAATTTGCAGGTGACAAACTGGGAGGGGTAGCTAGCAGAATAGGGATTCAAGATGACCTTAACAGATTGGAGAACTGGGTCAAAACAAAATGAATTTCAAAAGGGACAAATTTAAGAGTCTACACTTAGGCAGGAAGAACCTACTGCAGAAATATAAGATGGGGAACACCTGCCTTGTCCATAGCATGTGTGAACAGGTCTTGGTGGGCCATAAGCTTAACATGAATCAACTGTGTGGTACAGATGGGCAAGCTTGTTTTCTCCTGCTCTGGAGGGTAGGGCCCAAACCAATGGCTTCAAGTTACAAGCAATGAGATTCTGGCTACATATCCGGGAGAACAGTGGAATGGAATTCCCATGGGAGATGGTGGATTCTCCTTCCCTGGGTGTTTTTAAGCAGAGGTTGTAAAAGGTAAAGGTAAAGGACCCTTCAACAGTTAAGTCCAATCAAAGGTGACTATGGGGTGCAGTGCTCATCTGGCTTTCAGGCCAAGGGAGCCGGCGTTTGTCCACAGACAGCTTTCTGGGTCAGGTAGCCAGCATGACTAAACCTCTACTGGCACAATGGGACACTGTGACAGAAGCCAGAGTGCATGGAAACGCCTTTTACCTTCCCACTGCAGTGGTACCTATTTATCTCCTTGCACTGGTGTGCTTTCAAACTGCTATGTTGGCAGGAGCTGGGACAGAGCAATGGGAGCTCACCCCATTGTGCGGATTTGAACCGCCAACCTTCTGATCAGTAAGCAGCGGCGGAGAGTGATTCCAACACACCTGGGCGGGCACCCACCCTTGGAAGGGGGCAGGGCAAGCGGCAGAGAACAAAGGCATCACGCAGCCACCCCCACCATTGCTGGAGCAACCCCAGCCCCTAGCGGAGGCTGCTGCGCCCTTCTGGCAACCCCTCCCCATATCTGAGCCTTTCAAGGCTGCTCGGTGTGGGGACATGGCATAAAGAAAAGTCACCTGGCTTTACTTGTGTTTTGAAAGACACTCACCTGTTTGTGCATGTTGTGTTTTCCTGTGGAAGGTTCCGCTTCCAAGTTCGCCCCCGCCCCATATCTCCAGTGGGATGGAGTCAGGCTTTGCCCCCCCTTCCCCCGGCTCCCCAAGCCGGTGCCAGCCACCTCCCAGTTCAGGATGGTAGTGCAAGGAGGCGGGCACACAGCACACTCGGAGCCGAGTGCTAGCACCGGTGAAGCAGCCCGCTCGGCTCCCAGCTGGTTGGCCATTTGTCACCCCCCTCACTGATGACACCCGGGGCGGTCTGCACCCCCAGCACCCCGCTTCCTACACCACTGTCAGCAAGCCCAAGAGGCTCAGTGGTTTGGATGCTTTACTGGAGATTCCTGCATTGCAGAGGATTGGACCAGATGATTCTCTGTGTCCCTTCTAACTCTACAGTTCTCTGATTCTATGAATCTTCATTGGGGCCACACCAGGGGAGAAAAATGTTAAACCTCCCCTTCCTGCACACTGCAGATATGACAAAAACCCTTGTCCATTATCCTCCCCACCACACTTTTAAGAGGTGAGTTTTGTGTCACTCCTGTCAGAGGGTGAATGTATAAAGCAGATGGCCTTCTGTGCTTGTGGAGGCTCCTGGCATCTTTTTTGAACCCTGCAAAAGTACAGGAAGTCCTCCAGCTCATATCTGCAGCTCACGGAGAGCAATGCCAAAGGCGACAAGGGGAGAGGAGTCAGTATGCTCACCCACCAGCCCTTGCCTATTAAGTGAACTTGCACTGAGAAAACCTAAAGGGTATTTAAGTCACGAGCGGAGAGCCTTTTACTTGGGTCTCTTCCACTTATGGCATTTCTATACCCATTTACAACACAGGCCTTCACCCAAAGAATCGTGGGAGCTGTAGTTTGTTATGCCGGTGCAGCGGAACAGTTAGAGTGTTGGACCATGACCTGGGAGTCCAGGGTTCGAATCCTCACTCAAGCCATGGAGCTCAACCTTGGGCCAGTTGCCGTCTCCTTGCCTAACCTACCTCACAGGGTTGTTGTGACGATGAAATAGGGAGGAAGAGGAGAGCTGTGTGCAACACCACCTTGAGCTCCTTAGAAGGAAAAGGTTGCATATAAATATAATAAATAAATAGTAAATAAATAAGAGTGCTGGGAATTGTAACTCTGCCAGGGGTAAACAGAAGTCCCCAGGGTTCTCTGGGAGGAAGACGTGAGCTTCTAAAGTGCTTTAAATGTCTTGTGCAGATGGGAGACCTGCAACATTTGAAGGGCCACTGGATTGTAGCCTTTGCCTTTTGAGCTGAGCTTTCGTTTCCCTCTTGAATCAAACAGCGCCATGTTTCAAGATCACATTCGTTCCTCCTTGCCCTTCCTCCTATTTAATTTTTTTTTTTTAATTCCCAGTTGCTTGGCTGTTTGGTTAGAGATTTCCTCTCTCTCTCCGCCCCCCCCCCCTTTTCATTTCTTTATGGCAGATGAAAGTTAAAGAGTCCCAATTACTAACATTTTATGATAGCCTAGATTATTATGAAAGCTCTTAAGAGGTTATTAACACCTTCTCTGAACCTCATTATTTAAAAGCCTGACATGCTTAATCATTTTAACACCATTAAATTGGCATTAACAACAACCCCACGACTTGCCTCCCCCCCCCCACAAAAACCCCTGCCCAAAATGCCACACATTCGACAACAAGGTGGTGGTAATAAAATATCTCAGAGAAAACCTGCAGGCACCAGGTGAATTGTAAAGCTTCCCCTTGCTCTCAGAATGGCAATTTCTGACTGCCTTCCAATAGAGAACTTTATAAACAGGGTTAAAGAAAAACTCGTATGCCCTTTTAAAAATAATTCCCCCGTCACAGTTCTTTTTCAAGAGCTACGGGGCCTGAGTAAGCAGGCAGGTATCTGACTTCAAGGATGGAGACACAGCTTAGTGGTGGAACATATGCTTGGACTGCAGAAGGCCCCTGGTTCTTCCCCAAACATATCCCACTGCAATCAGTGAGTGGGGTGATTCTAAGTGGGACCACAGCATCCTTAAAGAGTAAAAGCCCACCCCCCTCTCCCCACAAATCATGGTTCTGATCTGAACCCCACCACCACCATCCCATTCTTGATGGCTCTTTGTTGAGGTTGGGTCCACGGCTTCCTTGACCAGCTACATTCTTTCTGCGGCACCCCTGTGGGGCTCAGGAGCCCAGTTATGTCACCCCTTTGCCTGCCGAGCTGGCAGCCTCTCCCCCTTTTCTGAACACCCTCCCTTGTGAGGAGTTCCCGCAGTCTGTCACGGTCCAGTCTATGGGCGATCAAAGTCCCAGCTGATGATGTTGGGACCGGGGGCAAGATGGCGGGGTGGGAGCAGGAGCGAGAGTCCAGAAGCCAGGGGTCCAAGGGTCAGGAAGCAGGGAGTCATGAAGTCAAGGGTCCAAGGGAGGAGAAGCAAGGAGTCAAGGTCCGAGGATCAGGAAGCAAGGAGCCAAATGCAGCAAGGCAGGAAACGTGTTGCTGTAGCAAAGAACCGAAGGGAAATGCTGACCTTATATCCCTTCCCGGCTCTTGCCACCTGGTGCTGTGAGTTACCAATCGACCTCACCGCCTTGCCTCTCCAGAACAAACTTAGGAAGGCCCCAGTCCTGCGAAGCCCTACTGGTCACAGGGCCTGGCTCCTGCATGCACTCCTGACACAGTCTCCTCTGCTCTGCTCTCTCCTTGGGAGTCCTCTAGGCACCCGCCACAGCCACCCCTGGTCTCCGAGTCACCTCAGCTCCTGGCAACCAGCACCCTCTGGCCAGCCCCAGAGGCACCATTCACCAGAGATGCAAGAGGGCATCAGAGAGGGAGGAAAGGAAGGAAGGACAGAGGCCAGTGTTGCCCATGGCACCCCTGACTATCATTCAAGGCACCCCAGGGTGCTACGGCACACTGGTTGAAAACCACTGTCCTATACTTTTCCTGATAAAAATCCCCACCCCCTTTGGGAGGAAAGCTGCCTTTAGTTGTATTTTTACAGACATGCCGTGGACCACTTGAACGAAATGCGTAGGCCACCACTGGTGTGTGGAACCACAGAGTGCTTGAAATGTATGCTATGGGTGTGGCCCATGCCACCGTGCAGAATTGTTCCAGTGTGCAATTTTTGTTTTGCTAAAATAAAGACAGCCAGGAGCAGCAGCTAAGGATCGCCTATGAACATTACTCCACCCCCCCCCCCCTACAAAAAGGACTCCCACCTTTTTGTAAAAAATCACACACAAACTGGGCCAAACTTTCAGCATAATCTGGGATATGCAGCTATTATCAAGCCTTCTTCCAGTAACTTTCATTCTTTTCTTGCTTGCAATGGCTCTCAATGTGCATGGCTTCCTTTTGGCTTGCAGGAGTGCTCGGTTGGCAGGGGACGCTGTGAATCACTCGTGATCCTCCTTCAGGGTAGAACAAGACATTCCTCAAAACACAGACTTTGCTACTGAAAAATAGCAACTGCATGTACCTTTTTTTTCCTGGGACACTTGCTTTTCCAAGTAGAATGTGGCAAGGCGGTACCTTGTCCAGACCAGACATCAGCAAGTGGCCTCCTTGGGCAGTTGCAAAGGGTCCCAGGACCCTGGCAGGGCCAGCTAGGATCAGCAGTGTGTGAGTGACGAGCTGAGAGAACCTCGCTTAAAAGTCTGACATACGATTTCGCCAGGGAGATGACACAGTAATGGAAGCAGCTCCAGGACCCCCAGCTGCTAGCCACAAATAAATTGGCTGTTATATGTAAAGACAGAAGAGCTTGATTCCAAAAAAACAGGTAATCAAACATGCCTGATTGGCCCTTCATCCCCACTTAATTCTGCATCATGTCACTTTTCGAAAGAGAAAGGCTTGGTAAAAAGCTCAGAGAGTTCACAAAGGAGGCGGCCAGATTGTTATGAAATATTCACAAGACATTTAGTTTAACTCAGTGCTAATTGAAGAACGCTGAGAGCATAAGTTACTCCCACCTGCAGCAATTGTCTATCATGTCTGGGCGAGTGCCAGTCCTCACCCTCCCACCCCAGCCGTAAGTTTCCATACTTTCAAAGGAGTAGCTTGAAAACTAAATACTGCTAAGGATCTGGAAATGCCTGGGCAGAGAGTATGGAGAAATGGACACGGTTTTAGTAATAATAGGTATTGTTACAAGCACTGCTCTTCGGGCCTCACTAGAATCTAGACCTATTCACACATTACTCATGTGTAGTGGATTCCTACGGTGCAGCAGGAGTGGAGCCATGTTAGTGGATGAGGCCCAATGCCACATGCCAAGGCAAACACTACCTTCCATTGAGTGTAATGGTATAGGTAAAGGGACCCCTGACTATTAGGTCCAGTCGCAGATGACTCTGGGGTTGCAGTGCTCATCTCGCTTTATTGGCCGAGGGAGCCGACGTACAGCTTCCGGATCATGTGGCCAGCATGACTAAGCCGCTTCTGGCGAACCAGAGCAAGGCATAGAAACGCCATTTACCTTCCCGCCAGAGCAGTACCTATTTATCTACTTGCACTTTGATGTGCTTTCGAACTGCTAGGTTGGCAGGAGCAGGGACTGAGCAATGGGCGCTCACCCCGCCGTGGGGATTTGAACCGCCAACCTTCTGATCGGCAAGCCCTAGGCTGTGTGGTTTAGACTACAGTGCCACCCATGTTCCTACACATTGAGTGTAGTCATCTGCAAAGAAACAAGAGCCGTTGCTTATATACCTGGGTTTCTTAGATGACTATGCCAACATGCTCACCGCCAGAGATGGGATGCTGAAGATCAAAAGCAGGCAGGAGGTTCCCAGCTTCAATTTCTAGGTAGGACTTGCAGAGGCACTCTGTCTGGAATCCAGAAGAGCTTCTGCCACTCACTGTAGACAGTCCTGAGTGAGGGGGGCTCCGTACAAGGCAAGTCCCTGTGTTCCAATGAGTGCAGCTGCTATCTCCCAGTTTCTATGCAGTTCTGTAGCTGAAGGTGCGTGCAAAACGACATTAGAAAGCTAGGCAAGGTCAAACAGCATCCTTCTGTGTGAGCACCGTCTTTCCATGTCCCCCTGCCCTCTGCAATAAGATGGATGGTGGCCAGAGCAGGAGCCTTTTCAGTTGTGGCCCCTCCATCTCTCTCCAGCGATGTTCACCAGTTTTGATGTAATTTCACTGCCCAGCTGAAGAAAAAAAAATTATATATATGCCCAGCCATTTTTTTTATATGCCCAGACATTTCAATGGTTTTTATCCATTCTGTGGAATTGTCTGAGTGCCTTTAAGCTGCCACTTCTGCTGTTTTATTATTATAGTGTCTTATACATTTGCTGATTTTTATTGCTTTATTGTATGCCACTTAGAGCACTCAAAGGGTTGGGTGGGTCCGGGCTTAGTCATGCTCAAAGAAGAAATCAGTGGCATTTAAGTTAGTCATGTCCAATTTAAGTCCCCATTGACATCAATGGTTCTTCTTTAAGCATGGCTAAGCCTGAGGACCAAGTTTTTGTAAACCGCTTTGAGGTGGCTGTTGTTCTTACAATCAAGCAGCATATACATTTTATGAAATACAAATAATAAATAAATTAGCAGCTATGAGGACTCCTGTTGAAAAGCAGGATATAAATGTTATAAATTTAAAAAACTGCTCCTTTTCCCTTATGGGGTACCCAAGAGCCCATATAGAGTCCTTTTGTAGGTTCTCTGTCAGTAGGAGAAAATAACAGAGACCAACCAGAGAATATTGTGAAGCAAAGCAGCTAGTAAGCCTGATCTATATTAAAGCTGTTGCAATAGGGTGCTTCCCCCCGCACAGGAGGGGGTGGGACCCAGAACAAAGGTGTGCCCGCCCTTATACAGACATTTTAAATTGCCCACCCTGGAGTCCAAGACCACCCCCAGAAACATCATACATACATCACAGAAGGGGTATAGCCCAAGACCATCCCCCAGATACATCATACCTACATCACAGAAAAGGCGGTCTACAACAGAAATCTGAATGCATTGTTTATCTCCTGTCTAGCAAGTTACCTGATTGCATTATCTGGGTTTTGGCCACTCTTTTGTTAGTATAACTACTTAATTCCTGAATCTAGGTCACAGGTCACAGGCTCACACCCTGTTCATATCTTGAATGTGCCCTTAAGCCAGGATTTGTGAGGGCAGGGTTTGTGAGGAAAGAGACAATGGGGAGGTTTCCCACTTTGACCTTGCAGGGAAATATTTGAGGTCAATTTGTTCAGGACCTAATCTGTGGGGTTTCAGACATGTGGTTTATATATACAGTTGTGAACATTATATATATAGCACACGACTCTTAATCTCATGGTTGTGGGTTCAAGCCCCACGCCGGGCAAAAGTTTCCTGCATTGAAGGGGGTTGGACTAGATAGCTCTCATGGTCCCTTCCGACTTTGTGGTTCTATTATTCTACTCACGGGCCCAGCAATACTCTCCACATCATCACAAACCATAGGAAAGAGACACTGGAATAAGGAGGGTGGAAGAAAAGAGATCTCTGGAATTGTGGGAATCTCCTCCTTCTCAAGAAGGCGGCCTCCCTGAGGCTGTGGCGCTTGCAAGCATCCACCATTGCGCATGGGATTCATGCCACAGAAGCCACAATGGCCACGACTGTGCAGCAGAGCTAAGTATGCTGGACAAAAGCCAATGCCTTGAAGAGATTTATAAATATGCTTCTTAAACTGGGGCTTCAAGAACCAGCTTTATAAATTGCCCTCTTAACAAAATTCCAGTTCAGCCGTATTCATCTGTGGAAATTTCCTGGCTTCTTTCCCGCCTGTGATTACAGGATAGCGAGGAACAGAAATTTAACCTTGGACACGCCGCCCTGGATGCTCTTTAATGAGCCTCAGGAATTGTTCAGGTTCCTCTCTCTTTATTGGGCCTGGAGGCAAACAAAAAAAAGGGAATTAGAAAGGATTCCACTGGCAAAATGGTCCCCCAGCGCCCCGCAAAAGGAGAACGTATCAGAAGATAACACACTAGGAAATTGTGGCATATTTCAAAATCTTTGTAGCTAAACATTCTGCTTTGGGTATCTTGCCAGGTATCTTGTGGTGCCAATGCAAATGTGATGCAGATGTTTGGTTGATGGGATGGCAGGCACGCTGTAATTCACGTCTGCAGCAAATTATAGGACACCTCGACTTGTGTGCATGCCCTCTCTCTCTCTCTCTCTCTCTCTCTCTCTCTCATTCTCACTCACCCCGCCTCTAACATTTATCAGTAATAACAGCATTGAGCCTCACACTCTGCTTGAACAAGGTCAGAAATATGGGGCGGCAAGGGGAAAACAGCCCAATCGTAGTTTAAAGTACAGGCAGGAATTGAAACAGCGCTGGCTACCTGATATAAGAGGCTAAGGTATAATAATAGAAACATAGAAGAATTGTAGAATTGGAAGGGATCTCAAGGGTCCTCAAGTCCAACCTTCTGCAATGCAGGAATCTCAGCCACAGCATCCAGGACAGATGACCATCCAACCTCTGCTTAAACTTCCAAGAGAGACTGTTCCATTAGAACAAATGTTTAATTGTTTTTTAATTGTTTTTACCCTATGTCTTTAGCTGTTCTTATTTTTATCTGTAAGCTGTCTTGAGTCCCTGTGGGGGGGGGGAGTTGATAACAACAACAACAACAACAACAACAACAACAACAACCTTTGAGAAGAAGCCATAGTGGATGGTTCCCTAAACCAAATGGATGGGAGGCAGCCTGCTTTTGATGTGGTTATTCTCCCTCTGAAGGAGTGGATACGCAGATTGGGAAGACTTCTGGACCCTTTGCTGCAGCTTGAAGCTCAGGTGGCCTCTGTGCCATGGTGTGTCTTCCATCAGTTTCAGCTGGTGGCCCAGCTGCACCGCTATCTGGAGAGGAATAGCCTAACGTCTGCTGTCTATGCTCTGGTAACCTCTAGGTTAGATTACTCTCTGAAGACGGTTCAGAAACCAGGTTGCTCACTGGGGAAATATGGTTTGAGCACATTACACTGATCCTGACCTGACTCCACTGGCTGTCAATTAGTTTCCAGATCCAATAGTGGAGGTAAAACACAGGTATCATAGCTAGTAGCCATTATCCATATCCTTTCATGGAGTGCAGTGTCCAGAACTGGACATAGTACTCCAGATGGAGTTTGATTGGGGCAGGAGAAGGTGGAACTGTCACTCCTGGGAGACCAGGATTCAAGACTCACTCAGTCATGAAGATCACTGGGTGAATTTAGGCTAATCACTGACTCTCAGACGTGCCCCAAAATCCAACTATTTTGGACAACAGCCACATGAGAAATATGTAAAATAACTAAGCAAGTATTAGACATCACCCCAGAATTGGCCCTACTAAACATCTTCCAAGACAACAATGCCCATTTACACCACAAAGAACTCATAACCCACCTACTTTCAGCAGCCAGAAACACCATAACCAGACACTGGAGAGACCTGTCAGGAGTAAGCATGGACCAATGGTACCAAATACTATTGGAAACAGCCCTACTAGAAAAATTAACCAATAAACTGAAACTGACACGGGGACAAACAGAAGAAGATGCCTTTACGTATGGCTCCCCTTTATCACATACACAGCTTGACAAGACAATGACAAAAATCCACCAACGGCATACAAATCAATATGGCTAACCTGACCCAAAACACACACACACCCCACTCACACACGAAAACAAAGATCACCACAGCCAATCACAAACAAACAACCACACCCTAGGCCAACCCCAACCTCTCTCACCACCAAAGGAACACAAGTGAACAGCACAAGCAACGCTGACACCAAACCCTACATACATTAAGCATAATAGGAACATTGCCCCCGACCCCACCCCCATCCATCTTCCCTCCCTCCACCCCTTTTTTTTCCCTCCCCCTAATGTCTCAACAAATGAAATGGATTTGTAAAAATGTTACATGGAAAAAATACGAGAGACATTACACTTACTTCTGCAAAACAAGAAAATCTTTAATAATAATAAAAAGAAAGATCACTGACTTTCAGACTAACCTACCTCATAGGGTTGTTGTTGTTGGGGGAGAAGAACTGGGGAGAAGAATTCAGTTGAACTTCATTTCATCATGCCTAGAAGCATTCTCTCTTCCCAGGGAAAACCATCAAAATTCTTTTAGTTTGGAGAATCTAGTAGGCACCTTTTCAAGCATGGTCATTCGCCCCTTTGACATGCAAAGCTGCCTTAAACTGCTTTGCAAAATAGCCAGACTCATCTGAATCCAGAAGCAGAGCAGATCAGGATGTAACCATTAACAAGGTTTCTCCTGCACTCACTTTTGTATGTGCAGTTGTAACTATTGTGTCATTCATTTGCAAATTGATAGCAACAGGATACACCAACCAGACAAAAGAATATATTCTATATGATTAATAACCTTCAGAATGGCAAAGAGTGATTGTACAGATTATATTCCTGTAACCATGAAGACTAATACAACCTGTTTAGGATTACATAATATAATCCATCAAATGCCACAATATACTCCACAGGTCTTCCTTCTTGCAAGCACTGCCAAGTTTGATGATCTGCTGGAACCTCTATACTTGGCCCAAGTTGCATTGCTCAATAGGATGCTCCGATGCTGGTCCATTCACCCATTTGTACAGTGAAATCACCTCTCTTTCCATCACAATGCATAATTGTAAATTTGCCAGCTTGCTGAAGACATGAGCAAGACTTCACAGACACGGCACATCAACGATATATAGTGTGATAGAGCTTTAATGCGTTGTATCCTCAAGGCTACAGGAAGCATGACTGCTTTAGTTGTTGTTAATAATACAAACAGCACTCATTTGCGATCGGTGATATAGGTGCAAAAAAGAATCTCTGTGAACTCTAAAGAACATCAAGAAAATAGATAATACTTGTAAAATCTCCTGTTGGGAGAAGCAACCTGCTCCACTGAGTGTGGTTCATTGCCATCAAACAGGGAAAGGGAATCTCCAGTAATCCCTGGCCATTGGCCAAGGTATGGGACTGATAAGAGCTGGAGCCCAGCAACATCTGAAGGGCCACAAATTCCCCATTCCTGCCAGAGTCTAGCAATGTCCAATGCCTTTTCAGACATGATTTAGACCTATAACAAGTCCAGGACCTGGAGGCAGGGATCCTACAGAGCTCTGGAACTGCATGCCACACTCCCTCCTGAGCACCAAACCAGGTTCAGGATTAGAATAACACGTACATGTTCATATAACATGTGTCTGATACTTGTGTAAATATAGGTAAAAAGAAGATTGATGGAAGGGCTAACACAAAATCACTGCGAGAAGAAGTCAGAAGCCACAAAATAAGCAGAAGTGATGTTTGGCACATATTTAGAAGCAAACATACTTAGGTCAGACCATTAAATAAAGAAGTGATGGAGACAGGAGGTTGGGTTTTGTTTTTGTTTTTTCAAACATCACAGTCTGACAAATGTCTAAGTTAAAGTGCTGGGAATATGATGTCCTGTGTTCTTGCTGGGGAAATAAAGCAACAACAAGGCAAGAGGTATCACCAGGAGAAGGCAAGATTTATAGAGTCAATCAGAAAAGACACTCCAATGGATAAAAGGTTGTGATCCAAATTGGGTAGGGTGGTATTTTTCAGCCTGAGCAACCGGGGGGGGGGGACATGCAAATGAGGGGGGGGAGCCAAAGGCAAACAATGCTCAGAGCAGCAGGTGTAATTCCAGTAAGCATGCAAAAGTCAGAGCTTTCAGCACAGTCACACCTTACCTACCCCTGTGAAAATGCCTCTTGGGTACCTGGATGAAGGATGGACTGTCCGTAGAAACTTGTGACTTTTGCATGGCTGAAACATTTGATGTTTTACTGTGGTTTTATAATTTGTTGGAAGCCGCCCAGAGTGGCTAGGGCAACCCAGTCAGATGGGCTGCATGTTGTTGTTGTTGTTGTTGTTGTGCCACTCTACCTGCCCACTAGTGACAACCCGGAAGGCTGCTCCTAAAGGAATGCAGCTCTCAGAGTGAAAAAGTTCCCCCACATCCTGACAGAGCGCAGCTTTGAATTTCCCACCTCCCAATTGCAATCAGTCATTTGCAGAGCACAAAGTGGCTAGAGGGAGCTGCTCTGTCTCCATATCTCTATGATGCTGTGCCCCATTTGCTTGGCATTAGTTAGGCTATGCACGGCGGCACTCCATTTGCCGACATCCTCCAGCGCCGGAGCATCATTCGTACTTGACTCTTCGGCTGTTTCCCTGACTCAGATGGAAAAAGATGTCGCAGGAACTGTCCTCCAATAAAATTGCAATTTTAAGTAGCAAATTGAGGAAGTTTGTGGCCCCATAAGAAGAGTGCGTGATTCAGAAGAGCCATTTGTATATAGTGAGGGTGGGAAGCAGAACTCTGCATTCACCCCTCAATTTCTCATGGGAAAAATGAGACCAGTAGTGAACCAATATTATGACGCTATTGCAAGAAAATAAAATGCTGTACATTAAAAGCGCCACACAGGAGGACTATCCAATATTGCAGAGATACAGATGAACACATGCTCAAATAAATCATAAACAGTTAATTAGGGTTAAAGTTAATTCATTTGGGAAACTCAAGTAACTAGGAATGTTGTATCTTTGCGGTTTAGGGCTGCACTGCATGCTTATGTTAAGTACAGTAGTACCTCGGGTTAAGAACTTAATTCGTTCTGGAGGTCCGTTCTTAACCTGAAAGTGTTCTTAACCTGAAGCACCACTTTAGCTAATGGGGCCTCCTGCTGCCGCCGCGCCGCCGGAGCACGATTTCTGTTCTTATCCTGAAGCAAAGTTCTTAACCTGAGGTACTATTTCTGGGTTAGCGGAGTGTGTAACCTGAAGTGTATGTAACCTGAAGCGTATGTAACCTGAGGTACCACTGTATGTTGTTTCAGTTTTACATGATTGATGTGATGAATTTAAATAGCAGCCATGAAGTTGCAGGGGGTAAGGATCAGGACCATAGCATGCAGGGAGGGGGTTTATAATCTCCCCCCCCCCCCCCGCACTGTGGTCCTAACAAAATTGTCCGACTCCCCTTGATGCTGCTGCTTGACAAAGGAAGAAAGCTGTCATTTGCACCAATAGTTGCTGGAGAGAGAGGCTTGAGTAAAACTGCCTAATCTCATGTGATTACAGCATTCCTTACAGCTGTCTGTCCATCCTCTCTTTCAAAGCTCCTAACCATCCCAGGCAGTCAGCTCCACTACCCAACAGCTCTGTCATGAAAATGTTCTTCCAAATTCGTCAACAAAATTGCATTTTCTGGCAATTCCTCCCTGTGGGTCCTATCCCCAGAGCATTTTCTCCATCATCTGTGTCTGGGGTGGGGAACCTTTGACCCTCCAGATGTCGCTGAACTACAACTCCCATAATCCCTAGCCACTGGCCTGGGGCTGATAGGAGACACTGTTCAGCAACATCTGGGCATCCAAAGGTCCTCCACCCCTGGCCTATGTGATAAACCTTCTTTAGATCCTAGGAGGGCTTTTATGCCATCTCTTAACTCTTCCTAACAGGCCATTCACCATCTTTGTCACCCTTGTCTAGACACATTTCCTACAAAGGCTGCCCTGGACTTTCGACCGCTTAGAAGAGGGAACGTGAAGCACTCATCTAAGCTGCAAATATGGCCACTCCACATTCAGAACTGGATCATCAGTGTGGGATGTAAATGCAACATTCCTTATTTCCCTGATGTAACTTCCTGTTCCACTGGTCTGGAGCTTCCTCCCCCTGCATGTGACCTGGGAGATGGGTGTGGCTCTGGCTGACTCCTTAAAAGAGCCGAGTCATTTAGTCATTTTCTCAGTTTGACTGTTTTGCCCTTCTATCGTCTTGTTCTATATTTTCCTGCCATGCTGCTCTCCTGCAGCCATTTTGTTCTATTAATGTAATTTTTCTGTCTGCTGGCTCTCAGCTAGCAGCACATGAGTTCAGTCTCCCTATGAGATAAACTCACTCTTTCTTTGTGTAACTACAGTGGTACCTCAGGTTACATACGCTTCAAGTTACAGACTCCGCTAACCCAGAAATAGTGCTTCAGGTTAAGAACTTTGATTCAGGATGAGAACAAAATGAGAACAGGGTGAGAACAGAAATCGTGCTCCGGCGGCCTGGCGGCAGCAGGAGGCCCCATTAGCTAAAGTATTGCTTCAGGTTAAGAACAGTTTCAGGTTAAGAACGGACCTCCAGAACGAATTAAGTACTTAACCCGAGGTACCACTGTATTAAGTAAAGCCTGCCTTTCAGGGATAATATCATGAACTGAAATGTGAGTAAACTTTTCTTTGCTTTACTCAGAAAGACTCTCATGTCTTTATTCTTTTGTTGTTGTTGTTTAGTCGTGTCCGACTCTTCGTGACCCCATGGACCAGAACACGCCAGGCACTCCTATCTTCCACTGCCTCCCGCAGTTTGGTCAGACTCATGTTTGTGGCTTCGAGAACACTGTCCAACTTTATTCTTTTAAGAGGGATTAAAGGGGACACCAGGAAAAAACCTTAACTAAGAGATTCAAACGAATCTGCAAACTAGCTTCCAGCTATATTAAGGGGAATCCGCTCTGCTACATCACTTACTAGTGTGAGTGAAGGAAGGATAATATTTATTCAATATATCCTTTCGTACTATCCTTAACATTCCCACAATCAGGACCGGCCCACCCACTAGGCAAGGTGAAACCTTGGCCTCAGGCAGTGGCGTAGCGTGGGGGGTGCAGGGGGGGCCGGCCGCACCGGGCGCAACATCTAGGGTTAGGGCAAATCCACAGGTTAGGGGGCGCAAATCCACGGGTTAGGGGGCGCAAATTACTTGCCTTGCCCCGGGTGCTGACAACCCACGCTACGCCACTGGCCTCAGGTGGTAAATAAGAAGGAGTGGCACCTCCAGGCTTGTCCACTGCTGCCTCTCACCTGCAGAGCTGCCCGTTGCCATTTTTCTGGATGTATGAGTGGCTGCCACTGGCCAACTAGCCAGCCTAGCAGCAGCTAGCTCCCCAGGTCTCCGGGAGCATCATGGCTCCTTTGCTAGAGCCGCAAAGTGGCAGCTGTGCTCCTAAAGAGCTGTCTTCAGCACTTAACTCTAGTCTCAAGAAGAGGGGACTTGCTTAAAACTTTGCAGCGAAACTTTAAACGGCATTTGCCGCTGCAAAAGGGTGAGTGTGAGGTCTTGCCGGTGTTCTGCAAGGCCGCCTTGCCTTGCAGCGAAGAAGGGTCTCTTGTTGCTCAGAGCAAAATGGCCCCAAAGGCAGCAGGTGGCAGAAGAGGCCAGGAGGAAGAAGAGGAGGAAGGAAGAGGAAGATGCTGCACAGATGGCGAGGTGTCTTCTGCCAGCCCTGCGGGTCACACATGCATGGGCAGAACTTCATGTGTCCCTGTTTAATGTACCCTTGATGACTGGCAGCTGAATACATGAGCTGAATCTGCTGGCGGTATGGGGGGGGGGGGGGAGATACCGCGAGTCGAACGCTTTGTGAGTGCTAAGCCTGCAATGGTCCACTCCCACGTGCAAGTCATCACTTGAGATGGCAAGTGAAGAGGCTGAAAGGTCTTGTCACACTTCAGACTTATTTTAGGGGAAAGACTGACAGTTTTCGGAGGGGGAGAGAGGTTGAGTTCTTCCTTGTCAATGAAGAAGGATTTGGGTTTTTTTTTTAAGTATTCAAGGTTTGCGGCTGCTGATCAGCACAGAATAAATGCATAAAATCCTGACAACGTGATAGAATACCACGGTGTTCTTTGAGGAACAGATTTAGCTAATACTGACAGGCTGCGACTGCCCCACATATGTTACATTTTCCATATTCTCCTCCTTTTACCCCCCCTCCACCTCCTCTCCTCCCCCTTCCCGCTGTCCTACACACACACACACACACACACACACGCACACACACACACACACCAGTCATGCTCACTGCTGGGATGAAGCTGCTTGTTTTTATGAAAACAGTCTCCATTGCAGATGTGTTCTTGCAGTAGTCTTGGATGATCAAGTAGTCTTGTGACAGCATAATAGCACTGGTGAAATGTCAGGCATGCTTGCGATGGGCCAATATGAAAGTCACGTTACATACACAAATATAAATGGAAACTGGATACGATTCTTACATTCAGCGTTCATAGAACTGTAGAGTTGGAAGGGACCCCTAGGGTCATCTACTCCAGCCCCCTGCAGTGCATGACTTAATTGTCACAGGAACACAGGAATTGGACGGCTTGTTAATCTCAACTCTTGTTACATTTGTTTGTTTGCATTTATATCCCACCTGTTTCTCCAAGGACCTCAGGGCAGTGGGCATGGTTCTCCCCCTCCTCATTTAACCCCAGCAAAAACAACCCTGTGAGGTAGGTTAGGCTGAGAGGCAGTGCCCTGCCCAAGGTCACCAAATTGTGCTTCATGACCCAGTGGGGATTTGAACTCTGGTCTCCCAGGTCCTTGTCCGTCTCTTTAACCACTACACCATGCTGGCTCTCTGACTGGCAGAGGTTTTCTAGAGTCTCAAGCAGAGGACTTTCCCCTCACCTGATCATTTTAACTGTAGATTCCAGGGATTGAAACTATGAGCTTTGATGTGAGCTGTGGTCTCTCACAGCACCACTCAGAACTCTACTGATTTGGACATCTCTGAAGATATTGTGACCCGATTTGGTGTGATGGTCCTTGAGATCAAGAAGCAGGCTTTGGTCTATATTTGGATACCATTGCGTGCCATTTTGAATCAAGATGTCAGGCTTCAGGGAATCGGCTTTCTTCTCTCTCCCCCCCCCCCCGGCAGTAGATAAGCAGAACAAAGGGAAAGGAGTCTTCTTACCCGTTAGAAACTTTAATGATCACAGCGAGGGAACAAAGAATCCCTTCCTAGGAATGGCGGTGCTCCCAATTAAAGGCTCCACCCACTTCCTTCTTAGTCACCCATGTCACTACTGCATTTTGTAACCTGAGCTCGTATTCTGTGTGCTTTCTGTTCCGCCACCTTGTCAGCTCTTCTTGCCCTTGGGCTGGGCGGAGGAATGCTTTCCATAGATAGTGAATTTTTTTAACTCTCCCCCCCCCCCCCCGTGCTTCTTCTCCTAGCTGTTTCCCCATCCCGTATTTCCCAGCTTCTGCCTTCAGAACTATGCCCCTCTGCAAACCACTATTCCAAATCTATACTGTCCTCCTGCTCCTGGGAAGATTCAGGATCCTGATTAGGAGCAGGGGGAGAGGGTGGCTCCCACCATTCCTCCTCAGTGCAGCCCTCCTCAGCACGGTCCCTGACCCAAGATTGTGGACTGAACCTTTCAGATCAGAGCTGGCTGATCCTGGACTTATCTGAAGTAGAGTCCCTGTGGCTGTTGGAAGGCACCTTGTATGCCTCCTTCCAACAACTCCTGGCTCCAAATGCATAGCTTTGCTTTGCTTTGGACCACATCAGTAAGTCTTGTCCAGGACCTCCATACACACTGCATACACACTGTCCAGGACACTCCATACACACATCAGCAAGTCTGGCCCAGGACCTCCATACACACTGCCCAGGCTTGCTCCTCGGTGAGGTCACCTCAGTGCTGCAAAGACAGCAA
This sequence comes from Podarcis muralis, assembly GCF_964188315.1. NCBI lineage: Eukaryota > Metazoa > Chordata > Lepidosauria > Squamata > Lacertidae > Podarcis > Podarcis muralis. Next base: position 87,471,079 of record NC_135659.1, on the reverse strand, counting down.
AAACAAAGGCAAGAGGCAGCAGTTATTATCTCCTCTACCTGCTCCCTTAGAAGGCTTGACTGCAACCACCTGCCCGTGTGTTATAGTAAAGCCCTGTGTTTGCCCACTGTTGTCTGTTCTGACTTGTAGCAGCTTTTTATTTAAGTTGGCTCCCCTCACCTCCCTGACTCCCACCTGGGATTTATTGTTCATGGAGATGCCATGGAATCGACCCTAGGATTTTGTGCCCGGGCTCTTCCCAATACATTTCCCTCCACAGACCCCACCCCAACACCAAAGCTCATACGATTCTGCTCTTTGTTGGAATTCCAAATAAGACTACCTTGGTTAATTCCGCATGTGCTCTCTCTGAAGTCGGGCCTGTGATGGAAAACACCTCGTTCTTTTTGCCTACATCCATCATCCCACTGCTCCAGGCAATACAGTAGTCGGACAGCATTTGTTGTTCATTAGAAAGATTTTCTCCTTCTTGTCTGATGGAAGGCCCAGTACTGCACGTTCATTAGGGGACTGGAATGTATTCCAAATATTTCGCCGCACTGGTGAGGCAGATGGTTGAAAAGAATTTTGCAAACTGCATTCCCAAAAGGAGAAGGGGGGGGGAACCCCCAGGTACCTTCAGTATGATGTATTTCATTCCTTTAATATCCCTTTTGGAGTTTTAACTTCACAGCTGGAGCAGATGTAACAATGATGTCCCCTGGGGGGGAGGGGAGAAGCCAGCTGTTAGACATCATCCCATCACAGCCTGGCTTGCACTACCAAAAAGAGAAACAAGGTCCTCAAGACGACGTTCTCTCCTGTAGTAGCTCTCCCAGGTAAAGCAAAATCAGGGCTTCCAGACTACCTGTTTGTTGAGCATTAATCCTGAAATGTTTGCAACAAAGTTCACTGGGAGGTTATATAGCACCAGCTGTTTACTGAAAAAGCCATTCTGATCTGTTTGCATGGAGGTTATATGATGTCACATCAAAGAATGGTTATCCCACACTTTCAGGTACATTTCCCCCATCACTTTCCTTCCCACAAATAGTCTAAAGCAGGCATGGCCAAACTTGGCCCTCTGGCTGTTTTGGGACTACAATTCCCACCATCCCTGACCACTGGTCCTGTTAGCTAGGGATGATGGGAGTTGTAGTCCCAAAACAGCCAGAGGGCCAAGTTTGGCCATGCCTGGTCTAAAGGGAGGTAGGAGCAGGTTTGCTCTGCAAGAGCCCAAATCCACTTTAATTGTGCCACCTGAATTTGGCAATGTGTATTGAATTGCACCCAGTCTGGAAGCACCTTGCATTACTACAGATTTGTCCTGTACTAACTTCCCCTGCATCTCACTGGAACATGGTCAAACATTTTCAACAAGAGACCTCAGGAAAGTTGTAGCTTCAGCACAGTGGCTTTTCAGAATGGAGACACTCCTGCACAGTGTGTATCCAGCAGTCCCTGTGGGCCAGTGATTTCACTGTATACTGTTGGCTTGCATGCAACCACCTGCCTACATCATAAACAGGTACAGGTGCAACTGGTGCAGTTGGAGCCCCTTCCGATACATACAAGAAAACAGGTTGAATTAAGATTGCTGCTTTTCGCCACATCTTGCCCTTCTATTTTTGTGCTATTTAGGTGAAACCGCACCACAGGCTTGCACACCCACACACCCCAAAAGCCAGAGGTGAGAGACTTCAGGCCAAATGCTGCTGTTATGTACTGAAGTTCTCACCCTGGGCCAGCAGGGGGATACTGTAGGTAGGTATGCAAATGAAGGATCGAAAGTGACATTCAGTGATTGGATAGTTTGTATGCAAATGAAGGATCGAAAGTGACATTCAGTGATTGGATAGTTTTAGAAAGTTGCTACAGTCACGTTGTTCTGGAGCTCTAAATAAGCAGGCTGACTGAGCTCTTCAGTTCAGTTCTGTTCTGGCCTCTGAATAAACAAGAGCTGTTTGAAGAATCGCTGTGTCCTCTGATATGTTCACCCACAACTTAACAGCTGCCTTCCTGGCTTCTCCCTCTGGACCTCAGAAGTCTTCCCAGTCCACATCCCTCGCTGGGCTGAGTCTTCTTGCCTGACAGGGGTGTGTCCTTTGAACTGTGATGAGCACCTTTGCTTGCCCGGATAGTAAATAGAGAGGGGTGAGAGACTGTGTGTAGAAATTAGCCTCATGCAGAAAGGGGAGGAGGGATCATTTTTTATTCTACTCACTTTTGCCCCTGCGCACCAATGGCATGTGGCCCTTAGAAGGCTGCCCAAAATTAAATGTGGCCCTCTAGATGAAAATAGTTCTCCATCCCTGCCAGAAGCACTTCCCTGCCCATTTGTAAAGGCCTGCGAGCTCCTACATCACTTCGCCATTTTTGCATTCTCCCGCAAGCACCAAAAACAGGTATATTCAGTCCCAAATGGGCTACAGTACATGGGTGCTAGGCTGGGCTTAGTAAGGATGTTTGTAAGTTGAGTCAGACCAATCTATGTGTGCACCAAACTTCTCAGTAATATTTCTGCTGTGAATAATTTTAAACCCATTTTTGTCATGAATCCCTTTGAGAATCTTTAAAGATAGACAGACAGACAGGGTGCTTTTTTCTGGGGGGGATACAGGGGTACGCATACCCTTAAACATTTTGTGAATCTTTGCACTTTTGTCCATTTATTTTTCCTGGTTTGAACTATAAAATGGTGATTTTCTTAAGTCAAAATAAGAGTACCCCTAAACATTTTTTTTAGAAAAAAAGCACTGGATAGATACTTATTCATAGCTATACAAAAATACAAACCCATTACAAAGTATCTTTTTAATAATAAACTAAGATAAAACAGCTCTTAAAAAAAAAAGAAGAACAAAGTCAGAGAGAAGAAAAGACCAGAAAAAGAGAGAGGGAGAAAAGAGGGAAAGAAAAGAAGAACTAAAGAAAAATTGAAAGGAGTAAAAGGACTTCCAGTTCTCTGTTCTGCAGCTACATGTAATATTCATTCCTTAAAATCCAACCATTCTATCATCTATAAACCAGTATCATTTCAATCTTCAAATCCTGATATTACCAGTTCATTTTCTTTCATGCAAAAAGTCCATATAAAAAATTCCAATCCTTAACAAATGTCAGTAATGATTCTTCTCCAATTAAACATGTGAGGAAAATCCTTTGAGAATCTGATGAAAGCTATGGACCCCCCTTACCAGATTTTTTTGTGTCACAATTTTCAAAGTAACAGGAAGATGTGAGTGTGTGTTTGCGTCCACAGTTCACAGACCCCCTGAAGCCTGTCCATGGTTAAGAACCACCTGTTTAAGACATATTTTACCCACATCAGTAGAGCAGGAGACTCTTCATCTCAGGGTTGCGAGTTTGAGCCCCATGTTGGCAAAAAGATTCTTGCATTGCAGAGGGTTGGACTAGATGACCCTCAGGGTCCCTTCCAACTCTACAGTTCTACCATTCTGTGATTCAGTCATCTGTTTAAATCTCAGTATGAGCAAATGGCTGAGTAATATGAGCAAATGAATAATAGATATAACAGATTTATCGCAATTATTTCATATCAAGACTACCCCACCCCACCCAATTGCTTGGAAAATAGATTTACCTACATTGTAACTAGCAAGTGCTGGCCTCAGGTTTATTGTTTATAAACAAACAATAGATAAATTGTCAGAATTGTTATGTTAATTACGTGTATGGTGAAACCCCCCCCCCCAAAAAAAAACAGAACTTGGGATTAAGTTCTGAATTATTTTAACATTGGCTCTGAGAGAGTGTAGGAGCATATTCGTTTCCTTGGAAACATTGGCAATGTATTAGCTGTATCAAATATACAAAAAGAGATTTCCAGAAGTAAAGCCTTCTGGCCTCAGACAATGCTATAATTTTTTTATTTTTTTATTTTTTAAAAAACCAGATGAATGTTTGCCTTCTGAAACTATCCCCCACCGCTCTGCGAGCTCTCCTCATCCTTGAAAAACAATCACTTGTTATTTGACGATGATTTAAACTAAACAAAAGCCAGGAAGGGGGGGGGGAAACGTTCTAAGAAATGGTGGGGTGCAGCCTTCAACCCAAGTCCTTGATTCAAAAACCCTACATATATTAAGTAAAATAGAAACATCGTCACCAGACCCCAACCCCCCATCTCCCCCCCCCTCTTTCCCCCTTTTCTTCCTAATGTCTCAACAAAGGAAACTGATTTGTAAAAATGTTGCATGGGGGGGGGGGGAAATACGAGAGAGAGAGAGAGAGACATTGCACACACTTTTGTAAATCAAGAAAATCTTGAATAAAAATACATTTTTTAAAAAAAAAGTTTATTGCAATGTGACTTTGAAAAGATTTGAGAATGCTCAAGATATTTTGCTGCCCGGCAGAAGACAGCGCTCCCCACCTGCACCCCAATTCCACATACAGATGTTCACCAGACTGACAGTAAAGTCTTACTTCCAACATTGGTGATGGGACAGTGTTTTCCCCCCACCATCCCAGAGAGCAGCAGATTAAATTAGGGTGTGCAGGGCACCCACAAATGGCACCCACAGCTCTTTGCTGCAACTCCTTGCCCTCCAGCATCCGCCATGCAAGGTGATCACCTCTACTCTATGACAGGGCCGTCTCTAAAAAAGATGACTTTTGTACCATTGCTGTAGAATTCCCACAATCCAGCCTGAGGTTGCCGTTAAAATTACCTGTGATTTTATTCAAGTCCGTAAGACATTGCCTCTTTTATTATATCCTAAAAGCACCTATTTTGGAATGCATTATTTACAATAAGGATTTGCTGATATCCTGAAACCACTTTGATTCATCAGAGCTATCTGTATTTTTAAGTACATATGCTTTTATACAATGCAATGCTTGTTCCCCACTCCCCAAGCTTGACATTTCGGTCAATTCATCCTACACAACCAGTAAAATTAAAGACAAAGTTATTTATCTCTCGATGTTTCTGAGAAAATGGCAAAGCACATTAACCAAATGTTCCCAATGAAATATTAGGCCTTTTTCCCCCCCCGTCTCCCAAACCGGCATGATGAGAGATTTATGGCAGCAGCTTAGCCTGACGTTTAGTGGGGGAATCATATGCTGCTAATTTTACTGCTCTTCGTAGAAAAATATTTAAATATTGGATTTAAATATTGGAAAGCGCATACCAAAGAACAGCAGACAAGGTTGCCAGGGCAAAACTTCCTATCCAATACACACGGCATACGCTGGCAGGATATGTGCAGGTGGAAGCAAGGGCGAAGGAAGGAAGGCTAGATGATTTAAAGGACAAGGGGGAAGCAACAGAAAACATGGGAGGGTGGCCACTGGGCAAGGGATTTGGGGCATAGTGGCGCTGTGGGTTAAACCACAGAGCCTAGGACTTGCCGATCAGAAGGTCGGCGGTTCGAATCCCCACGACAGGGTGAGCTCCCGTTGCTCGGTCCCAGCTCTTGCCAACATAGCAGTTCGAAAGCACATCAAAGTGCAAGTAGATAAATAGGTACTGCTCCAGCGGGAAGGTAAACGGCCTTTCCGTGCGCTGCTCTGGTTCGCCAGAAGCAGCTTAGTCATGCTGGCCACACAACCCGGAAGCTGTACGCCAGCTCCCTCGGCCAATAAAGCAAGATGAGCAGCGCAACCCCAGAGTCGGCCACGACTGGACCTAATGGTCAGGGGTCCCTTTACCTTTACCTTTACCTTTATTCAGCTTTCAGACTGGGAAAGGTATAAAATGTATAAAACAAGTACAAATACCTACTGGAAATGTAAAGAAAAAGAAGGTACCTTTTATCATATGTGGTGGCTGTGTAAGGTAATAAAAGCCTTCTGGGAAATGATATATAATGCATTGAAAAAGATGTTTAAAATAACTTTTGTAAAAAAAAAACCAGAAGCCTTTTTATTAGGAATTTTTGGTACTGACATCCCAAAGGAGCAGAAAAGACTTTTTATATATGCAACAACAGCTGCATAGATGCTATTAGGCCAGAGATGGAAAGAAGGAAGAGTCCCTACCAGAGAGGAATAGCAAACCAAGCTGTTGGACTATGCCGGAAAGCTCAGGAACCAAGAAGACAAAAACTGTAAGAAAGAATGGGGGGGGGATTATTATTTATTTAGGAGACCACTGTAAGGAGATGAAAACATTGTTGTTGTTTAGTCGTTTAGTCGTGTCCGACTCTTCATGACTCCATCTTTCCCAACATCAGGGTCTTTTCCAGGGAGTCTTCTCTTCTCATGAGGTGGCCAAAGTACTGGAGCCTCAGCTTCACAATCTGTCCTTCCTGTGAGCACTCAGCACTGATTTCCTTCAGAATGGATAGGTTTGATCTTCTTGCAGTCCATGGGACTCTCAAGAGTCTCCTCCAGCACCATAATTCAAAAGCATCAATTCTTCGGCAATCAGTCGTCTTCATGGTCCAGCTCTCACTTCCATACATCACTACTGGGAAAACATCAGCAGGATTCTAATAACACTTGTAATGTAACAAACACTGTGGACAATATGGACACATACAAAATATAGATTATGAAATAATATGCAGTTGAAAATGTTGACAATAGGACCCAGGAAGGGGATGGTAGGAAGTCCTGAGATTCATAGAAATCTCTTTAAACGGATACGTATCTGGTATTGTTATAACTCAGGCTTCCTCAAACTCGGCCCTCCAGATGTTTTTGGCCTACAACTCCCATGATCCCTAGCTAGCAGGACCAGTGGTGAGAGATGATGGGAATTGTAGTCTCAAAACATCTGGAGGGCTGAATACTTTACACTTGTAAAATAAAATAAAAACGATTTCAAAAAAAGAAAGATGGGAAGGTGGCTATCACAGAATGGCTGCGTTCACATGTCACACCAAGCCAAATCAAGGCTTAGAACAACACACTGGCTTCCAAGGAGATTTCAGTTGCTTTGCTCCTTCCGCAGGCTTCTTAGGCCAGTGTGGCAGCCAGGGCCGGCCCACCCATGTGGCCATGTGAGGCAGCAGCCTCAGGGCAGCAGGCTCCGAACATCTGGGAGGGGCAGCGGATCCAGCCTCCGAGGAGTGCACTGCTTGCCACTTCCTATGCTTGTCGGATGCCTCCTCCTTGTCTGCTGCACATTTGCCCACCACTGCGTACCCACCCCCCCACTGGGTGGCAAATGCACATGCATGGGCACGCAATGGAGGAGGTGGCGGTATTTTCTGTTTTGCCTCCAGCAGCAAAACATCCTGGGCTGGCCCCTGGTGGCAACTAAGCCACAGCTCAGTGCAGCCTTTCATCCATAACCCAGGGACACGGGTGTGGTGTAGTGGTTAAGAGCGGTGGACTCGTAATCTGGTGAACCGGGTTCGCTTCCCTGGTCCTCCACATGCAGCTGCTGGGTGACCTTGGTCTAGTCACGCTTCTCTGAAGTCTCTCAGCCCCACTCACCTCACAGAGTGTTTGTTGCAGGGGAGGAAGGGAAAAGGAGATTGTTAGCTGCTTTGAGACTCCTTCGGGTAGTGATAAAGCGGGATACCAAATCCAAACTCCTCTTCTTCTTCTTCTTCTTCTTCTTCTTCTTCTTCTTCTGGTCTTAACCATGCTCTGCAGCTAAGACTTGTCCTGTGGTTATAGGTCATGGTTAAGCAGCAGAGGATCCTGGGTTCAGATGACGCTCCAAGGCAGATTTTGGCTTAGCTGTCTTCTCTCGTCAACTCCATCCAGCTTCCACTTGGTGGATTTCAATACCCGTCTGTTGATGTGAGGCTTAAGTGAGGATGGAGAGGGGTGGTGGTGGTGGAACAGCGACTATCACTGTGAGCCTGGCGTGGTGGATCCAAGGGAAGAATGTTGCGCAATGGCAGAGAAGCTGCTTCACCCGTGCAGGGTCCCCGGTTCCATCCCTGGCACCTCCATTCACAAGGAAGAATGCCAATGAAATAAAGATATACCCCACGTGGGGCTTCAGAGGGAGAAAGCAGTGGTTTCTTCTTTACCAACTGCAATATCTAAAACATTCAAGCCCAAGTGTGTGCATGTGTTAATATCTATTAACTATTGCCAGAAACATAGATCTCAAATACGAGCCGTTGAATTTACTAATTTGCAAGGAGCGGCTTTTTTTAAACAAATTAAGCTACCCGCCTCCTGGTTGCCCTGCTTGAGAAGCTGCTTAGACCAGAGTCAGGCTAGTTACAGATAGGTAGCCGTGTTGGTCTGCCATAGTCAAAACAAAACAAAATCCTTCCAGTAGCACCTTAAAGACCAACTAAGTTAGTTCTTGGTATGAGCTTTCGTGTGTGTGCACACTTCTTCAGATACACAGATACACTATCTGAAGAAGTGTGCATGCACACGAAAGCTCATACCAAGAACTAACTTAGTTGGTCTTTAAGGTGCTACTGGAAGGAATTTTTTTTGTTCAGAGTCAGGCTAGTTATGGAATCCTAGAATTGTAGAGTTGGAAGGGACCCCGAGGGTCATCTAGTCCAACCCCCTGGAATGCAGGAATCTCAGCTAAAGCATCCATGACAGATGGCCATTCAGTTTCTGCTTAAAAACCTCCAAGGAGAGTCCATATGACCCAATTGTCCATCTAACTTTGTTCCTGACTAGAAGCAGCTCTCCAGGGTCTTCAGGAGGAGACCCCACCCCACCCCTGCCATCTCCAGCTATTCTTCTCACTGGAGATGCCCGAAATTGAATCTACGCCCTTCTGCCTGCGGAGCAAATGCCTCAGCAGTAACAGTCCCTTCCCTTTCATACCACATCACCTCCTCACACAATGTTTTTCAACAAAGGGGGGGGGGGTTCCACACACACTATGCACTGAAAGAACTTGAGGATATCCAACGGAAGCTGAATTTTGGAGAGGATTCAAGACAGACCAGAGAGAGAGAGATGGAGAATTTAGTTAAACTAGACTCCCACAGGAGGCAGCGAAGGCCATCAATTTGGGATGAGGCAGATTTATGGGGGAATAGGCTATGCTCTGCCTCCAACGTCAGAGCGCAGAAGGCCAAAGTGATCTTGAGCTTTCACAGGGGAGGAATCTCCTGGTTGGCTACTGTGAGAACAGGATGCTGGGCTAGAAGGGGCCATTGGCCTGATCCTGCTGCAGGCTCTTCTGAGAGAGAGGGCGGGCAAGGTGGCCAAATGCAAAAAGAGAGCAATGCTTCTGAACCTTGAGCAGTTAGTTCTGCAGAAGAAGGGATTCCACCAGGTCTACCTTGCCATGCAAACGACACCTGCTGCAAAGCCCCCCCCCCCCCTGCTACGCAGACCATTAAAGGCGAAGCAGCCCCGACTTCTTTTGTGGCTGGTGCTGCACCTGAAGAGAGAAAAGAGATCGACGTATTAAAAGGCGGCCAGCGGTGTTCCCTTTCGAATTAAATAAAGGCAAGGCGAGAAGATCCACCCGTGCGTTGAACTTCACGCGCCAGCTGGGAAACCGTCGTAGCTTTGGGGGGGGGGGGGAATCATTGCCTTCCCCCTTCTCACTCTCTTGCTGAGCAAACAAAAGCGAGAATGCAGCTTCTGCATGCACGTAAAAGCAAATCGCTGCGGCCTGGCCCTTTAACGTGCCTGGCTGTCGTGGGGCAGGGAAAGAGAGAGAGAGAAAGAAAGAAAGGGAAGCTGTTTGTTCCTTTGTGATAGCATCGGGTCAACCTGAGGTTAGCAGACCCCCCCCCCCCTTTTTACAACCGTTCTGATTGCCTGGGTAATGAATTGTGTCTGCCTCTATAGACGCCCCCCCCCCCTGTCTCCCTCCTCGACCACGTGGCTTGCAAAATCCCCGCATCCAGACAGCTGAGTCCTTCCATTCTCCGGCGGTGCTGATTAGTTCCCTTTGCTGCTAGTGCGGGGGGGGGCGGGGGGAGAGAACCTTCCACCTGAAAGATCTGAACTTTCGATTGGCGGAGGGGTGGGGCCCCCCCGGGGGGCGGGCAGAGAAGGTGTTATTTGCATGTCCAGACGGAAAAGCCCCGTCTGCGATATCTAAACCACGTCTGGAATCCACCGCTGCGCCGTCTCTGGAGACGCCTTAAAGTGACAGACGACATTGTGGTCCGCTTCCTCCTCCTCCTCCTTCTCCCGCCGCCAGCCCCCCCCCCCCTGGATACGGAGAGAGCCCTAATTATATGGTGCAAAGTGGAGCCATCTCACTGTTTACCTTGGGCTATTTCCTCTCCAGGTATATAGGAGGAGACAGCAGGAAACTGCGCGCTAAGCACCCACAGATAAGGCTTGTTTTGTTTGGAGTTTGCTTGCTTTTGTTTGGGGCGGGATGTGTGTCTTTGCTAACCCCCCCCCCCCCCCCCCGGAGAGCAGCGTGAACTCCGAATAGCCCCTCGGGCTGCAAATCGAGGGCCGGTGCAAAAGCAACGAGGAGTTGCAGGAGGCCGTTTGCAGCCGTGCAAGCTGAACTTAACGCTCGCACCTTTCTGGCGCTTAAATTAATAACTCCCGGAGGAGGAGGAGCGCGGTGCTCCGAGAGCAGCCCTCTGAAAAGCTGCCCCAGACAATTGCAAAGAGAAGAGAGCCCCGCAGTCCCCCCCCCCCCTTTCTCTTTGGCGCTTGGCTTGCAAAGCCGAGGCTGTTAATTAAAGCAGGAGGGAAAGGTGTGCGCGACAAGTACCTGTTGCCAATTTGGGACCTTGTTTTCCTCTCTCCTCTTTTACAAAGAGAATTTCACAGCTGAATGGGGGAAGAGCAGCCTACCTACAGCGATAATGGATCCCTGTTGAAAATAGCTGTAGCGGCGTGTATTTTAATATGCTAGCAAATGGGAGTGACTCAGAAGTGCCACCGTTTTTCATTTTCTGAGTGTGCTGCAAGGTTGGGACAAGAAGGCTTTCCATAGATGCACGTTCGCCCTCCCTGCAGCTGCACCTCTTTAATATGATGCAGTCGGGTTATTTGCCCACTTACCGCAGAACTGTCTGCACAGGCAGCAGCTTTCCAGGGTCTCCCATCTCTCCCACCTCCTTAAGAAGCTACCATATATCAACGCGGAGACCAATGCTTCATCTAGCTTAGTATTGTCAACACTGACTGGCAGCCACTCTCCAGGGTTTCAGGCAGGGGGTCTCTCCCAGTCCTATCAGGAGATGTCAGGATTTGAACCTGGGACCTTCTGTGGGCAAAGCGGATGCCCTACCATTGAGCTGAGCCGTACATCTGCCCTGTACATTTGAAGCACTATCATGCCATTTTAAGCAGCCATGGTCTGTCCCTCCGCCACTGCTGCCACCCCAAAGAACCCTGGGAACTGTAGTTTAAGGGTGCCGAGAATCATTAGGAGACAAAAACCTTGGATCTGCCAAGGACGGTCTCCATTGTGGTAGCAGGGCGGTCTTCTCCATCCCCTCCTATCTGATCAGCCTCCAATGCAAGTTAAATCCCATCCCCACACTTCCAGCCAGATAAAGGCAAGCTGCAGTTAATGAGGAAAAGCGGTTCAGACTGCCAGACCAAACTAGGAAGAACAGGGTTTATAGCAGGGATGTGGGGAAACTTACGGCTCTCCAGCTGGTGTTGGACTACAACTCCCAACAGCCAAGCATGGACAGTACGGTAATCTGACTGACAGCACTTAGGCCAGCGCTGCAGCCTTGAGGACACCCTTGCCCTCTAGGGCCTTATCTGACTGGCTGGTGGAAGATCCAGAGTTCTGGATTGAGCCACACTCCCCTCAGCACCATAGTCAGACAATTTATCTCTCCCAGTTTGCCTTTCTTTCTGGCCTCCACCTAAATCCTCTTAGATTAGTCCCTCTTCCGTTTTTCCTTTTCTAGGGTCCCACTGCTCAGGCTTCTTCTACTCCCTCTTCTGTTTCCTCTGCCCAACTCAGGGAACCAGGCAGAGGGCCTTCTTGGTAGTGGCGCCCGCCCTGTGGAACGCCCTCCCATCAAATGTCAAAGAGATAAACAACTACCTGACATTTAGAAGACATCTGAAGGCAGCCCTGTTCAGGGAAGTTTTTAATGTGTGACATTTTAATGTATTTTTAAACTTTGTTGAAAGCCACCCAGAGTGGCTGGGGAAACCCAGCCAGATGGGCAGGGTTCAAATAATAAATTACTATTACTATCCGTGTGTTGCACTACAGATACCGGTGGGCAATTAGATAGGGCTACTGTATGTCCGGGTTTTCCTCAGACATATCTGTCAGAAATAGCAACCCTGTGGAATTTCTGAAAATCGCAAAAATGTCCAGAAAAACATAGGTGTATGGCAACCCATGTCTGAAGTGTTGATTTTTTTGGCGAATTTCCTTAAAAATAACTCAAAATCTTCTGTTTTTGTTGTGGAAAGGTTAGCACTATTTTTTTGAAATGCTTGTTCCTGTGTTTAAAATAACCAGACCGAGGGCACCAGATGAGAACAGAAGCCAGAGTGATGCACTGTGGACTCAGTATCTAATAGCACCTTTTTTGGTGAGGGGGGGGGATCTCTCCCTCCACACACTGCAGCATAAGCTGCTCTTGAACCTTGGGGAAGTGTCAAAAGCAGTGAGGAGGAATTAAAGAACCTTTTAATGAGGGTGAAAGAGGAGAGCGCAAAATATGGTCTGAAGCTCAACATCAAAAAAACGAAGATCATGGCCGCTGGGACCATCACCTCCTGGCAAATAGAAGGGGAAGAAATGGAGGCAGTGAGAGATTTTACTTTCTTGGGCTCCATGATCACTGCAGATGGTGACAGCAGCCACAAAATTAAAACATGCCTGCTTCTTGGGAGAAAAGCAATGACAAACCTAGACAGCATCTTAAAAAGCAGAGACATCACCTTGCTGACAAAGGTCCGTATAGTTAAAGCTATGGTTTTCCCAGTAGTGATGTATGGAAGTGAAAGCTGGACCATAAAGAAGGCTGCTCGCCGAAGAATTGATGCTTTTGAATTATGGTGCTGGAGGAGACTCTTGAGAGTCCCATGAAGATCCAACCTATCCATTCTGAAGGAAATCAGCCCTGAGTGCTCACTGGAAGGACAGATCCTGAAGCTGAGGCTCCAATACTTTGGCCACCTCATGAGAAGAGAAGGCTCCCTGGAAAAGACCCTGATGTTGGGAAAGATGGAGGGCACAAGGAGAAGGGGACGATGGAGGACGAGATGGTTGGACAGTGTTCTCGAAGCTACCAGCATGAGTTTGACCAAACTGTGGGAGGCAGTGGAAGACAGGAGTGCCTGGCGTGCTCTGGTCCATGGGGTCATGAAGAGTCGGACATGACTAAACGACTAAACAACAACAAGCAGTACCAACAGTAACAGAAATAAAAAGTCAGAAACCCCACTGCTTACACAAACCTTTCTCCACACATAATTGGGGGGGGGGGGGGCTAAGTTCAATATGTATTAGAATAAGACACACAGATTTTTTCCTGTTGCGGTGCATCAGGGGAACTAAGGTTCTTTTAACAGTGCAATACAATTCAGACTTTTGACTTCAAGAAAAGTAGAAAAAAACTGTGTACTTAAGACGGGGTTACTGGCGTGACTGCAGTTGTGTATTTGGAGGGCAAGAGATTAGAAATATGACAAGGATAGTAATGAATCATTCACGATCCTCTGATGGCCTTTATGGTTTCACAGGAAGCATCTAGAGTGGCTTTTTAAATATTCATTCTTAATTTGTGGTGCAGATGTGTTGGTGGATCTAAAGCCTAGATCTGGCAGTTCCATTTTAAACGGAGATAGAATTAAAACCCTGAATTTTGTAGACACAGCGGCAGGGGAAGAAGGCATCCGCTTTCAGTTGACAACCGTATTTTGTGAGAGATGGTTACCCATGTGATGAAATAGTACAGGGGTCAGCACTCCTTACCACTCACTGGTCATTAGATGGGTGAAATTGGTTACTTTTTTCACTCTCTGGAGAACTAGATAGGACTGAAGGAGGAAGTTGAGAAAAAGTGACCCTCTTTCCCTATTCCCTCAACCTCTGGGCTTTTCAAGGCTCAGTTGAATTCTGCATCTGGCTTTTACCCAGAACCCTTGGAAAACCAAAGTCTGCAGACACACTTTCTCTCCTCCTGCCTCTTAGGAAGGGGAGGGGGTTAATTGGGGGGAGGGGAAATGGCCAGAAGGGGCAGTGTGCATGGCATCCCTCCCAAAATCCATATATGCCCATGGGCCTAAAAATGTTGGTGAACCTTGGAATATTGTAAAGTTCTCCATGTGGGGCTACACAGCCCTGAAGACTGTTCAGAAACTGCACTGGAATAGAATGCTGTTGCCTAGCTATTGGTGAATGCCAGAAAGTCCGTGGGCAGATAGGGGTCTCAGCCTGTGTTCCAGACAGAGCTGGTAGACAGCTGCCCTGGACAAATAATTGACCTGCGCCTCCATGGACAGCTGTGAGTCCAAAATGACTCCCAGGCTGCACACCTGGTCCTTCAGAGGCACAGTTATCCCATTCAGGACCAGAGAGTCCTCCACACTCGCCCACCCCCTGGCCCCTAGAAACAGTACTTCTGTCTTGTCAGGATTCAGCCTCCATCTGTTAGCCATCATCCATCCATTGTGTAGATGGATTAGAGATTTTTGGTGATTAAGTGGTATATAAATCCTGATAAATAAATATATACAGTGGCCCTGGTCTTAGCTCAGTGGAAGAGCACAAGATCACTCTGTCAGCCTGCTGAGATTCAACTAGGTCAGTGGTGTAGCAGCTGCTCTGCAAGCCAAAGATCCCAGGTTCAATCCACGGCATTCGGTCTAGTATATCTGAAGGAGCGTCTCCATCCCCATCGTTCTACCTGGACACTGAGGTCCAGCGCTGAAGGCCTTCTGGCGGTTCCCTCACTGCGAGAAGCCAGGTTACAGGGAACCAGGCAGAGGTCCTTCTTGGTAGTGGCACCCGCCCTGTGGAACACCCTCCCACCAGATGTCAAAGAGAACAACTACCAGACTTTTAGAAGACATCTGAAGGCAGCCCTGGTTAGTGAAGCTTTTAATGTTTGATGCATTACTGTATTTTAATAATTTGTTGGAAGCTGCCCAGAGTGGCTGGGGAAGCCCAGCAAGATGGGCGGGGTATAAATAATTTCTTCTTCTTCTTCTTCTTCTTCTTCTTCTTCTTCTTCTTCTTCTTCTTCTTCTTCATCCGCAAATGTCTTCTCCCTGAAATCCTAGATGTCAGAAAACAATGGTAGAAAATAATGAGCTTGATGGACCAATGGTCTTAGTATAAGGCAGCTTCCTATGTTCCTATGAAAGATACTGACATGTAGACATTGTAGACTTTATCAGTCGGTAACTAAGACATAAGATCAAACCTATCCATTCTGAAGGAAATCAGCCCTGAGTGCTCACTGGAAGGACAGATCCTGAAGCTGAGGCTCCAATACTTTGGCCACCTCATGAGAAGAGAAGACTCCCTGGAAAAGACCCTGATGTTGAGAAAGATGGAGGGCTCAAGGAGAAGGGGACAACAGAGGACGAGATGGTTGGACAGTGTTCTCGAAGCTACCAGCATGAGTCTGACCAAACTGCGGGAGGCAGTGGAAGACAGGAGTGCCTGGCGTGCTCTGGTCCATGGGGTCACGAAGAGTCGGACACGACTAAACGACTAAACAACAACAACAACAACTAAGACATATGACATCTGCCTCTTCCACTCCTGGCAAGAAAAGGGAGGGAAAGCACAGAGGAGTAGCAGATTCTGAAATTTCACACCACCAGTCTGTCCAACTATTCTGTGTTTGGACATGTGAACTGTCTGAGATTGCTGCCTGCCAGTATCTGCTACCCAATGATTGTCCCACCACACCTGACAGAAGCACAGGAAATGTGTGTTTATCTTTCTTTGATGTCATAAAACAGCCCCTTCTTGAAATATTTCATCATCTTCCCAAGTCCAAACGTAGCAAAATTAGTCAAGAAGCGTTTTTGAACAGACCGGCTGTCTGAAATCGCTTATTGTCTAGATTTGTTACCAACAGACCAGTCGAAAATTGCTGAGGGTCTTGCCTGACCACTTAATGGCTTTTTTGCTTGTTGCAGCTATTGTAATGCGCTGGTGTAGATGCGGTATGACTCACAATAATGATACAAACATTAAAACCAATATTTTAAAAATCAACACAAAATGAAAACCTAAAACCACATTCATAACGCACAAACAGATATAAAGGTAACACAACACAAACCACTAAAAGACAAGCAAGCAAGAGGTCTGAATTAAGGGCCAAAAATCTGGGTAAAAGAAACATAGATTTTTTTTGTCTTGTGCCTAAAAATAGATAGATAGTGACAGACATGCCTTCCCATTGACAGCATTCCAGAAGTGAGGAGCCACCACTAAAAAGACCCATTCGGATCTTGTCACCTTCTGCACCTCCCTTGGTAGAAGATCACAGAGAAGGGCCTCAGATGGTGAATGCTGCGTCCAGGTTGGTTCATGTGGAAGGAGTGTGGTCCTTAAAAGAAAAGGAAAAGGAGCTAAACCAACGCTTCCCTGCTGGCACCTGAAAATTGAGGGATCAGGGCAATGTGGGAAGGGGAGAAAGTGGGGCAGGCATGGGCAGTGCCAGATTTACGTATAAGCTAAAGAAGCTATAGCTTAGGGCCCCACTCTCTTGGGGCCCCCAAAAAATTTCAAGGAAGAAAAAACTTGGATGTACATTTCCAAAATATGAGATAAAAAACAAATAAAACAAAATCTACATACAGCAACAGCGGCAAATGGCTTTAGATACCTATTAGGTCCACAAATTACCATATAGCATATATTCAACACAAAAAACAGCAACAATTTGTTGTTGACAAAGGACAGCTGGACATATAAAGGGCCCCATTACCTTCGATAGCTTAGGGCCTCATCAAACCTAAATCCGGCCCTGGCCATGGGCAAAAGGAAGCGTAGTAACAGTGGTGGGGTGACCAGGGTGGGGGGCACAAGCTCCTCTCAAACATGGCAGTGCTCCTATTGATCTATATTTCCTCCGCAGAGGTTGATGAAGCAGGAGGAAGGCTATATCTCAGAGGTTGTGCATCTGGGCTCAATCCCCAGAATCTCCAAATAAGACTGGGAAAAGCTGCTGCCTGAACCTCTGGATTGCCACTGATTTAGGAGCAAGAGAGAGTCTGTAGCATGACCCGGACCTGTTTCATGCGTAATAGCAACAAGGCCCCACACAGAAGACGGAGAGGCCTTCTCGATGGTTAATGGCAAGGTTAGTGTAAGTAGGTCACCGTTTAATGGTTTCCGATGAAACGTGAGCAAATGTGTCTTGTTAACACAGTGACTTATTTATGACTCAGCCCCATACTGTAAGTGTGAAGACATGTGCTGGCGGTATATGAATTAATATGGTTTGGATTTCGTTCAGAACACGATTGCTCTAAGGTTCTAGCCTCGGGCTCTCTGGGCAGCCGATTGCTTTAAATTGCAAGCAGCGCCGAGAGGTGAGGTGTCGGGTCAAAGCCAAGGATGAAGGGCAGGGAGGGGGGAAGGACAGGGTGCAGAGGGGGAGAGAGAGTTTTGCATACAACGGAGCAGTGTGCTGTAGCTCAGAGGAACAGACCTGCTTTGAACACAGGAGGTCATGGGTTCAATTTGAGCTACTACCAGTCAGTGTCTAGACCAGGGACCCCCAAACTTGGCCATCCAGGTGTTTTGGGACTACACTTCCCATCATCCCTGACCACTGGTCCTGTTAGCTAGGGATGATGGGATGGGAGTTGTAGTCCCAAAAACATCTGGAGGGCCGAGTTTGGGGATGCCTGGTGTAGACAATACTGAGCGAGGTAGACCAATAGTGCAGTTCAGTATAATTGGTGGCAATGGTCACAGAGGACAAGCCTGTAGAAACCATTGTGGGGAGCTGGCCCCAAGCTGCAACAAATCCCTGTTCCCATTGTTCTTAGAAGATTTTCACCATGGCTTCCAAGAATTAGCAGTTCTAGGAAGTGGAGAACCAATGCAGAAAGGAAACACCAGCTTCCGTCTCTTGCAATGGGGATGTCCTTGGGGTGGGGGGTGGGGACCCAGTGCCATAGCTACAAGGGGACTAGCTGGATTTTTTGGCCCGGGTGACGCCACAGAAGGGTACCACTGAGGCTCCCAGCCTCTATGTGGGTGTACACAAATGTGGGGGGGGGGCAGGATTTATTTTAGGGGGGAGGCTTTATGCTAGGCGTGGGCAAAACCAAGCTATCTGCGACACAATTGGTCGGTTCAGTATTTTTATTTAGTTACTTGATTTGGGGAGGGCAGCTGCCCCCTCTGCCCATGGTGGCATGTGCCAAACTGGGTCTCTGACCCAGGTGAAATAAAGCCTAGGTTTTTTTCCGGGGGGGGGGCGGACCCTGCTACTTAAAGCACCTGAGGTTCTGGCATGCTGCAGGACTGACCCTACCATTAGGCAGGGTGCAGCAACCACCTCAGGCAGCAGATAATGAAGAGTGGTGAGAAGCTGTTGGGAGGACAGAGTTGTGTGCTCCTGTTTACAATCCTCTGTTCTCCGCCTGAAATGAGTATGTCCAGAGAAGCTCCAAGACCTTTCATTGCCTGAGCCAGAGGATCCAAATATACCCCAACCATTTTAATGACGAATCTTTCCACATTCGCTGGATGGCTCCAGGATTTAATTATTGTGTATTGTACGCACTTTCTCTGCATCATGTGCAATTTTAGTCACCTCTATCTGGGCTCCTCTTTCTCAGCCTTTTGTCTAAGTGAAAAAGCTCCAATATGTTGCAGGCTTTCAAGTCTCTCCAGCCCTGTGATCAGTTTGGTTGCCTTTTTTCTGAACTCTGTACACGGATTGGTTTTTTTTTCTAGAAACATGGATGGAATTTGCCTAATGAACCCCATCAAGTGGAAGCCCCATGCAAGGGCTTCTGCTTATGCAAAAGGGCTCCCCCCCCCTCTCCTCCCCCTGTGCTAACCACAGTTGGCTTGCCGGGGGGGGGGGTGTGTGTGTCAGGAAAACCCCTAAAACTGAGCAGGTGGAGGGGGGGCATCATTCATTCTGGAAAGCCGATATGCTTACAGAGAGTATTTGTAATAGTGTGTCACTTAAGTCCACCCATAAACGACAATTTTAAAAAATAATGAATTTCAAATTCAAACATTTCCCATTTTAAAAAATTTTCAAACCTAGATTCCAAATTGGCATACTTGTGATGACAAATTTGTTGTTGTTGTTGTTTAGTCGTTTAGTCGTGTCCGACTCTTCGTGACCCCATGGACCAGAGTACGCCAGGCACTCTTGTTTTCCACTGCCTCCCGCAGTTTGGTCAAACTCATGCTGGTAACCTCGAAAACACTATCCAACCATCTCGTCCTCTGTCGTCCCCTTCTCCTTGTGCCCTCCATCTTTCCCAATATCAGGGTCTTTGACAAATTTATGTCCCATTAATTCTCAGTGTCCATAAGCTGGGAATGAATTGGCATAGCGTTGGTGGATGTTTTTATTATTAGTATTTTTTATTAAAGATGCGTTGGTGGATGTGAGTGCCAACATTTTGCCTTAACTGCAAACAGTTGCTTTCAATTCCGTTGGTGTTCAGCTTTGCCGCAGAGGGATGGTGGAGGAACATCACCTGAGAGCCCGTTAAGAGTCACCTAGTAAGTTTCCCTCTTCGCTCTCTAGCCCTAAGATAATTCACAACCTTTCAGCTGCTAAGCTTCTTAAATCACATTTGTTCTCTGTGATACAAGACTTTTCGTCTCATCCCCACCGGATTATCAAGTATTGTTGAAGCTGGGCATAGACTGTCAGGTGGCAAAAGTGTGAAGATTAAACAATCTTCTGGGAGTCTGTTCATGTTCAAAAAAGCCTTTTCATCAGCGAGAGCCAGTTTCCAAACAAACTTGGGAGACTGTTAGAAACTTGTTTAATACTATTTTTAAATCCCATTTTCCACGGAAGGCAATGAAAGTTCACACTTAACATTAAGAAAGACCATGCTTGGTGCTTCATAATTTCCGTAGGCTTGCAAGTAATTTTGTTTTTCCCCCCATGCCATTTCATTATGAGCCCTTAAAAAAAAAATCACCTTGTACTTTTGCACATTTGGCATTGTTGGTTCTCTAGGGGGAGAAGGAGCAAGATAAAGACCCTTTAACTATTTGCAAGCAGCAAATCATAGCTATGAAGAATTATGGAGGAGCCATTCCCTTCTTTTTACAAGAGAACCCAAAGCTGTCTTTATCTCTGAGTAACAGGATTTGCCAAGTATTTTAGCAGCTTGTTCGCACTGCTATGGCTGAGCTTGCATCAGCAATTTTTATTATTAGTATACATGCCTTTCTTCAGACAGGTTTATTTCTCAGCTAAGGGTGGACAGAAATAATTTTGGACTAAATCTTAGCGCAAAGATAAGCATCATTTCTGGAGTTATTTTATCCCTAGTGCACTTGTCTGCTAAGAGCAAGGTAACTGTGGTCTGCTGCTGCTGCTGCTGTTGTTTTTTAAACTCACAAGAAGAGACTGGATCTCTCTACAGTCTTTCTCTCCCCATGTCTCCAGCCAGCATTCTGGCTGTCACCAGGCTATCACACAGTTCTACCACACCCCCACACCCCAGAAAAAGCATTTTGGGACCCCATGCCAGTACTGGTCCCAGTAGTTTTCTGCCCCTAGCTTCAGCCGCATTCCTCTCTAGTAGTGGAGGCCTGAACTTTATCCCCCAGGTATTGATATTGGGGTGGGGGTTGAGATCCAACCCTCTAACAACATAACAAACCTATCCTATTAAAGGTTTAAGCCAGGGGTAGGACAGCCTCCTCCTCCTCCTCCTCCTGGACTCTAACTCCCATCAGCCCCTGCCAGCATGACCACTGATCAGGAATGATGGGAGTTGTAGTCCAACAACATCCAGAGACCGCCTTGTCATGTGACTTCCCTGACCAACCTGCACATTACACAGAATGAGCTGGTAGCCTGAGGCAGTATAATTCTGGACTGCACCACCTAAAAAAACTGTAGGTGGGAGTTTGCATTTTTTTAAAAAATGCACACTTATTTACACTACCATGTTATATATGTTTGCACTGAAGTAAGCCTTATTGATATCAATGGGGCTCATTTTCAGGTGAGTATGGGACTGCACCCTTAAAAAAAACATCCTCACATATAGTAAATATCAGGAAAAATGTTATGAATACTAAATTAAAAATACTATGAATATTTATATATATATATTTGTACCTTACCCATCTGACTGGATTGCCCCAGCCACTCTGGGTGGCTTCCAAAAGGTGGTGGTGGTTGTTACTTATCCCACTTATCCAACCATTATCTACTATATATTTTGCAAGTTTGTTTGTCTATTCCCTATGCATTTAGGCAACTCTTAAGATAATTGTAACCAAATTTTGCATAATGGTTCCTGAGATCAAGAGCAGGTTTCTGTCTTACGTTTGGATACAAATGGACCCCATTTTGAATGAAGATGACAGGCTGAACCTTTCAAAAGAGTACTGACTTGGGGGGTGTTGGGGTTTTTTTTAGTTTTCCAAGCAATGTTGGACATGTGACTGCTAGTTATAAATAAAACGATATAATCAAACCATTATAAACTTTCAGACCACTCAAAACAATTCCGAACACACGCAGGGAGATTCAAAAATACGACATCTCATCTGTTCACCCCAGAATTCTACCACTCCAGTCTAACCCCTCATTCTACTTCAGGCATAGATTGGCTCTCACATATTACCCAAAGTGCTGTAGGGTGACCCAATGCTGTTGACAACAGCTGGACTTTAGCACATCACTTGTACCTTTTGTGCTAGATAGGAGTTTCTGGTGTGCTACAAAGTGTGCTAGCCGGCCACTGTGAATTAAATTAACATTCCTTCTGATATTTGCCAGCCAGCCATATGTACATAGTTGGCCCATTGCTAACTGTCTTAGAAAACGGATCTCTCAGTGAGTAGCAAGCTCTTGGAACTCTGAACATTCGACTTGCATGTTGGTTGTGAGTTATTGTATGACAACAACAACAACAAAAATGCACAAATTTATGGCATCCAAATATGAAAATGCGATTCCTAGGCTACAGAGAAATGCATACTTTATAATCTGAAGAGCTCAAAATTCTTTTTGAAAGATGTGCCATTTTGGGAGACCACTAGGGGCACATTGGAAGATGGCCGACAATGACATCTCTCCGACCCACATGAGGTAATTAAGAGGCTGTGATGGGAGTAAGCAGCCTCCCGACACCCCCCAAGTGAGTGGGGGGGACTGCCCTTGCCTGCTGTGCCCTATACTACCCCCAAATTTGAGGGGGTGGGGGCACTAGGCAGAAAGCCCTTGTGTGGACTTCGGATCTCCTGGACACTGTCTCTGATTTGCGCCTCTAGCTGCAGCAACTTCAAAAGAAACAATTAGGAGGAAGCTAATGCACATATTTCAAGGAAGAATGGGGAGTAAAGACTGCTAATTGAAGAGATCTCTGAGAAAGAAGACGGGTCGGATAAACAGGAATATATCATGAGAAGACACACCAAGGCTCGGTATGTCGGCAGCGGGACTGGATGGGGGGGGAACTTTCCTTTCGTTTCTCTATGTGATTAACCAAGAATCCCCCCCCCCCACACAAGTCAGAAATGCCGCTTAAATGACCTAAGCTGATGATTTAAGACTGTGTGGAGATAATTTTCTAACCAAAAGCATGTTTTAAGGAAATCGTGGAAAGTATAAGAGCTTTGGGATGACGCAGTAAAAAACAGCGTCGCCATTTTGGCAAGTTCTGTCGAAAGACTTATGTCTGGGAGGAGGAATAGATCTGTTTTCATATTGTGGGCGAGCCTCCTCAGAGGGACTAAAGAAGGCGGCAGATTTGTGAAGATTAATGATGGAAAAACTGCTTTTATTTATGGAAGTGATGATATATGGAAACCATCTCGATATGGTGATTGGACGAACGGAAAAATTCACACAGGATTATAACTGGTGTTTACTTGCTTAAGGAAATTATCAGAAGAGATCACAAAGAAAAAAGAAAAATATATGAATAAGATGAGATGTGGGAACAGCAAGATAGGACTGGATAGAATTATGAACATTATTTGGACAGATTTGTGGATATTAACGCAGCAGCAAGAAGATGATTGGAATCCCCTTCGGATCTTGAAATATGGGTCTCCCAACAAAAAATTTAAAATTCGACTTTGTAATTCGGAATTTATGTGATGTGATTTGATTTGATTGGTCGGTTAATAAAAATTATTTTTTTAAAAAAATGAAAGATGTGCCATTTTAAGAGGTCCTCTTGCCCTCATTAATTACCGTATTTTTCGCTCTATAGGACGCACTTTTCCCCCTCCCAAAATGAAGGGGAAATGTGTGTGCGTCCTATGGAGCAAATACAGGCTCCTTGGCTTCAGCGATAGCAACACGAAGCCTCCGAAGCGCAGAGGGAGAGCTCCCCCCGTGCTCTGGAGGCTTCGCGTTCCTTTCGCTGAAGCCGCCTGAAGCCCCCGGAGCGCAGGGAACTCCCGCTGCGCTCCGGGGGCTTCAGGCAGCTATCCGCAAGCCTTCAGAGTGCAGCAGTAGTTCCTGCTGCGCTCCGAAGGCTTGCGGATAGTCACCTGAAGCCTGGAGAGCGAGAGGGGTCAATGCACACCAATTCCTCTTGCTCTCCAGGCTTTGCTGGAGAGGCGCTGCACGGTTTTCCCTCTCAGCGCAGCGCCCCTTCAACAAAGTGGGAGGAGAAATGGAAGGGGCTCCGTTTCTCCTCCCGCTTCGCTGAAGGGCGCTGAGCAGAGAGGGGGAGAATTTTTTTCCCCCTGTTCTCCCCCTCCTATGGTCCAGTGCGTCCTATAGAGCGAAAAATACGGTATGCTCTGATGTCTTGTAAGGGGCATCATGCAAGTTGTTACAGCAAAGAGTCATGCGGCAGCATAAAACGAATGCACATCCCGTGACATGAGCTTTCATTCAGCTTTTCTCTCACTCAGTCTTGATGCAAAACATAGGAAGTTGCCTTACACCAAGTCAGATTAATGATCCCTCTGTCTTCACTGACGGGCAGTAGCTCTACAGAGTTCCAGGCAGAGGTCTCTCTCAGCCCTACCAGTGATGGAATACCAGGGATTGAACCTGAGACCTTCTGCATGCAAAGCCAGTACTTTGAATTGGGCCCAGAAACTAACTGGCAGGCAGTGCAGTCTGGCCAGGATTAGTGAAATGTGCTCTTCTAGACTGTCTTGCCCGAGTGAGCAACCTGGCTGCTGAATTCTGCACCAGCTGAAGTTTCCTAACCATCTTCAGAGGCAGCGTTGCATTAATTTAACACACATGGCTTCCCCCAAAGAACCCTGGGAATTGTAGTTTCCCCATCACAAGCACTACAGTCCCCAGCACCTTTAGCAAACTGAAGTTCCCAGGATCCTTTGAAGGAAGGCTTTTGCTTTAAAGGTGTGTTGAATATGTACTTTAAATGTATGGTGTGGGGCTTTTTTGTGGGGGAAGAAAGATACAGAACCTGCAGACAGTTAAAGGGTGCCTTTCCAAGGAGCAAAAGCAACAGCTAGAGTTGAGTGGGATCAAGGCTTTTATAAGGACAAGTGCAACTGGATCCGCAGGGGGACAGGTCGCTAGTGCAATATTTATCTACCCCCCCCCCCCCCCGTTTCTTCTGCACCCGTCCTTTTTTATTACTGAAAGGGCCATGATGCCTGTTGACTCGTCACAAATGAACCTCTTTCGGGACTGCTTTTCCCCTCCCCTCCCTTGCAAACGAAACCCAGCCGACGGAGGTTGCCCATCCGAAGAGCCTCACTTGCTACTGCTGCAATGGCCCTAGCCCCATACCCATTTCCCAGAAGGTAAGGACACTTTCAGAACTGGAATAAACCATGTAAATTAGTCACATTGGCATCTACCTACCACGCTGAGCTAGGGATGTGGGTGGCGCTGTGGGTTAAACCACAGAGCCTAGGACTTGCCGATCAGAAGGTCGGCGGTTCGAATCCCCGTGACGGGGTGAGCTCCCGTTGCTCGGTCCCAGCTCCTGCCAACCTAGCAGTTCGAAAGCACATCAAAGTGCAAGTAGATAAATAGGTACCACTCTGGCGGGAAGGTAAACGGCGTTTCCGTGTGCTGCTCTGGTTCGCCAGAAGCGGCTTAGTCATGCTGGTCACATGACCCGGAAGCTGTACGCCGGCTCCCTCGGCCAGTAAAGCGAGATGAGCGCCGCAACCCCAGAAACGGTAATGACTGGACCTAATGGTCAGGGGTTCCTAAGCTCAAGGGAACTGACTTCTGAGAAGACAAGGATAGGATGTATGCCATGTCGCTCTAAGTCACGCACAGGCTCGCTCACTCCAGCTCAGTCCCGGTGGAAACCAGCTTCATTAACATAAACTGAGAAGAGGTGCAAAAAAGTCAACCAAAAATCACTTTGCAGAGGATCCCCAATTTCCGGGCATGTTCAGCTCTTGCAAACCGCTCACATCCCTTAGTATCTATTAACTGTCCCTCCTTGATGCCGGGGGTGAGCGCTTGGAACACCAGGAGCGGCATAAGAAAGCCTCATCCGCCGCTCACAATTAAGGACCTTATAGCTGCTCTACCGGCGAGGAGCCCATCTCCCTCTGTCGGTTCCTCGGAGAAGCACCTTCCAAAGGGGGAAAGCTCGGGGCGCGTTTGCCTTTAAGAGGCGGGGCGCCGAGCCTGGGAGGAGGGCGGGGCTGAAAGGCAAACGCCGCCCGCGATTGGGTAGCAGGCCCTGTCGCTCCCGCGCCTCCTCCCTCCCTC